>NC_064877.1:11947500-11955000 GCF_943734665.1 Anopheles aquasalis
TGGAGGGCACGGTGCGGTGTGCTGACGAAGCATCGCCGTGCATAATCGGCGATGATCGGTAATGTAGAGTCGGTCGGTCGGCTGGTCAGTATAGAGGTGTGAAAAGCTCTCGTGTTGGCCGCCCTCTCGTGTTCGTTGTGGCCACTTTTCCTTTCGTGAAGCCGCAGAGCAGCTGCTCAAGTGTGCGCGATCTCTACGATCGCAATGATCTCCTCGTGCCCTGCTGACTCGCGCGCACCCAACAGGCCCAACGTGTGGCATAGATTAACGATTAAGATAAGTGGTAGCATGTCGAGCTGCAATCGACCGCCCCACAACTCGTTGACTTATTGGTGATGAGCAGAAGCAGCACCCTCGGTTCGGTGTCTTGGGAACCCGGTGGTCGGTCGGTGGATGGTAGCCTCGGGCGGTTGTTCCGCTTGTAGGTCTGGCAGGGCCGAACAGGGTTTGGAAACCCTAAATGACGCCCACAACCACAGGGCACCGCGGTGGCCGTCGGGGCCCAGTGACGTGATGAAAATATCAATTTTGTCCCCCAACGAAGAGAAGACACAATGTCACCATCGCCGCCCCGTACTGTTGTAGGCAATGCTTTTGATCAATTTTATAACTCTTCTAGGGCTAGGACGTCTCGGCAATTGAGCAGATCTTGATCAACGACGTAATAGACCGGATATGATTCACACTTTCAACAATGACCCCTTCAGCAAGTTGCTAAATTAGATAGTACACCGCCGAGTATAACAAGAGAATTCTTGTTGTTCCACAAAATAGGAAGCAAACTCGCGGTAACATGGTCAACTACGCATTGAATGGAGTCGGGGGTCGTTCGGACTGTGGAGTGCACACACGCCCTACCGCCTACGGCAGATAATATGCTGCCTGCCTGTCACAATATTGACAGACTTTCGTCTGAATAATTTAGCTACTTCCCAAAAATGGCGTCCACTGGTGACGTCGCGAACGGTTCCCCGCTTTGACAGGCCATGACTTAAACAGGCTTGCGATAGGATTGATAGGATCTAACTACATTCGCACAGCAACCTCTCGCAGTACGCGTGTCCTCATGCTCTCATACCCAGCTCCCGGTCCGCGGGGCCAACTTACCGATCGTGAACCTTCTCAATCGGTGGACAATCGGTCCAATCGGGCGAGCGTCGTCCAGCGTGTAACAAGCGAACCACCGGCACCACCACGACGTTGGCTTCGCGAGACGCGATGGACTTCTACAAGTAGCTGCCTGGTTTCCGGCCACGGTCTGTGCTCCGCGAACGTGTATGTGTCACGAACTAGCAGCGATGTGGGCAGCACGATATGGCCGGGCAAGATGCAGAGGGAGATTTCACCTGTCAAATTTGCGAGGCCACGCAAAAGATCAACAAATTTGTGTAGACAACCGTGCGCGCCACGGGGGAGGTGGCCTATAATGAGCAGGCGTTCCGTGGCCGTAGCCGTGCGGTCGAGAGCTCATCGCCATTTTCGCCAACGGAACAGAGGATCATTGGCCTAGGGCGCGCATTTCATATGGCACGACCTTTGTACTTGTGTTTCGATTGTTTTGCACGATTGTCTCTCCGGACTGCTGCACGCTGCACATCATTATGCAAACACGGAGTTTCCCGGCGAACGCTCGGTGTGACGATCGCGATGCAGATAGATCACTGTTGCCCCGGGGGGTAGAAGGAGGTGGGGCCACGGTGAGGTGTCGCGAACGGGTGGACCACGCGTAAGGTCGCGCGAATTGTGCACTTAAGTACCATCGACACAACAGCCCCCCCCCCCCCGGACACCTGGAGGTCTGGCGAAAGTGACTGCGAAGTGGTGCCGGCGGGCGTGTGGGCTATCCTAGAGGCGCGCACGCCCGATCCTAGGGCCAATCAAAAACAAAAAAAAAACAAAAGCCAACACACACACACAGCCGCGGTCGTATTCCGGAGCACATTCCGAGGCACCGGAACGCTTCGTGGACGACCTGCGTCCGGGCGTCGGCCAACTCGTCGTCCTTCGCCGCCGCACACAGAGGGGTGTGACTTGATTTATGCGACGGGCGCAACGGGATGTGGGAAGCGAATTTTATGTGCTGGTGACACTTACTGGCGATACCAAGGGGGGGCAGTTGAAGGGGGAGGGGGGATTGTGTGGATTCAGCCAACGACCACCATTTCTTCCATTCGGATTCCGGCACGAGGGAAGAAAGTGTTGAGCGCGCTGAATGTGTTCCATTTCTGCGTCGACAACGTTGTTGACGTCGTTCCCGTGGCCGTCTGGGTGGCTGGCTGGCTGGCTGGCTGGCTATTGTAATGGGATGCATTCCTAGTGACGATTAACGGGAGCTGATAAGCAAATTTGGAGCATCCTTCATCCCGGAGGTCCCCGTCTCGTTATGACGGAAATGCATTTGGCCGAAGGGCTTCCCACTGATCGCCCTCGAGGGCGATAGTGTTTCGCCTATAACGATGACGACGGTTCAATGAATGGGTTTCCTATCGACGTAGCGGGGGTTTCGCCGATGGAAAGTGGCCGTGCCAGAGGCGTTTGCTTTCGTTTTCGCCCAAACACCAAAGGGGTGTCACGTAGAAACCATACGATCGCTATTTTATGGGATGAACGAACCGCGGTGAGAATAGTACTGTTGACCTATTTTGAGGCTCCAACGGGAATGCTGATAAAAGTTTACTATTCCTCATTGCAGGCTAAACCTTTCGTCGAATATTTTGGTTTGTATTTTCGTTTAATAGGACTTAAAATGGTGTAGAATTCGCGAAGGTTTCATGGTGAAGTCTACAATCTACTATATTTAACACAACAGTAAAAAAAAAGTCAACTATAGTTCCCCACAACAATGCGTGACTAAGCCAGTCCTTCGGGACATATTTCATCATTGGTCTCTTCAGTGATTCCTCCCAAACCATATTATGACGTCACGAAACCAAAACACCACTGCCACCATTGCCATCTCATGGTTCCCACTAGCGGGACGGAGATTCATGTGGCCACAAGTGCACACAAAGCGACAACTTGTGATGCTCGTTTGATTGATGCCCAAATAAGAGTGCACTCGAGGAGAGGGAGCTTCAGGGGCGCCAGCACACGGGCAAGAGTGCGTGAATCATCAGCGTAGGATCCACCAACGTCGGAACACTTCCGTTCCCTTCCGAGGGCGTAGCTATAATGCACACTTATCAATGCCACAGCGTGATGCCCCACAACGCGAGAGCCACACTCTCTGGAAACGAACGAATACAGAAGGCGAGCACAACGACATTACGCCCAAACTCGAGCAGCATCTTGCGCGCTCCCAGAGTAGCGACCAAATTTGCATACATTCAAGCGCTCGTCCTCGCGGAACCTTCTGCTCCTCCCCCTTCCAAGCGTAGCGAGGGATCTCCTCTCAATGCCAAAAACGCACCAGCCGGAGGAGAGGTTCATACAGTGGTTCGTGAATGAAGTGGCTTCAAGTGGTGTTGAGCGGCGAGCGTTTTGCGGCCACTGAACACTACGTGACATCTCACAAGGCCGTTCATTAGCACCCGCGGTGACACGAATACTGCCACCGACGACGAACGGGCGCAAAGCAAAAAAAAAATAAATTGGCGAACGAGGCGCCATTACGCATCATTTCACAAAAATCAATGTCCGCGGAGTGGTGCCGTGAAGGTGTTAAGAGCCTGCGCTGCCACTCAACGGCAGCCAACGGCTCGAGCGTTTTATGACAGAGCCGCCCCCCCGCCACCCCAAAACACCCAACCAGATGGCCATATTTGTGAAAATGCCAATACACAGCACCTCGCCTACAGTGTGGTGCTCGTTAGCTGAAGTCATCGTGAGCCCACCGTGAGCCTTCGTTGTGTGGCTCTCCGGCACCGTTCGCTTCGTTTGTTTCCGCGTGCCAGCCAGCCCAAAACCGGCACTACTGGCGGAGGAGGAGGAGGAGAAGTGACCCACCAAAGAAGGCGCTGCCAAGGCGCCAGCTGTTCGAAGCCGAAGCCACCGGTGGGGAGGGTGCCACCGTGATGATCTTGACCGTGCGCCCAGAGACCTTGACCTACACCAGCAGCAGTACTGCTGCTCTGGGAGATCGACCAGGGAGATCCGGATCCCGAAAAGTAGATCACAGCTTCAACTTCCCGATTTTCCCATGCCCTGGTGGCTGGTGGTGGTTGATGACCTAGTGTGAGTATCAGGGATGGGTTTTTGGCCGCAAATGTGATCGTGACTAACGTGCGCACGCCTTGCCAATATCCAAAACCGGAGCCCTCAGAGCTGACGGCTGGTAAGGCGGAGGAACGAGGCGGAATATCCGTGATCCGCCGTCCTACCTCCATATCTTATCGCACAGCGACGACTCATTACGCTTTTATTAATAACGCCGCTCGACGACAGGCCAAATGAGGACTGGCAAATGAGTCCTTCCTCCAGTTGCTGCCGAGCGACAACGACAATTAGATACCAGTGCGCGCTGGTTGCCCTTTTTGTTCCACTGTTCCGCTGCACCCCCCCCCCCCCCCCCCCCTTGTGTCCCCTAGTCCTCGCCAAGGCAAATATCCCTTTTAAGGATGAGTGTTATGACTCCGGGACCTTGCTATGGGGACCCCCACTAAGCCCCCTGTTATGCTGATGCCATTGCTGCTCTCGCGGCCTTATTATGTTTGTTATGGGAATCATGATTTTTCGATCATCACACATTCAAACACCAGTTTGACGCACACATACACGAAGTGATCTCCTCTCGCGATCTGACCTTTTCGTCAGATCGCGCGCCCCAGAATCCTCGCGCGGGCGCGCCGCGACGTCCGATATGAGAACCGTGACCGAGCAGTGGCCACCACGCGGCCCTCGTAGTTGGCCTGTTCACGGTACGTCTCTCTCTCGCTCTCTATAGCCTTACCCCTCGCTTTTTGCTGGCGACATTGCGGACATATGTTACAATTTCACACACTGCCAAACCAAAGCACAAACACAGACAGGCAGCATCGTGGCGTTGCAAGGTCCTCTCCACTAGTACCCCCCTCCCACCCATCAATCCCGATCGAGAGCGAAGGCTCACGAGAATCTCGGAACAAAGCTGAGCGGCCGATCGGCGTGATCCGCGAGGTCTTCTGAGGCCACATTCGAGTCTCACAGCAGTTCATGCGCGAAAGTCTACTTCCCCCTTCCCTTCGATCGATCTGTCTCTCTCTCTCTCTCTCTCTCTATCTCGCTCGTCCCTATGTTTGGATCGCGTTTTTGGATCACTTTCACCGATCGCCGTGGGATTTGATGGATGGCGTGAGGTAGTTCATCGCGCCCCCGGCCCGATGGGTCGTGGTTTGATCGATTTTGGCCTACCGTAGCGTGCGTTAGGCGCTGCAACAGTAACAGGTGCAGCGCGAACTGGTCCGTCGTCGTCGTCGTCGTCGCGGAATCGCCGTCAATGACGCCTGCGCTGCTGCTCAGCTGTTTCGTACCTCGCCGCATCCTCCACCTGCACCACGGTTCGCCACGATTCCTTTGCCGTTCGCGTCCGTTCGCGGCTCCGCGTGATCTCCGGTGAGCGAGTTTTGCGCCAGATCGGAGAGAACCCGAGGGGGAGAGATCCTGCGAATGAGCAAAGGGGAGTTTAGGTTTTTGAGCTCGTTTTATATTAACCTATCGCTGAGGGAGGAGGTTTTTTTTGCGTGATGTTATAATAAGCGATTCCTCACGTAACCATCAAAAAGCGAACCGTGGTAAAAAGGGAACCGTGGGGACAGGAAGGGGACACGATGATAATCGGTGGCATTGGCACTTCCTTCCTTCCATTCCTTCCTCTTGCAGTGACAACATTATTCGATCCGCTGGGCGAATATGTTTGCTGCTGGAAATTCCTTCGACAATTCAATTATCACCGCAGCTGCTGACGACGCCGGCGGGGCGCGACCTTGCCGCAATTTGCTCATCATCGGTCGATCGTTGACAGATAAATGGCTGCCGATGGCACGGGACAGACGGCAGGCGCTTCACGTTGACGTGTGGCAGTCGCCATGTTATTGCATACCGTCTAAGTGATTTCCATTACCGATCGATGGACGCCATCAATCCGTGGTGCAATCGGTATATTCCACAAATCCTTTGATTTATTGGATAAGATGGCAGAGAACTATACCGTCGTATACTTTAAGTAAGCACATTTTGTATAAAGTATGTGCCATTCTAAGTGATTGCCCCTTTCCCTTGGAAGGAGATACTGTCTTCTCCTTGCCAAGCGGCTGAAAGTGCAACTCCATTATGCAGAAAAAAGATTGTCCAGTCCTGGAGCTGCTACCACTTCTCCTGCTGGTATCAAATTAAATTGTGCAACGCCATATATTATTGCCACGCCAGACATTCCTTGACATTCCGCAGCTGGTGCCATTGTCACGCAGCCAATGGTCGAACGGACAAGCAGCAGAAGCAAACAAACAAACAACGAGCGCAGAAAAAAACCAACAAATTAAAAGGACAAAATGAACGACCACCCCGTTTCCTTAAAAAGCGCCATGAATTGATTATACCTCGAGGGTGTGCTCTCGTGCGTGCGTGCGTGCGTGCGTACGTTTGCGTTTGCGACGCTCACTAATTGGAAGATGCAAGAGTTATTGCTCTCCTCTCCGATGATTTCACTGCTTTAAAGCGGCAAATTATCTTATTTTCGCAAAACAAAAAAAACCATACACACACTGGCACAGCTTAACGAGAAATTTGACCTCCATCATCATCGTGATCATTGTCATCATCATTCCATCGAAAGGCGACTAGAGGGGGGGAGGGGGTTGAATGTGTCGACCGATCAACCGAACGGGCGGACGTAGAGTGCGAATCTGGCGCCGGATCTGGCTGGATCGCATCGCAGATACGCATCTTCACACTACATAATTTATGAGTAACTTGTGGCCGCCCTCATGTGGTCGTGCCCGTGTCTCTCTGCAGCGTTGATGAGATGACGGGTAAGATGCTGGTGCACTGGGGGAGCCAGTATCCGATTCTATACGGGTGTCTCTCACTAGAGCGCCGAGAGAAGGACAGGTTTCTCTGGATCCTTCCTCCATCCACCAGCAACAGCACATCGCAACAACCAGCCTTCAACGGTGGCATCGGTTGCAAATCGCTGACCATGGGAAGCGTACGTGCAATAAAGCTTCTGTCAGAGGATCGAATGGCTGATGGCTGTCATGGCGCAGGAGAGAACACATGGAGGACCTCCCGGTAGCCATCGGGAGCTAGCGGCCCCTAGCCAGGTCCTTACGGAGGGGGGACCGTTGTTTGCGTCAAAATCATATCTGCTGCTACGTAATTTTTTGGAGAATCTATCCAAAAAAACTCAACTAAAACGGTGGACCATCTCATGCAGCTTGTGTGGTGAACAACCAGGTACCAAAAAGGTGAGCAACCAAAACAACATTGCTCACCTTTTTTTTTTCTTTTTTTTTTATCCTCATCTGACCTCAGTACCTTCCACTGTACGCGATCAGCATCAGCAGCGGGCCACGGACCCAGTGGTCC
>NC_064877.1:11960000-11980000 GCF_943734665.1 Anopheles aquasalis
TCGGTGTAGGGTTACAGCTGCTGGTCCGGTGCCACGGTGCGGCAACAAATCAAATACTAGACACTGGGCTAACCAGCTAACCAGGCTGGCAACGACCGCGAAGACCAAAGCTACCCATTACGGTGCGTACAAGATGACCAGGTGTCAGATTGCACCGAACTCAATCAAACGGTCAAGATCCAAGTGTTGGAGCTAGTGCTTCGATGTGATTTGTTGCTAAATTAGCAGGTTCACAACGTGTTGCGGCGTGCCGCGCGCGCGCTATGCAAATATGTACCCTATACCGATTCGCTGGGTGACGCTTCGGGCGACGAAAAATCGGAGCACTCATTGCCAACCCTGCACAGTGCACCGTGGCCGAGGTCGAACGGCCGAGATCACAAGTGCTACAGTGTTTGATTCTACTTGGTAAATCTCCCTCGGGGCATCCTACTATGTACTTAGTGCCTGTGTGTGCGTTGTCGCGTACTTATCTTGTGCGTAAAAATCAATAAATCATTCTCTATGCGATCGGTGCTTGGTAGTTGGTAAAATACCCTCAGGGGAAGGCATTTCACGGGGGGGGGATAAAAGCAGAGGGTGATAAAAACAGAAAGAGAATGAGAGCGATTTCTGATTGAATCGTGAGTACACCAACATTGACTCGATGCGAAAATGTCGACTAAGTCTGATGCTACTAAGCTCGAATCTAGCCAAATCGCACGGGGAATGCGGAGTCAGTATTCGAACCGAAGGTAAGGCTCACTGAAGGTGGACGTTTGCCCTTGTCCTCCATGATGATCACACATAAATACACATCACCTGGGATTGGCGGGGAGCGGACCGGAGAGAGCGAATCCAAAACGACAAGATAGTGGTGTGTGCACACGCGCGAACAGAGATCACTGACAAGAAGGGCACACGGACACCACCACCCCGAACCGAGGTATTATGATCGGCGGGGTGCGCACAACAGTCGATCAAGTCGAGCTAAGTCCTTTTAAGGAAAGCGAACGACCATGGCGCCAACGCCACCGGATCGAACCGGACGCTCGCTCGCTCGCTCGCTCGGCTCGGAGGCTGCGGCTCCAAGCATACATACATACCATGGCCGGCCACAAGGCATCGCCGCCGTTCAGTTCCGGTCTTGAAGACGCGAGTTGATTTTGTTGATCGACCAACAGCGACGGCACATGACATCATCTGGGTTCGCGTCAAAACTACTCTAATGGTGTTCTCTTTGGCAAATTTCTTTCCACCCAGTCTTTACAACACATTCCGACCAAAAATTAGCCAGCACTGAAAGTGAACTCAAACATTGCCAAATGTTGCGGAATGTGATGGCAAATATGGTGCCTAATGGATTTGGTTCAAACACCACAGGGAGTGACATCCGGCAGTACCACCAGTCCTTCGAATCATCAAACGCTAGCGTCCGTTAGCCGCTGTGGCGGTTTATCGAATAGTGAACCGTACACTAGACACTTCCACTTCACTTGGAGCACTACTAATGACGAAAATAGACCGCCCAAGTGAGACTAGTGAAGTTCTTGGCTATCATTCTGCGTGAACAACACTCGACTCGACAGATTGGTACAGGAACATCATCATGATGTAGGATTAGCACGTTCCACCATCCAAGACGCTCGGATTGGCCGTGATGAGAGGACTTCAATTCGCAGCTTTGCCAACTTACTTTCTGTTCCCGATCGGGTTACGTAATGATGCGGTAATGCACCGATCGGAATTTCGTCTGGACAGTGTCGGCAGGCGTGCGAATGGATGTGAACGCTTGGTATGATGCACCGTACTCGGATAGGTCATCCGCATATAGCCGCACACGATACTATTGAAGGTAATCTCCATAGCGGAAGAGATCGGTCCTTGCACTGAGCTGGGCTGAGCACATGAGCACCACCATCGCATGCCATCCACATTCCACTGATCCGTCGATTGGTCGATTAATCGCAATGAACCCTCGCATCACAAGGCCACCGTTTTCTGCTGACCAATGACTTCCCAATGTCCCACAGCGACAACAAGTCCGCCCGAGCCACAATTAAGGCCACCATTCATTCCGAACGGAATGAGGATGATGAGAAGCATAACGCAAGCGTTCAAGGCTGCAGTGAAACTCCATTTTTGGACCATAATGCGTTGAATCCTCCCCAAATGCCTGAGATGAGTAATGCTCACCTCGCGCACAGTCAATGCTCACGAGGAAGTGACTGGCCTGGCCCGACAGGAAGCGGCTTATGGCTTATCTCTATTGCTTTCCATTAAAATGCAAAACAGATGTCCTCTCAAAGGCCACGCGGGGACGGTTGAGTTTACGGTATGCAACGAACTGCGCTGACCACTCTCCAGAACTCTTCTTATATCATCGCGGCTCGACTACAACGTAACGGCGCCCTGCACCGCAAAATGTGCGCACCATTACTCAACAATCGACCCGATAACGATGCGGGGATGCCACGATTTGAGATTTATTTATTGACACAAATTTATCCTTCTCCTCTCAATCAGCATCTTCTGCGAGTGCTCTGCACAGGCGCCTGACCAAGCTGGCGCTTCTGGCGGCGCCTCGTTGTAATCGTGTGTGCCGAGCTCGCAAACCCTACTGACCCCGATGTCGACCGTCTGCGCGCACGTTCACGTACTCCTCCTCCTCCTGCTACCCCCCGCGTGGTCCGGACACTCATTTAATCCTATTTATGAGCAATTTGCGGAGCAGTTTTTCATCGTTTTGTCATGCTGCATCAGTCGCCGTCGTCGTCGTCGTTGTACGTCGCTGCAGCCTAGGGTGTGGTGCCCATTGATTTATGGGGACTGCGCGCAGCGTCCTCGGTGAGTTGCTGCAGGCCGGGGCCGTGTGTTGTGGATGGTAGCGATTGCAATCAACGAATTCGAAAGTGCCTTTACGGACGGTCACAGGGCACAGAAAGCCGTTGACCGTCGGAGCTGCAGTTATCGAACAAACTGTGTAGAGTTCCTTCCGTTTGAGCTTCGATCACCTGCAGGAATTATCACGGCTTACTGCAACATAAGCCAGATTTAATTTTGTGGAATCTTGACTTCAACCCTCCATGGCCCTACCTTTGCATTCCGCTTTCGCGCTCGCCAAGATCTTGATATGCTGATCAGCGCGCCATGAACGCATCGAGCGCCTGTCAGCGACGGATACGATCAGCAACAACTGACCATCACAGGCACAGAGGCACCCTTGCTTGCCTGTTCGCCTGATTGTAATCGCGCACAAGCGCAGCCACACGCTCCACTCGAAGAAGCCGTTTCAACATTTAACGACCTTGCGCTGCTCCTGCTGGCATATCATCGATGATTACCAGCATCATTTTGAGAACGTTGCAATTAGCACGATATCACGATATCGCGGTAAAGTGGAAGTGGTCAGGAAGGTCGGTCCCTGAGTAAATCGTTTAAAAGCATTACTGGCCTTTAATATGCTGCCACGATATGCCATTTTAATTATGATTTAATGTCCCACATCTCACCCTGCTTCCCTGATTATGATTTCCCAAGATATTTAACGAAATGCAACACGCACGATCTCGAACAGTTTTTGTCCATTGCACACCGCTCCAGTTCACGCAGTGTGCAAAAAGACATCAACGCCATTGCCACGAACCCCCATCCGCACCGAGCCGGCAGTCCCTGTGGTCAATGTAATCAACGCCACCAAGCACCATTACATAATAGCCACATCCTCGCCTTCGTTCTCGTCAGAAGCCCTTTATCAGCTGAAGCTGTGTACACTGCTTCGATCGCATTCGTTTCGTAGACAGCGGGCAAGCAGACCATACTCTCCCTGCGCGCGCCCCAGGTGGCTTATGCACGACCCTTGGCTAGTGCCAAATTTGGGCATCTTCTACCTCGGAAGGCCATACGATTGGACGGGAAAAGGGGGGGAAGGCTTGAGGCACCCTGCGGTCGAGGGTGGCAATTGCGGGAGAACCGTGTGTCAAGTGGCCGCCACTGCCGCTTTAGCAATATTTTATGTCAAGCTGACGACGGCGACTGTCCAACCCTAGAACCTATCAGCGCAATCCCCTTACAGCATCTGCGGACTGTCCGGCGGGAGACTCCTTGCTTCTGAGGCGCCAGGACTGTCGGATGGATAGTGTGTAGTGCCATGGGGGGAGAGAGAGAGAGAGAGAGAGAGAGAGAGAGACTATAATTATCTCGTGCCGCGTCGTTTTATCGACTTCTGGCTCCCTCGATGAAGGCTACTCTCCAGCTTGGGTCTTGCGGTGGCGCCAGCAATACCTCGGCGAGCGGGGCACCGCTAACATTATGCGCAAACTGAGCCTGAAAGGTAGGCCTGCTCGCGTCCGCCTGCAAACTCCCGAAATAATAAAGCAAACAAAAACAACACTCCGGTGAGTCAGGGGCGGACGACGAAGTTGCCCCTTACCGGTTGGCTGGAGCTGAAGTTCGAGGTTGGGGAGAAATTTTTTCGCGACAATATCGACGTCATCCCAGCGCACGCGAAGCCACGTAACACCATCACCACCGCCGCCGCCGCCGCCGCCGCGAGTAAAGCGGCTGTGACGACCTTGAAGGTCACTCGACGGTGGTATCGACGTGTAATCAGTTCGTCGCTAAGGTTGCGGCGACATTGACCGCGACGCGACGAGAGTCGCGCGCGCTCTGTTGTACGCGTTGTGAAAGGGTGTTGTGGGGCCACAAATTCGGAGTATGTAAATTTCCTTCCCTCACTGATAATCGTTCAGCGCTGCTTGTGCTTCTCGGGGACACTACACTCGGTACACGGTCGGTTAGGTTCGTACCGTTTTTTTTTTTTTTATAGCCGTACTTTTCGTCGACTTATCTTTGTTCCTCCAGCACCTTTTGCAGTACACGACAGTACACGTCCTCCGCGCCAAAAAGGAAGGCTCCCCCCAAAAAACACAAGGACCGTAGTCGTTCCGTTTGTCGGTCGTTTGCCTTGAACGTGTAGCGAGCACGGGGCAGTTCGGTTTCAACGGACTCTTTACACTCTTCTGGACACTCTCTGCACATCTGGACCGATCGAAGTGAAGAAGGAAGGGGAGGACGCAGTTTCCAAAGCAAACCAAAGCATGGGAGTAATTGTTTCGACGTTTCGATCGTTCAGCGGACGCGCTTTCGGCTGTTGTGGCTTTTGTATGTTTTGCGGACATGGACTTGCGCGCACCGACAAAGAAAGAGGAGATAAAGACCGCCCCGTCGTCGATCACACATCCACCTACGATGGACAAATTTGCATAAAACAAAGCGATAAAGCGAGCCAGTATCAGTCGGAGCGGATCTATTGTCGTATTCTAGTTTTCACACGGTACGATCAACCACCGCGATCGATCGATCGATCGCCGGGATCGCCGCCAAGCAACAACAAATTGCCGTAATTTATGCCGTCTCATAAATCGATAAAAACTCATTTTACACGATTTCATTTGTTGTTTCGCTGACTGGCTGGATGGCTAGCGTGTTGTGGCTTTGTGAAGTTCGCTCATAAAATCAGAAACCGATTGAGAACGACCGCAAGCTCAAAAGGCGTTCGTCGCGATAAGCCACGGGAGGACAGATCAAGCGTTGGTTGCGAAACCACACAGTTTTGGGCGAAGAAATCGCGAGAAAACAGACCTTTGGCCAGAAATTCACTCCAGCAGGAAGGTGCGATTGTCATGCGATTGATGATGTGACCACGAACGCATTCACTGACTCACCATCAGCATCATCAACACGCCCCCACCTGTGGTGATGCTGGTAATTCGATCGCGTCTTCAAGGAGTGTCCACTGGTCGATCGCCCTCTTCCCAGAAGGGGCTTATAGAGACGGGATGTGAGTTGCGCTTTTGTTTCGCGACCTCGAGCCATAACCCCAAAAGCGCGCTCAAAAAATGCCAACCAAATAATATGGTGGCCGCGCGCCTCGAACCGCCCGCCGTGTGACGCTGATGACAAGGATCGGCGTGTCCGAAAGGTGTCCGAAAATGGGAGCTGGCAGCTGTTTGTAAAAAAAAAAACCCGAAACCACGCGACTCGTCATCTCTTCGCGCCCACATGTGCACGAGAGCGCGCGTCAACGTATGAAAGCCGTCAAATGCGCGATCGGCAAGGTATTAGAGAGGACGGCTCCACGAACCACGGGGACTACATACCACGGTGCGTGGTGTCAATGAATTCGGCGGTTCGCCGAACTGGCGATTAACGTTTTGAGTTGCTTGCGAGACGAACTTGTTTTCACGGCAATACCCGGCACGTCGACCCAGAGTGTCCAAGCAATGGCGTGGAGGAAGCTCTCCAGACCACCACCACGGCATGAATCATCAGACTCCTCATCGTCAAACCAGAATGGGTGGGTTATTCTTAGCATCAACCCCCCTCCCCGCAAAAAGGCAGAAAACACTTGAACAGTGCCAGAATGACCACCACAGACCGGACGGATGGAAGGAATCGGTGCGCGTTGGCGACTTCTGGATCCGATTGTGCTCATTGTGCGCGAGTTCTGCCCTCACAGTGGGCGAAAGGCTGCCGAGTTTATCGCGATTTTCGGGCTGCTACTTTGTTGAGGCATTCGCTGACACGACGATGGCGGCGGCGACGACGCGACGTCTCGCGCCATGCTTCAGGCTGTCTTCAAATCGTTTTCAATCCGATCCTCTTGGATTTTAGCTTTGCAATTCCAACCATTCGCCGAGGCACAGTCAAGCGAACGAGCGTGCAAAAGTATGATCGATTGATGATCACATCCAGTCTGCCATGCCCTGCAGCGTGGGTAATAGGCGTTCGATTGGTGGTTGGTTGGCCTGCCTGTCTGCCTGCCGTGGCTGCTGCTAAAGGATCGAGATTGTGACCAAGATTGGGCGGCCATTACGGGTGCAGGTACGGGCTTCTGCAACACCGCCCTGGCGCCAACCATTGCATGCCAAGCGAGTGATGCCGAGAAGGAGGAGCCCGAGGATACACTTGCTGTTCGATCGATTTCAACACCTCCCGATCGTCAGCGTTCCCATTCCTTCGCCCATCGATCACCTTTCGGCGGCGGCGGCGGTTGGTGGGGGGTTAATTTGATTGCTTATAATTGGGTGATTCAAACGATCGTACTACAACGATAACCGAGAATGTTCCGTTTGCACAAAATTGTGCCACAAAATCAAAGTTTCATGCTGGAGAGGTCACACGAGAGTGTCCAGCGGCGCCACGAACACACTAAATCAATCTTCAATGTAAATATTTAGCTCTTCAAACTCGCCAAACTGTTCACTAAGTGGCCATTCGCCCGAGTGGCAAAGGGGGGCGAGAACCATAAAAAAGTCACTAATTGCAAATCACATTACTTATCACCTCGCCACGGCGCAGCGAGGCCGGTGCCTCCAGTTCAGAGCTACAACAAAGTGACCGGATTGGATCCGGCGCTGCTGCTGCTGCTGCTGCTGCTAATCCCGTCAACTCGTTTAACGACTGAGATTTGCGTTCTCGTCGAGGCGGCGAGGATTTGGAGTGATTGCAAAACATGTCCCATTTCGCGACTTCCCCCCGACTGATTATACTGACCAACGGCGGCGAGCTGCCGAGAACGGAGCAGACTTACAAGTAAGAATTTCATTTAGCTTGTATGAATATTAATATATCAACCCGGGCAGTTGGTTCTCCTGCTCCTGCACTATACACTGGGATGCTGCCGGACGGCCAATCCGTTGCACTGCATGTGCGCTGGCTGCTGCGCCGCTCGTCTTTAACGTTCTAGGAAAACGACATCGCGCCGGCGGCGGCCGCCTGCTGTCCGAAATCGATCTTGCGCCGCCTTGGAGCCATTATTGGTGGTGCATTATTTATGATTCGAGCCATCGATAGCCACGAACGCACGCTACATGCGGTGGTGGCACACAAGGCTTCACTCCGCTGCTGGCCGCCTGCTCCGCTTGGAAGGATCGTTGTCGTCGTAAATTCTCACGCCACGAACCCGCGTTTTGTGCTCGCGATGTGCGGCGATGCCGACAACGAGCGACACCGCAATTTGTAGGCCGTTAAGCAACCACTCAACACCCTGGCAATAGACCCCTCGACCGCTTCGCTGCTTCTGCTCGAGCGGTCATCCGTATCAACGGCTCCAACGATAGGTCTGTCCGTACGTACGCCGTCTCGTCGTTGAAAGGTTCTTCTGTGTTGGCAGTGGATGCTGCACTGATTCAAGCCTCGAGCGGTTCCCATAAATCATACACAATTAGCCGCCCTCTCTCGCACCACGGTCGGGGCCTGGCCGGTTCGAGAACTCCCCGTTGGCCGCTAAAGGCCGCCGATGCCGCTGCCGCTAGGCCGCTAGGCCGCTCGCTCTCGCCTACAAGTCCACCCATTCCTGTTTCGCTAATTTGATGAACTTCATCATCATCAGCGCCGTTTACGTTTGCATGATTTCTTCTACCTCTTCTTCCTGTTCCTTCTTTTCATATAGAACTGTTCCATTCCCGGGCACTCCACGCGGGACCGGACTATGGGGCATGGTGGGACCTTAGGCTGGCCGCCGGAACCCGCATAAGGCAACCGCGATTAGCGGATGAACGGCGGATTGATGTGATTTCCGCGGAAGACCACCACCGGAGCGCCAAAGGCGGTCCCAAAATCCTCGTGGGCCCCCGGTGGGTGGTGAACACCCGGTCAACAAACAATCTCATCCGGTCGCCACCATCACCCCCCAGCACACACGCACCTTAGCATAACAATGACGGTCGAAGAGAAGATGGTCCAACAATTTGGAATCCTTTGCAAGCGGCTCGAGCTCTGCATGGCCGCCGTACTGGCCAAGGGCCACTTCAAACGGAGGCCACTCAAATCTCGCTACAAACGGAATTTCGACTCGATTCGATTCGATTGTGGGATCATTTCTCACATCACCAACGTACCACCGATCGCAGCAACACCTTCGCACCAAGGTGTTCCCATGCGGTGCTCCATTGGATCGCCACTCCAACCATTTGTCTGACCGGGGAGGGTTAATGGAAGGAAGGGTAGACCGAAAAAATCGACAACGATCGACGGTACGCCAGTGAGCGTACCTTTTGGAGGATGCTCTGTGGTGGATGTTGGAACAGAATTGAAGATAGAAATGATTATGCTGAGGTGCATAATGCAGCAGTGGCTTCAGGTATTCAAAGCATCCTATTCAATGGTGTGTTATGATAACAAATATCATTTTACCTAGCCACTTTGCTGACACTACCAATCTTGCACCTCGCCACACCGTTTGCACATAACCTAAAGCACGATGAACGCTAACATGGCTGCTCTCCCTAGCAACTGTGCTACTAAGATCGCATCAAATGGAATGTCAAACAAGAGCAACAGGCATCCATAGGGATGACAATCGTTTTTGCTACAAGACATTCATGCTAACGCCTGGCTGTCTGCCATCAACATCAGCGCGATCCTCACAAATCGTTGCATGCTTAATGAACGATTTGCATCGCGCTGCTGGTGTTTAACACCAGGACACCAATAAAGACGACACTCTGTAAACTGGGTAGTAGCATTGACATCAAATGCATTGACCCCAATCAGCAAAGGTCAATGGCCATTAACGAAAAATCTACTTCTTCCGCCGCACCGCCGTTCTCCATTCCTATTCCAGACACGACACAAATCGACGCGAGTAAATTTGATACAGACGGCTGTTAGTTATCATTCAAATGAGATTGAGACGGAGAGTGGTGCACAATAGAATAGGGTGATGAGGATATTCTACTTTAAAGCAATCATTAGAGCCAGATATCACGAAGGAAGTAGACGTATGGGATCAGGCAATCGAAGCACCTGCAATGATACTGCTACGTGTCTAAAGCTTGGGCTTTTGGGTAGACAATCGTCTACAGTTACTTCACCAACGTCGTTTAATGTCGCTTCGTGCCATGAAACCGGACCAGTGGACACGTAAGCGGAAGTGCATCCAAATCTGACCCAAGAACCCGTGGAAATGGCTACGTGACTCCATTTGCATTTGATCGTTCTCCCGAAATGCTGAATGGGTTCCGCTACACCTTCCACTTACCTTCCTAAACGGTAAGCGTCCTCATTAGAAGTGCCGGTTGTCGATCTCCTCTCCGAGGCTCCGGTGTAGAGGATCGTTGGATCGTTCAGTCGCGACCAACGAATGGTGACAAGCTAATGCCTGGTGCTGGTGCGTGGCTTCCGCTGTTGCTGACTTCCGAAAAGCGTGCCGGAGTCGGCGTGATGTGGTTACTTCCGCGGCACTAATGCACACCCACGTTCACACGTACACACGCTGCACACAGACAAACACAAGAGCACCACTTCACTAGACACACGATTTGTCACGATTTTGGTTACCCCCTTTTCCTCGCTTCTTCTTCCAATCGGTTCACGGACTGAGCATGACCTGCGGTCATACGAGCAGAACACAATACTTTGTTTATCTTCTTTCACCCCACTCCAGTCGGAGGTTTGGTCGCGGGAAATGAAGCAAAATCCAGCCGAAGAACCACTTAGTAACTAAATAAACGACCTTAACATTCAAACGCACTTTATAAGGACGATATTCGGTGTGTTTCGGGGTTTGTGCGCACGCACGGCACTGGCTATCGCGTTCTATCCTCTTTCTCACTGCCGATCGTCGATGATCTGGTCTGGCGAGCTGGTTTGGCGGCTCACGAGAGCAAAAAAAAACCCGAGAGAAGTACCTCCCTATACGGTCATGAAGTAATTATTAATTAAACAGAGACAAATAACAATTAAGTAAAGCAAACACACAACCTCTTCCGATTCTTCCGTTCGCCGTTCGCGACTCGCGTCCGCGCCGAGAAGGACGAGAATGGGCGAACAGAGAGGAGCGAACGATTGGTCCGGATTGCGCACTACGATCGACCGATCGGGCTCGATCGGACGATGGACGAACGAGTTTTGAAGTTCACGACGCAACGCACTAGCTACAGACCACACCTTGCACTGGGGAACAGTCGAGGGTTTGCTCAGCTCAGGCGAAGTTTCTAAATCAAAAAGAACCTGCAATGGAAAAAGAAATATCAGCCATGGTTCGATTTTGAAAATGACATTTTTGATAGCATAACGGAAAATTTGCTTTAATTTAATGGCACGTCTTCAGGCTTCGGGCGCATATAATTTGCAGAAATATTTCGCGCCTCATCGACACACCGCCAGATCTCCATAACGGCATCTTCCGTTGTGGATCGAGAATGATCTTCCATTTGGGTTTAAGCGGCTTTACATAATTAGCCAGTTAAGCCACCTAATTCTAAGGCGGTAGATCATCACAGAAGCGCTTCCTTTTGATCTTCAAAATCATTCGAAAAATGATAGACCGAGGGATGGCGGCAGCAGCCATTTGATTTTCTTAATTCTCTGCAGGAAGACATAGTTCCACCGTTTTGCAAATGGCATTTAAGGAGGCTTCTCGATCGGTAGCGGTAGTTCGCAGCTCTACAGCTCATCGTTGTCCATCGGGTCAACATTGTGCTAAATGATCATTGGTTAAATAGACTCGTCATAAACAGTGGCATTAGGTTCGCTCATTCGAGTGTCGAATTTTCTTACATCAACCGATCGTCGCACGATCGCCCGATCGCTGGATGTCTAGAAGTCACCACCCTCCCTGGACAACAACTCTTGTGTCTGTCTGTCACCCAATATGGTATTATTATCACGTAGTAAAAGTGCTTTTAATGATCGATCTGCTGGCGCCATCGCATGTGTCACCACGCAAGGCGCGCGCAGTAGTGGAAGAGAAACTCCTCGCCGGCCAACATTTATGGTTGGCCTAGCACAAAGCAAATGGAATCCAAATTCGGATGGCTCAATTTTATGAGCCAAACCTCTGGCGAGATGCGTTCGAGCAGAAGAACCTCTGCTTCGTCTAGATCCCCGTTGGCCATCCGCGTTTGTCTGCTTAACATCCCGTATCAGTCGTTTGGCTTTCATTCTCGCCAGACGATACATGCGGTGGTGTTTTATGACTTTATTTCCCAAGTTCTATCCCGAATTCTTCGCCCTTCGATGTGCACCGATCCGCCATTCGGCGTTTCTTCTTGTGCCGGGTGTACAGAGTGTGCTGCATCACCATCGGTAACAGCCGTTAGAGTTGATAACCAAGTGTCAATAACGGGACACTTTCGGAAGAGGAGGAGGGGGTGTGAGCGCCCAGTTTTATGATCTCCGTTGCCGACATTTCGCTGACCGCGAGCTCCATCGTTTGGCTAATGCAGTGTCAATGGAGTAGCTAATTGATCGCTGGTCGCCAGCTTACGATCCCTGGGATAATATACTGTACGCCCGTCTCCAGGGAACAAAAACATCGGGAAGCGGGAACACTGATCCTTCGGGATTAATGAATGAATGGCACGAATCGTTTCGAACGCGACCAGATTTGCGTCGTAAAATGACCCAAATATCGCAGCAGGGTACAGGATATTGTATTCGTTAATTGGATTACATGCAACTGCTTCGATTCGCATAGGAAAGGAAAAAAAACAGGGCAGCTTCTGCAACAGGCGACCAGATTTCGGCCAACCACGCAATCCAAGACGGACCAGATTCCGTGTTTGCGCGTAATGAAACTACAGCCGTCTTCCTTTGACCAAAGCGATCAAGGAACCGTAGACAGCGATCGAAAGACATCAAACGCAATACCGCGTACGATCCAGACCCTTGATTGGCCAGCCGTAGCAGCGAACGGATTCGCAGAACTTTCAGCTTCTATCCCGTTATAATATTGTCTCATTGCTTGGCGATTGTTGTTTAATAAAAACAAGATCGAATGCTACTAGTGATCGGTGCTTGCAAAAAAGTGATAGGAGAAAGCAACATTCTGATTTCTGATTCAACAGCACAGCCAGCGTAGGAGTAGCTTATCCTTTGGCAATAATAATCTTCCACGAAGAATCGATCGCCAGTGTCGCAGTTCCAAATCACAATAAAGACTCCGCCAAAGCGATGAGTTCATCGGGCGACTATTTGCTGTTCAATATCCCAATAGTTTTTCGTATCACACAGCGACCACCTACCGCTGCGGTTTACCGCAGCCACCCAATCGCGCCACTCCTCAAACGATAAAACCACAAACGCAAACGCTGCTGCAAGCCGTTTCGTGTGATCCGCGGTATCGATCCGCGTACGATGAGAAGAGCCCAAAGGCATCATTCAAAACCCAGTGGGGATTCTGCTAGGTCGGCAGTTACACAAGGTGGGCACCGTTGAATCTGGGGGCTCGTGGTGGTGAACCCAACCGGGATTGTCGTTAAACTTTGCTAACCCCTCACAGTCACCATCACCACGGCTGGCGCACCAATCAGTAACCAAGTCGCGCCACTGATGAAATCCATAAAACTTGCCTGCAGCTCTCCCAACAGCCCAAAATACACACACTCTACCATCCGGGGCGAGATGGTCGAAACGATCGCGAAATAAATTTCAATTAATTACCGTTCAGCAGGCGCGCATGTTGAGCAAAAGTGATCGTTATAATTGTCTCGAACCCCCCGGGCTCTGCAGAGTGAAGGCAAAGCAGCAGCAAGGGGAAGGTGTTGCGCGCATCAGGATGATCGAGACCGATCCCTGGACCGAACATAATGCTCGTTATGAGGTAGTAAAAATTGCTCTCGCCACTCGTTCTGTGTTCTCCGGAATTGGGCGATCCGGACGGTGTTACCAGTTTTAACCGGCGCATAAATTACAATTAGTGCAAAAACGCACGTAAACCTGGGATGGCGCAACGTTTCCGTTGAGCGCACCATTCGTAGTCGCAGTCCCATCAAATTTTAATGTTTTAATTTACCAACTTTAACTCTCATATCGCTGCATTCGTTGCTCTACGGCGCGTTGCGCGTCTAATCCACTCGATCAAATATCAATCGATGGTTGATCACTTTACCAGTCCAGTGGCTAACCCAGGCCACCGAACAAACGCAACCAGTGCGCGAGTAGCGAAACCAATCCGCCAAATGTGCGCCACTGCACGCGTTGTCTAGTTTACTACAAACAACCCATTAAAACTGCATTTCTAGGGAACCAGCGCCCGCCAATGTGCTGTCCTGTCCACGGCAAAAAGCTTTTTTCTCTTATTTGTCGTGGGCAGCGGCACGAGACGGGACGGTTTAGGTTTTCGCGAGGTTAGTGTTTGATGTGTGCACGGTAGTTTGGTCCATTTGCGTTTGGTCACCTTTTTTTTTTTTGTCACCAAAGGTGCTTCAGTTGTATTGATTTTAAAAGGAATTTTATTTTTCCCATTTTATGAACCATTAAACAGTGTAAATCGATAATGATTTCACTCTTAAAACTCGCTCACTACATCCATTTTGTTTCATCTTCTACAGCGTAATGTGGAATACCTCTTGGGATTATGGAAATCAGATGTAGTATGGTCGCATGCAGTTCTCGAAACTCGTGAAACTCCATCATCATCCCAAACTCCCCAAAAAAGGCTCCCCCGAATCCACAGTCAAGCAGCGGAAATTGGAGGCAAAATATCGATCGCACCGAGAGCGTTCAGAAAGCCGTTTGGCGACAAACGTCCAAACGATGGGGCGACGATGGCGACGAAGTCATAAAAATTCAAATCTCGAAGCCTTGATATCGAAACCTGCAAGAACCGTGCGATTGCGATGTGGGCCGCGATCACCGCGACGACGGTTGCTGCTGCTGCTGCTGCTGCCCACCATCGGATCGACCTCCGGACGGGCACAGGACCCCCGGACCTTACAACTAATGTCAGGTGGTGGAGCAGCGGAGCAAACCAACCAACCAGAGTTTGCATGCAGTACGTGGGGCGAGTTGGCACAGAAGGAAAACAGAACCGCCGTCGTGGAGGAGTGCGCCAGCTTTTTCTTTTACTGCATTCTTCTTCCCGATCCCTTCCAGACAGTGCGGGAGTCGTAAAACACTTTAAAATCACTCACACTTCGCCACGCACACACGCGAGCACGCAAAACCCATTCTGGGATTTTTAATTAATTTCATCTTGTTATCCTTGTTCGCTCCTTGCTGATTTCCTTAAATGCGCGAACGGTTCGCTAGCGGGCTGTCTGATCACCTAACACCCTCAAGGACGCACTAGCCAAGCGTTCCGTGTGCCCAGGAACTTTCGGTGGTTCTCGTTCTGATTGTACACTTACGTTTCACTCTCAGAATTATTAACACCGACCAATTTCACGCAACTTACGATCACTGGTCACTGTTTTGTTTTTTCGGGAGCAACAGCTTTGCTCGCTTTCCATTGACAATCACCGTTTTTACGTTCGATAGAATCCTTTCGTAGTAGGCACTTTCAAGGCACTTTGTTCGTTGTCGTTGAACAATTCGTGGTGTCGTTGCCTTCTGGCCGTATCACCAAGTTCCGTTCTAGAGGCCGTCACTAGACCGTACGCTGTTCGCGTATCGCGTTTTTTCGCGGACACCCGCGATCGCGCCACCCAACAGTCAAAGAACACTTGCGTCGCTGGTAGCACCGAGAACCGCACTGTACGACAACCGAAAGAAGAGTGAGACACCGACGACGAGCAGCAGCAGCAGCAGTCGCAGCGCTATAATAAATGGCGGCGCTTGGTGTGGTGTCTCGCGCCGTTCGCGTTCGGCGACACACCGCGCGATCGTATCGTCGTGGCCACGCTCCCGCTCTGTCTACTAGCTCTTTCGTGTACCGGCTCTCTCTCACTCACTCGTCGGGCTCCACTTTCTGACCAGATCACTCTCGCTCTTACTGACTCATCGTCCACGGTGACCGCGCCGTGGTCACTGTAACGGCGGTGGCCTACACCCTCTCTCTATCTATTTCTCTGTGGGAGAGATGCGTGCTTGCGATCTTCGTCATCTCCTCTGTCGGCCGCAGGAACTGCTCTGGAGGAACCGTCAAATAATCGAACGGCAAATCTACGGCTGCGGAACGCGGAAACAGCGCTGCAAATCCCTCCAATCGTGGTAGTGTTTTGGGTGTGGAGCGTATACGATAAGCAAAGCTTGCGATACTCACCCAAGGACCCACCACCACGGCAGTTGCTAGCTAATCATGTCGGCCATATGGGGTTGTATTAGATAGGCAGACCTTCGTGGTGTGCCCTTTAACGCATCTTTCGTATCAACGTCAATCCAGTGACGTCAGTACCCCGCTATCACATAGTTCATCCAGGGCTTCGGCTTACTATTTTATCAGCGAATCGTTTCGCTCCCGCTGCACCTCCCCAGCACGTCATTCTCTGGAGCAAAATGCGGATCGAGCGAGCGAGCGAGCGAGCGAGCGAGTGAGCTAACGTTCGTCCTATCCACGAGCCTATCAGTGGGCCGTGAATCTTTTAAATCCAAAGGATTAGGCGGACAGAAGTGTAACAATCAGGTACCGACGGATGTTGGTCGCGCCCCGGGGGGAGTTGGCGGCTTTTAATTAAACCGATTATCAGCAAACGACGCCGCTCCTCCGGTGGTGGTGGTGATGACAATCTGCTTATGGACTCCGATCCTTCCTGCTCCGTTACCAGCTGTGGCATGTGTTGTTGATGATGACATTGGCAAACGGAATGCTTCGATCGACTGCCTCCGTCTACTTCAATCACGATTAGAACGGCAAGATTGATTCGATTCCCTCTCCCGGAAAGCAAAAGTGCAAATTGTAGTTTAGAGATGCTAATTGATTTCTCTCGCTATCCGAGGCATTTAAAATATTAAAAAAAAACACAAAATGGTCCGCAATTCGTTTACGGCGCGGAATCGCTTTTGATCTGATCTGATGATTCAATCACTCGGTTTGCGATGCTGCGTGAAACAAATCCCGCGGTGGAAAAAACGGGCTGCCTAATGGCTATGCGATTTGTAATATCGTTGCGCGTACTCGACGCTCATAACGATGGTCATTTTTTCTAATTAAATCCCCACAACTGGCAAGCCCACGATCCACGATGATGATGGTACACGCAGAAGACCGCTCACCAGCGGGTCAGCTGTGGTAGCGGTTCAGTTTTGAGACCAGAGAGCACCAGCGGCAGTAGCAGCGACACGATTTAGTAGTTAATGCCTGATTATCTTAACCGATTAGATTAGATGTTACCTAGGTGGTAGCCAGCAACAGATAGATGGTACGGAATGAAGAAATGTGTTTGATGACAAATCACCAAAGAGGAACCGGTAATGCCGTACCTCGTTTTGTCAAAGTGTCATCCAAGCGAACACAGCCGGATCGATAGGAGCCCTAGAGGCGACGATCACGAGCATGATTCCTGCAGCCGAGGTGTGTTTGGAGGCTCAGTGTAGCGGCCGCGAGCACACAGATGGTCCGCCGGTTTATGGGTTTGGGCGTTCGCGTTGGTGATGCACACTGGCCCGATGTAATCCACCGGAGCACACGCCCTCCATCACGCCCGCCCGCCGTTCGCTCACGTCGCATTTCGCGAGACTGCGGCGACCTTCAGCTGGCCGGCCCGCTACAAACTCGGCCTGTTCCAGTTGGCGTATATGGCGAATGAATGAATTAAATGTGTGCATATAATGTGCGAGCGTTGCTACAAGTGGTCGTCGTCGTCGTTGTTTCGCTTGTTTTTACTAGGTTTTTATTCGTTTCTTCGACCACCAACCAACCAACCACCACCATCAGCATCATCATCATCATCATCGCGGGTTCGATCATGGTGTTCGGACAACCAGCGTTTGTTGTCATGCTGGCTTCCACCACCTCCGATCCTCCGAGCACCGACCGCTCACGCGCCAAAGATCGATCGATGCATTCGGGCGTGTGCAATAAATATTGCAACTGCCAGCTGGTGCCACCAGGTCAGGCCAGGCCGGCTGGCAGACTGGCGAGGGAGCGCTACTTTGTGACACTTTTTTCGACACTTTTCGGGGCTGCTGTTGCTGTACTTGCTACTACCAATCAATCGCGTTCTTTTTGTTTGGAATACAAAAAAACATTTAAAAATAGAAGATAAAATTGAAACATTAACATTCAAGAAGAAGTTCGAATACTGTGTCTCCCAGCTTCTGAATCTTTTCTTGTCATAATGCGACGATATTAACTCTATAATATTGTGTTTATGAGAATCTCAACACACTCCACCAGCCATAAAAATAGCACCAGAAGTCGAGAACGAATATAAGTCACAGTAAATTCATAATTCTGACCACGTGCTTGTGCTGCTAGCGCACAGTCTGGCGGGGCCACTGTTACTAAGCTCACCAAAATGGCCAAAACTGTGTTCGCATGTGTGTAAGCTTTGAATTAAAATTTATAATTCACCTCAATGTGGACGTTTTTGGAAGCGGATGGCGCTGCAGCGGACCTCCAGTGCGATCGAAGGAGAGAAGGACATGCGGTCTTATCCGATGGGAAGTTATTTATAGCCACAAACGATCGACGGACGCGCGCGCTTCACGAGTGGTGATCGGGGTGGACAGCCCAGACAGGGCTGCCCATCGCCCAAAATGGGCAAATCAGCGTCGAGCGGGGCCAGCATTTGAGCAATATTAAGCAATGAATGCACCAGAATTCCTGCCCCATCTAGCCGGCACTACTTGTGCGAGGATGTATGATGTGAGGTAGTGAGAAAGTTAGTGGTCACCCCAGAGCATCAGGAGACCGGTGAACCGGAGCGGATGCTGGAAGCGATAAGATTCGGATCGATCGATGGCGAAGTGCCACACGAGCGTGGATTATGACCTTCCTCAGCGGCATTGCGATTCGTTGTGTGACGACAATAATTACTCTTTTAGGCTTATAATGTGACCATCGCCGCTGTTTCGATCTTGAGACGTCGATGAACCCACCGGGTGAGAGCCGGCAGCTCGGCCGCGATATGAGATTCCGTGACATACCTTTTGAGGCAGCAGGCGCCGGAGCGTCCGTACCTTGAAGTCACCTCACCATGCCATGCCATGCTCATGCTCATGCTCGGGCCTTCTGCGGATTTACTGCGTTCGATTGGCAGGCCGGAGCCGCGAGGATGATCATGACCCTTTTATGTGTCCGTTCGGGGAGGATTATTGTCAACCTCTCTCTCTCTCTTCATCAGTATCATCGGGCTTTTGCTCGAGGTGGTAAACGCTGAAAGGCAAAGTATAGGCTCAGGGAGAGCTTAAATTATGTGTGGATCAATCATGCTCGTTTGTACGAAGGATACAGTTCATATTTGGACGTGGCAGCGACCGCGTGCTTCAGGATGATGTGTTGGTGAGTTGGTTGGCTGCCAGCTCTTCGCCATCCTTGAAGGTACGGCCTTCAAGAATATGCACCATGGAAAGTCCTCAACCTTGCCTTAACTACATCTGATCTGGCTTACGCGGTGTCATACGCAGCCGCGGTTTCTGGTGTGTTGGTTTTTGGGGGTTTCGCACCAATTTGAAGACCAATAAGCCCTAACAAGGGCTGCAAACACAGTGGTGTGGTTGCTCTCACTGGTCATCGTTGCATTACTGTTGCCAATTGTATTTTGTGGTCGTACCCGGGGCTAGTTATTTAGTCACACACATAGTAACGTGTTTGGGACCGTGTGGCGTCGATTCGTGACCGATCCATCATCGATCGTATTAGGAGGAATGGAGCTAAAAATGGACAGACATGGGAGTGTGACCGCCGTAAGGGACGAGTGGAGCTTCCAGTCCCCCCGATAATGGCCATAAATTCGTACCAACGGTTATGATAATTATTATGCTTCGCTGGAAAGCACCGAACAAGGTTTCGCGCTGGTCAGTTCACCAACAGCCCAATAACATTCGCGCCCATTGCGAACGCTTCGCGGTTGAAGCAATTACTTCCGAGCAACTTGTGAAGGTTCTGCTGCGACAGATGCTGAGGGAGAGGATCTCAATTAAATATTGCATCGAAAATTTAGCTCAACCGCCGATCGCTGAATCCTACGTCATCCGCGCTTAATAACCTTTCGATAAACCCCATCAAACACCCATTAGACGCACTGGTCCAAGGATAGGAAAACGATAAAGTAAGTGTCCTCCGTCCTCCGGATGGAAGCCATTAGATTGGGCGACGTCATCGTTCGGTGCATCTGTAACGCACGATTTGC
>NC_064877.1:11997500-12002500 GCF_943734665.1 Anopheles aquasalis
CGTCCATATCCTGGGAGAGGACATCGAAAGAAGGAACCACTGGTGCGTCAGCTTCAATCGAACCCCTTCGTTCTTCGCTCTCCAGTTCCACGGTCTCATCGTCTCCATCGGGGTGTGCCTCCGTTCCAATCTCATCGGTATCGAAAGCACCATCATCCGTTGCATCCATAGCCACCGTAGATCGCTCACTGGCCCACTCTTCAGTCTTGTTCAAAGTGGAATGTTCGAGTTGTTGTTGCGCGCCCTCGTCCTCCTCCTTCCGCTGCTCGCCTACTGGTCCCCTGGTTGCGTTGCTACTATTGCTGTACTCCTGGATGAGATTCAAAAATCCGGCATCGCATCGATCGACAACGCCACGTGGATCCGCTTCACGATCCTCTTCCCGTGGCACCACTTCACCGCTTTCAAGCAACTCCCCATCCCCATCCTCCGATGGTGGCGTTGCACAATAGCGTTCGGTTGGTGGTTTACGGTAGGAACGAATGAAATCCCACAGCTTACCGGCACACACGAGACGGAGCAGCAGAAAAATGCAACCATCCGTCGACTGGAAGTACGCTACCAGCGGTACCATGTAAGGCACGTCCTGTGGGAAGACGGCAGCACTAGGGACCGGCAGTCCACCGGCCGATGACGGCAACGGTCTCCTTATGCTCTTCATGATGTAAAACTGCTTATCGGTTACATCCTGCACCTGCATCACGGTACCAATCACCTTAACGACCTTGTACCGGGACAGATAGTTCAGTGGCCGCTCGAGCAGCTGTATCGGCGAGCTGGGATCATCGGGTGAAATCGGGCTCAGTTCCGGTTGTTCACCGGCACAGTTACCCTGGCCTTCGTCTTCCCGCAGATGCCGTTCGTAGATCTCTTCGGCTTTCGAAACATACTTGCAGCTTTTCTCTTTGGCAATCCGTCGACGAGTGACGTTTGCATCATCCTTCGCACCGCTTAGCAACCGATCGATGCCTGCTTTGTACCGCTCGAACGCTTCCTTGTAGTCACCGTTTGCTTCGGCTTCGACCGCTTTGCTGAATACGATGGCCGCGTCAACAAGATAGTCCATGGCCGCCGCTGCAGCCGCCTCCTCCTCCGAGGTTTCCCGTGCCAGAGAGCCCGTCTCGGAGCCGATCAGTGAACCGGAACTGCTGCACCCATCTGCTTCACTCGCTGCCGTCAGTGCTGGTGCTGGTTGCGGTGTCTCTGATCCATCCAGTTCATCCTCATCCTCTTCTCCCTCTCCACCACTCGTACTCGAACAGCAAGGCGTCGTCTCGATCGTGACATCGCGCCTCGGATCGACCAAACTCAGCTCCACCGGTCGCCGTATTCCAAGCTGCTGCCTTATTGTCTCAATATTACCTTTGGCCGCCGTATCCGATGCACCGCCACCACCATTCACCGAACGGCCGCCAGTGGTAACGCGTTCCGGTTTTCCATTTTCCTCCGCCTCGATAGCGGTCGCAATCGGAACCGGACTATCGTCCTCGTCGTCTACCGATATTCCTCGGGCGAAAAAGCTCACAAAAGCATGCGAACGGTACAGGATCGGCTCTTGGCCGGCAAATTCCAGTAGACGCAGTATGTACCGCTTCCGCTGCTCGATGATCGACGGGTCGAAACGCTTGAAGTAGGACTGTTCGGTTAGTTCCGGTACCGTGCCCGTCAGGTGCCGCTCTCGGTGTCGCCGTACGAGCTCCTTGTACAGCTTCTTCACCTCACTGAAGCGCTTCCAGAGGATCACACGGGTCAGGGCTTCGGGTGCGGAACGTGGAAACACCTGGAGGAGCGTTGCACGAGAGATAAACGAAACCAATTGAATAACGTTTGCCAGCAAGCAAAGGGGGGGGGGGGGGGGGGGGCACAAGTGACCTACTATCGAAGTGATGCGGTAGACGGTGAAGCTCTTGTACTTGCGCGTTTCGTTGTCCACCGAAAAGCTGTGCACCCATGTTTCCGCTTTTCTTCGGCTGCCTACTAACATTTCCACGCCGCGCTGTGCCCCGGTTGGGCCGATCCTGGATTACATTACTCGGTGGAGCAGGCGCTGCTCAATTCGGTCCCCTTGGCACCAACCATACGGCACA
This sequence comes from Anopheles aquasalis, assembly GCF_943734665.1. Classification (NCBI taxonomy): domain Eukaryota; kingdom Metazoa; phylum Arthropoda; class Insecta; order Diptera; family Culicidae; genus Anopheles; species Anopheles aquasalis. Next base: position 11,999,588 of record NC_064877.1, read on the forward strand.
TATCACTCCCACTTTTGGCCAGCCAGCCAGCACGAGATAACCGAGATCGGCCTATACTGCGCAAGATGGAGTCGCAACACAAACAAACCGCGTTTGACGTTTGCTGGCAGTGCCGCCCGGTCCGGTTTCGCGGCATCCTGCGATATCCTTCTTCGAGTCCCTTTTTTTTTGGTTGTAGAAACTCGCTGTAAAATGGATCAAGGCCATGCTACATTTTACGCACCGCAGTGAACAAGAATTTTAGGTTTTAATAAAAGATCAATAAGTGATGTTTTGTAGACTTTTGTTACTTATGAAACGGATCGCAAACTTTTTGAATTAGAACAATGGTAAGAGTTTTATTATCTATCTTCTACAATCTATGAGTCGATTTTTGTCCCGTTTCAGCGAACCCACTCTCCCCCCCCCCTCCCCTCCCCATCGAATGACCACCACGATGAATGATTGTTAAAAAATAAAATGCAATACTTTATGCAAATACAAAACAAGCGATTAAAAAGGAAACGTCGGCGCCTCTTATCCAGCGGCTAGTCTTTTTAGCGTTGAACCCGCAGAAAAAGAAGCAAATGTTGCTATGGCGACGGGCGGTGGTTGTCCTAACGGTCGAGTATCCTCCTATAATCTACAGTTTGCTTCCCGTAACCGCACTCTGGAAGGTGAGATACTGGAAGGGAAGCAGCTCACTGTACGCTTTCAGCTGCCGGTTGATCTCCTCAATCGTAGCCATCGAGGACAGATCGTACACGTATCCCCCCTCCTCGCTGCAATGATGTTATCAATAGAAGAAGAAATAAACAATCACGTGTGCGCGTGCGATTAGTGACGCGCGGCTTATCAATATAACCACGAGGAGGGCAACGAGATTGAACCAAAAACATACCGTTTGCTTTTAGTGATTCCACCGAGCGCGACTAGTGAGTGCAGTGCGAGGCTGATACTGTCCAGCGAGAGACAGTACGGGTGCACATTGCGGTCCTGGCGCAGCAGCACCTGCTCCACGTACTGTTGCACCTCGGCGAGGTAGTCCTTCTCCGTGAAAGACTGTCGTTGTTTGCTGAACCTGTCTAGCAATACATTAGTCGCCTGCAGGTAGGTACACAGGAAGGGTCCCAGGACACTGAGATAAATGGCAGCCGTCTCTTCCTTCCCGGCCACAATCGATACCCGCTGGTCACCGTCGCCGGTCGTTTGGAGTAATCCTTGTCGATCCAGGTGTTCGATTGCTGCCCGGAAATCTTGTTCCTCACGGTTCGCACACAGCACAAACTCGAGACAGTACAGCTCTCGTAGCTGTCGCACCGTCCTCCGGAGTGTTTCGCGATCTACGGATGGTGGTGCGGAGGCTGCTACCAGCAGAACCATTGCCGGAACGGCCAACCAGTGCAGGCATGGGTTACAGTACAGTTGCAGCGAAAAGATGGGCACCGATAGCTTCATCACCGCATCGGACAGGTTGTGTCCCTTGAGCTTCCGTTTGTCCACCTGGCTGAAATCATGATGCGTTTTCGCAATCACCAGCGTCCGATCGGTCGCGGTAAGCTGCAGAATGTTCCGGTGCACGTCTAGCGCGGCAAGAATTTGTTTCTCCACCGCATGCCCTTCCAGTTGCTCTACCTCCGTGATGGCACCCAGATCGGCCAGCAACGTGCCGAGCTGCCGGACACCGTCGATCAGATGCGTCAGCGTGACCGACTCACCCTGGTACTTGCGGAAGTTGTAGTACAGTGCGACCAGATGGAAGGTGGTAAGGACCATGCGACGCTGCTGCAGATGGACCACCTCGTTGGCAAGGTTCTGGATGGCGTCACGTTCCTCCTTCGACAGAATCTGGGCGAACGACGGTGCGATCGAATGCTGGCTACGGTTAAGCTTCCCGCCAAAGTACTCCTTCGCCGAGAAAGCGTCCCCAAACTCGAGATAGATCGTGCCAAAGTTCTCCGACATCAGCTGACCGATGCCCTTGAGCATTCCGAGGGTGGTTTCCTTCGGCTTTGGCACACCGAGCAGTTCGTACACGAACAGTTGCTCCTCGAGTGGCCGATCGTACGATACGCTTACCGGTACAATCAGCACATCCGGTACCTCACCCATAAACAGCGGCTCGAGCGCCATCGACAGCAGACCGATCTTGGGTGTAAGTGCCTTGTTGCTTCGGCTGCGCGTACCCTCGATGAAGAACTCGATACCCCGCTCGTACGCCACGATCAGCTGCCGCATGTACTCCCGGAAGATGTACCAGTACCGGCGATCGTTGCCATAACTACGTCTCATGTAGAACGCACCAGTCTTGCGCAGTGCATCGCCCATTCCGGCCATCGAGTGGAAATCCATACCGGCTGCTATTCCCGGTATGGCAATGTTGTAGCAGAACAGCACGTAGGACATCAGTATGAAGTCCCCGTAGCTCCGGTGGCTGGGCAGATACAGGACGGTTTGTTTGCCGAACTGGGCCTGCAGTTGCTTTAGCTTCACCTCATTCACGTACAGCCCACTGTAGATACGATCGAAGATGCCATTCAGCAGCGTACCGAGCGTCCGGATCACTGGTAGACTCTGTGCCAGCGCTATTTCCTCCAGCATGTCGCGAATCTTTTTCGCCAGCCAGGCTCGTTGCTTCGGATCGATCCCCGTTTGCTGCAAAGAGGGAAAGGAGGGCAAGAGTAGAAGAAAACCCACACGCTAGCAAATTGTCGAAAATGCGCCCAGACACTACAATTACCTCGTCAATCATCTGCTGAATCCGCTGGCTACCCAGTACCAGCTTCTTTAGCATATCGGGCGTCACGGACACGTCTTTCGCGAACGGTACCATCACTTTGTAGCGCTTCGTCATATCGCGATGTTCGCGATACTCTGCACCCAACAGATTACGATACTCGGACAGACCGGTACCGTTGGATGTCGTCACAGAGT
>NC_064877.1:12007500-12012500 GCF_943734665.1 Anopheles aquasalis
GATGAGCGTACACCCGAGCGTACGGCGCCGTTCCTGAACCTCAAATAGCTACGAATCGAAAATACGAAAGGAATCCAAGTGGGTGATCGTTAATTTTCCTCTTTCGCGACGATATACAGCTCGATTGTTTACTTACCCCGCTGGCAGCCTGCACCAGTGCTTGTAGCCAATCGGAGGCCACGTACTCATCGGGAGCGGCAAGCTGAAGGGCTCCGGTACGCAGCAATAGCTCAAAACAGTATGGACGGCCAGAGCTTACGGAGCGGCGTGCACCCTGGCACTCAGCCAATGCGACGGCCCACGTAGGCAGCTTCTGCGATGCATCGCCAAACAGGTACAGCACTCCAGCCCTGATAATGGCGGAAGAAATCCGAGAAAAAGCATTAGCACTTATATTCCAGCACAGCCAACTACGACAATACTTTGCAAGATGAACTCACTTTAGAAGAAAGTACCCTGCGGACCAGTTATCCACGAAGCCGGCGTGTGACATCCGTCGATGCATCAGCGGTCCTTTGATGTGCGGTCCCAGCGGTGTCTCGTCAGTACCGAGCGTACCAGCCGGTACGTTCACCACAGCGTAGTATTTCCACGAGTCTTCCCTATTGACGCTCGAATGATCGCGCACAAACGCCTGCAGTGGCGCCAGATGATCGAGCGTAAGCTGTCCGACGGCTGGTAGCACCGAACCGCCCCGACGGGCACACAGTTCCAGGCTCGATACGAGACCCTCGGCCGGGTAAGGGCCACCGGCTAACAGAACCTGTTGCATATCGCGCGCCGAGTTGCTCAACAGCACCGTATTGCCGTACGGGCCGACCAGAATGACGTCAAGCTCGGCGTACGGAAGTACAAACTTGTTACACAATCGGTTCCGCACCTGATCCGTCACGTAGAGTGTACGATCGGTCAGAAAGACCAACACCGGTGTCATGTAACCTTCTCGACTGTAGCCGTTGAACAGTTTGAATGCCTTCATCAGCACCTCACTATCGTTCCGATAGATCGATAACCTACGCTGGCCGCCGGACGAGAACAGGTCCACTGGCAACTCGCCGACGCCGATACCACCGCCATCAAACTTCACACCACCGAGTGCCAGCGGGCAATCTCCGATGGCCGATTGAGCATAAGTATCGTTCAGCTGCACCCGATCCAGCTGACAACCGGAAGCGGACAGTTCGATTTCCATCGCAATCTCGGCATTCAGATCTTCGATGAGCTCCCGGTTGACCGGTTTGACACCACGCGGAACCAGATTGTCGAACAGTTTCCGCTCACCGTTCAGTTTCGATTGGAAGAATGGATTCTGTTTAATGGTTGCCTCGAGGATCTTCTTCTGCGTTACGTTGCGCAGAAAGCGATTGATCAGCGAACTCTTCGAGGCGGTCGAGGTGGAGCTGCTCGTAGACGAGGTCATCGCGTTGTGTCCATGTTGGCTATAGCGTCCCCTGTGATGGGTTTGTCGTGGTGGATGGGAAAAGTGTCCACCGGCAGAGCCAGCAACGCTGGTGGTTGCTAGTGTTCCGTTGCTCGGTGGTTTTGACTGTGGCTCTAGCAACGGTTCGTCGAATCCTTCGGAGCTGCTGCGTGGTGTGAGCGGAGATTGGACCGTACTAGATGAGGTACCCGAGATCGATGGATAGTCGACAATCACGAGATCATCCTTTTCAGTGGTGACTTCCACGGGGGTCATCGTTTCATCTTCCTGTGGTAGCCGTGGTTCCTCTGCTACAGCCGTCGTTACGGTGAGAATATCATCGAACTCTTCCACGAGTTGACGATCGAGCGTACCTAAATGGCGTGCAGTGGAACCGGCACCCACATTGAACAGATCGGGACTCATTCTCAGCCGTGCTGGTTCCATGCGCATTGTGGTCAACGATTTTTTACGCAGAGGCGAAGACAGATGTCGGCTCGATGGTTGAGGTTGCACTCCGCTGACAGTGGCCACACTTCTTGGTGAGTGCAACACTATGCCACCATCGTCCACCGGTCGACTGCCGCCGCTTGTGGCAGTGCTACCCGACACTTTACTCGATACCGTCGAATGATCCGAATGATCGCTACCGCACGACGAAATCATGCTACTTTCCATAACGTTCGTGGTGATTGCTTTAGCCGTTGATTCAGTTCCTTGCGTTTCCCGTTGAATTATCGGAGCGGTCTGTGATTGATCTGATGCCTCGGTATCACCATCACCACCGGAACGGGATGTGGATGCAGTCGTTGAGCTGCCGATAACATTCATCTTCTGGAAAATGGTCGATAGCTTTTTCTTGATTTGTGTTTTGCCAATGAACGATCCCCCGGTCGTTTCACCGACGGGTAAATCCTTGGTTTCATCATCTTCCGCACCACCGATGCCTCGAGATAGCCTCTGCTCGTCCTCGAAGGTGTAGCATACACCAGTATGCTCAAAAACGGTGCTTTCACCGTTAATAATGAATTTATTGCGATAAGCGCTGGTTACCGTGCTACCAGCACCGCCACCACCGGCTATCGGCTGTAGCGCTTGTACCGGTAGTTGCTGGTAGGCCACATCATTCGATTCCGGACCCGGCAGTGGAACATTTACCTCCCTAGTTGCCGTCTTGGTACCATGCCCATCGGATGGGTACTGCTCCTCTTCCACACTGTTCTTCCGACTGGGGGCGTACAGATCATCATCATTCTTTCGACGCAGCTGCTCGTCCACGTTGTGAACGTACTTCTTCGCTCCGCTCGATCGACCCCGGCCACCGCCACTACCACCATTCTGCGCATTGAAGCCTCCGTCGAGGCTTTTCGATAGGAAGGATTTCGGTTTTTGCACCACGGTAAAATCGCCATCCACCGTCAACTGATCGTCGTGCGTCTCGGGTATGCACTCGCGCACCGACGACAAATCCTCGGACCCTTCCGGTACACCGCGTTCAGGAAGCGCTATACCGAAGATGTCCTTCAGCGACCCGAATATCATACGACTGTTGTCGATCACCGAGAGGCGCTGGTGCACGTTGAATTTCTTCACCTTGCGATTCAGATCGTACTCCGGTACGACCACGTTCGTGTAGATGCTGTTACGCTTCGTCTTCTTCAGGCAGCTGCTTTTCGGTTTCTTCTCTTTGCTCCAGACCGACTTGACGAACTGCTGCTGATCCGTAGTACCGCTGGCACAGCCTTCTGCGTTTCCATCTCGCATCACGTTACCATTAAACTCGTCCAGATGCTCGATGCTTGGTTCACTGTAGTAGCAGTTGTCTGATATTACGTTATTATTGTTGTTGTTGTTGCTGTTGCTGTTGAGATTTCTCGCGGAGCCTCCCCGTTGTACCTGACCACCAGCTCCTCCAGTCGCCGAGCCTATACACTCGCAGCTGTTCGATTTGGCCTGACGATAGTTAGAGCGCTGATCAGTGGCCGTGTTACCCTCGCCCGAATCGAGGCTTGAATTAGAATCGGAGCAGCTACACTTGTACAGATTATAGCCGGCAGCAGTCGTCGGTCGCAGTTTTCGCTCCGGTGGTCCATACTCAAACACACCAGAGTTATCGTACTTTACGTAGTTGCGCTCGTCCTCCACATTCTCGAACACGTCCGTCTTGCCGTAATCGAGCACATCGGAGCAAGCGTTGCGGTATACATACTGTCGCCCTTCGCACGCCTCCTCATCACCGTAATCATCGAACCCGGCGCTTCCGCCACCACCACCACTGCCATCGACTCGATCCGTGCACCAGGAGTAGCGGCCACCAACCTTCCCTCCCTTCTTTCCCGAGCCGCCCGTCTTGTATGTGATGAATCCGTGCTCGATATGGATATTGTCCGTTTTTGTGTTCTTCAGAATATCCTCGTGAAAGGAGACCCGCTTTTTGGGTGTCTGACTGATCGGTGCCTTCTTAATCCGTCGCCTGTAAACGATGTTTTCGCTGTCGAACGTCGAGCAGGTGCTGGAAATGAGCTCATCCGGAAGCTGGCTCGCCGTCATAGCCGGATCGATTTCAACCCCCTCGCCCACCTCCTCCGCGTCCTGGGCTACTGGGTTAAGAGTGATTTCCGCAAACTTCCCTCCCACCGCGGCCAGCTCATCGCCGTCCACTGGCTGAATCTCCGGCGCCTCAACATCCATCGGTCGCTCGCAATTGTTATTATTGTTATTGTTGTTGTTGTTGTGGAATCCTTCTTCCTTTTCCACCTTATTTCCCGGCACGGCTGATGCTGGCGCAGGTGGAGGGGTCCCGCCGACATCAAACTCAAAACCACCGGCACTGGAGATCATGGATTCGTTCAATCCACTCGATTCCGAATCCAGCAGCTGCACTCCGGAATCGCTCGGTGTCGTATCGTCCAGGATGCTGGCCACACTTGAGCTCATTTTGGTTGCCTGCTGCTGCTGCTGCTGCTGTGATGTAGCATCGTTGGCGTCGAACTCACACGGAAGTGGTTTACCCTTTTCGAATCCACATTCACCAACAGTGGCCGCCGACCCTCCATTATTATTGTTGTTGAGATTGTGCGGAAACTCGGCTGCACACAGCTCCGCCGCGCGCTGAATCGCTGCGACATCCATCGCTTTTCGTTTCTTTTTCCCGCTGCTCGCTCAATCGTCCTGTGTGAGGCCCACAATATTACAAGATGATGAAAGTACAAGATGATTTGCATTCACAGTAGTATCACTCCATGTTCGTTCTCGCAGCAACGGGAACGCGAAACGCAAAAATCGATCGATTTGCACCGTTACCGACCGACCGAGGAGGCCGTGACACACTCGATTGAGCCCGATGCGATTCTTTGTGATGATTCTTCCGCTTTCTACGCCATCGTGATGCAGCAGCAGCAAAGTTCACCTGCATTCCATCACGAACGCTTGCACTATTGCACCATACGATGATCCTTCCATTTTGCCCAACGGCAAAAGGAACAGGGAACGTCTCGGCACTACGCGAGCAGAAAACCTCGCACGGATTCACGGAAAAATCAATGCGAGCCACGAAGTTCCACTGCGTTTCCGACTGCGA
>NC_064877.1:12017500-12032500 GCF_943734665.1 Anopheles aquasalis
AATTGACATCAACATCCACGGTGCATGCAAGCCCTGAAAGAAAAACACTTTTCCAACAGACAGACCAGGCTTATCGGCACCCACGTTCGCATATCTTTTGAGCACCAGACACCAATGTTGCTTCCGTGACATGGATATGGATTATCGCACATCGCACAGGAAAATAAACCCGCTGCTACAATGCCTTCGAATCCGCGGCCAACGTGTGCTCCCGCCCCCAATCCATTCCTCGCCGAAGAAAGAGGAGAAAAGACCATGAAAGAAGTAGCGTTTTATCAATGAGATGCTCAACCGGCAAGCCACAATCGAATCATAAAAATCACCAGATTGCGTACTTAACGGTTTAAACTCTACGGTATTGCATCTTAATTGTGGAATATTTCAAAAAATGTTCAAAATTTTGCTACTTAACAATGCGTTTTCTCACTCTTTCGCTGCTGCTTCGACCGAGGATTGTTATTTGCGTTAAAGCTAGTGCTTAGTAGCTATAGTGGATGCAAACTGTGACCTTGGCAGGATTGTACGACGAAGGTGAGATGTACACCGGATCAATGACAAGAAGTATAGTTTGTTGAGCACGCAGCAATGTAACCAACTAGTTCATATGGTGCTAGAAATGACCAAACAAGGTGGCGATTACTTAACATTTTAATTTCCCCAAAGCTGAATGATAGGGAGCTTGTTTTGCCTTTCCTTTTATTAATTTATCACACAATCAAGGTAGCCAAACAAACCTGTCACTTGTTATTAGTGACAATCACACTCGCTGCTTCGATCAAACACCGAAATGAACAAAAAAGACAATTTGAAGAGAACCCTTTTGGGCATCTTAGATCTTTCTGCATATTCACTGCACGCCTGTTACAAGGCAAAATTCACGGTGTGAGGATATAGCAAGAACAGTCGCGAATCCAAAAGGCTACATCCACAGTCGTATAATCAGTGGTGTATCGAGTACCTATTTAACATCATGTTTAAGCCGTCACCGACTCAAAACATCCTGCCAAGTTCACGAAACGAAGCTTATTCTCAAGGACGTAATGACAAGTTCAATGACGAATGGCGAATAGGGGGAAGGAAGGGAAGAGACAGAGAGAAAGAGGAGAGACAGGACATTCGTAAGGAGATGACTAGACTAAGCAGTACAGACAGTGTGTAAATGTGTCAAGGAAATTCAAATCAAGTGCAGGGGAATCATCAGTACGTCATATGGCAACATGGAGGATAGACGATTAAACATGAAAGTGAAAAAAAGGATAGTAGACAAGGGATGAACCGTCATGCAAATTCAGTGGATTCATGGGCCAATAAAACAAAGTATAGGCCTCCGTTTTGGCTAGGAATGGATGCATTAAATCATGTCTGTCTATGATAAGTGTAAGCCTTTAAGAATATAAGATGAATAAACAAACGACAAGAGACTTACCTTCACGCAGCAGCGGAGAAGTGAGCGATATTTTAACCGTAATTGCACCATCAGAGACAAGCACGGCCCCTTCAACCGGTGCCATCGTCACCGTGTACTTATGATCTTCGGCAATTTTCTTCAGCTGAATCGGAAGTTCCGTTACGACGCGCTTCAGCAGTGAAGTGGTCGGTTTTTCCGCACACAGCACGACGAGCTGGACACAGTTATCGCCATGGAGCAGAAGACCTAAAACAACCGCACGAAAACGCACCCAAAGATGAATGGATGGATGGATAAGCATCGAACGTACAACATTGGAGAAGCCACAGGTCCCGCTTCCGTTACCTTTGGCCAGCAGCCCTACGCGCATCACGCCCTTCAGCAAACGTATACCGGTTCCTTCGGCTTCCTTTTGGAACGAAATCATTTGATTGGCAGCGTCCGCCTTGCCTGCCGCACCAGGCACTGCCGTTTGGGGTGATTGCTGTTGCTGTGTCGCTGCTGGTGTTGTAGCGGCTTGCTCTTTCCCCTGGCCAGTGGCCACAGGGGATGGATCCTTGGCCTTGGCCGCATCGCTCGAACTGGAAGCTGCAGCACTGACCGGTGTTCCACCACCGCCCGTAGTCATAACATCGGACACCAGCTTAAGTGCACGCTCGGTGTGCGAAACAATGCGCTGGATCGTCTGTAATTCCTCTTCCTTCGGGTAGATCTCGGCATGGCGTGCCACAACATGTCGATCGTCTGAGGATTCCGGTCGGCGCCCTGGCAGCATACCGAAGAACGGATGCCGCCCGAACGTACGCATACCGTGGTCTTCTTCCATCTCCGCATCCGCCATCCGTCTACGATTCCAGAACTCTTCCTGCATAGCCTGCCGGTGGGCGCGCGCTTCGGCAATCTTTTTCTGCTTCACCGTTGGTTTAATGTCCACCACCAGGTCCGGTTGCACCTTCTTCTTGTACTGCAAGCGGTGCCGGCGGCCCTTCATGTGCATCTCCTTCGCATTCGGGTCATTGAACTTGCACTCGCACAGCTTGCAACTGAAGCTCACCAGCTTGCCCTCGTCGTCCTTGATCTCCTCGATGAACTCACTGCCCACGGGGCGTACCGATTCCTCCGAAGACTCGGTCCCTCCACCAGCCACACTGCCACCGCCGGCAGATGCACCGCCACTACCGTCTGCTTGGTCGCCTCCCTCACCCCCAGCTCCGCTACTGCTGCCCTTCTTCTCATCCGCATTCGGTGTTGGATCACAGGCCGGAATCGGTTTGCCGAGCTTCGTGTGCAGCTTGACCACTTTCTGGTGCTTTGCACCACGAACGTGGGCCGCGTACGCATCATTCCCGGTACAGGTAACACCACACAATTCACAGTGTAGGCTGTTTGGCGGGCGGGCCGGAGCCGTGCCACCCGGTTCAGCTGCCTGTTTCGCCAGCAACTCTCGCTTCTTGTGCTTCTGACCCTCGAGATGCTCGCGGTAGGTTTGCGGCCCGGCACAGCTGATCTTGCACACATCGCAATAGTGAATGAGCAGCGGTTTCGGGGCTGGTTTGCGTGACTTGAACGGACCTCCTCCTCCACTCGGTCCACCACCTCCACCGGGCTTTTTGTAGCCTTGCCAGCCACCACCGCCAGAAACCATTGGACCACCGCCGGGTACGGTTCCACCGGGCACTGCTATTACCGCCGGAGCCGGCTGTCCGACCACGTTCAGTGGGGCTTTAGTGTTTGGTGTGGGTTGTTGTTGCTGTTGTTGCTGCTGTTGTTGCTGCTGCTGGGTAACGAACATGGTAGCACCGTACAATGTCGTTTCGTAGTTGTTATAGCCGGCCACTGCACTGTTCGGCGGAGTGACGGTGGCCAACGTGGCTGGCTTTGGTGTGGTGTGCACAGTGGTTACGGTTTGCGCGTACCCGGAAGTCTGTGGAACGTACGCCTGTGGTTGTGGTGGTGGTCCCGGTTGCTGTGGTCCTGGCTGCGGCGGATGACCAGTGGTGTACGGTGTGGCCGGCGGTTTGGCCGGCTGCAGGGTCGGTGCCCGGGGTGGCTGAGCGTAGCCCGGTGCAGGTGCTGGCTGAAATCCGGCAATCACCTTCGGTCCCGTAGCACCGGCGTCGTACGCTGTCGGGGCAGAATAAGCGGCCGTTGCACCCGGTGCCTGCTGATAGTACGTCTTCGACGTATCGTACGTCTGCGTAGTGCGCCCGTATCCGTAATCGTAGTTAGCTGCCGTTGCCGTGGCTTTTTCGGGAGGGTAAAGAGAAAACAACTTGACAAATGTGCTGACAGCGTGTGAGAAGCCATTTGCCCTTTACGGTCCATTTGGCGAATACGGATACTCACTGGCGTAGGTAGCGGGGTTTGGGGCCGGCTGATACGGCTGCTCATAGCCCGCCGGACGAGCCGTCCCGTACGTTGCGGCAGCCGGTGCCGGAGCCGGAGCTACAGCGTAGCCCGTCTGTGTCGTTGGGTAAGCGGTCCCAGCGGCAGCGGTACTGTAGAGAGGGTAAAATAAAAAAAAACGCGTCTATATCAAACCCGACACGTCCAAAGCCTGCTACCGCACGTGCTAGTGTGCTGCCAAGAGGTACCAAGAGTGGCGTACAGTTCTCCAGTTAAGACCCGTTTCGGTGAGCATCAAAAGGCCCAGACATGCAATATGCAATTGCACCCCCCCCCCCCCCTCCTCATTCGTTCATTGCCCCATCAATTTGATAGTTAGAAAGGGACGGCAGAGATATGCTGGCAAATGCCGGCAATATTCTGCTGCCACTTCGATATTCCCTTCTCTGCTTTTTTTTCAAACTGAAGTCCCAAGCACCTCTCCGAGAGAAAGGCGACCACGGGCACGACACGGCTCGTTGTGCTCTTCTCTAACAATAACCTCCGCGAGGAGAACTGCTGGTGTTCTAAGTGGCGGGCGGGTATAGCAGCGAGTCGGCACTGAACAGGAGCACTAGGATGGTTTCAACGCGGCTTTCATCGATTTTCAAACGATTCTCTTCTCGGGCTTTCTGCCCTTTCCCTTCCCCGTTTATCATCCAAGCAGGTATCATCTCCGTGCGCTGCCTGTGAGTTGGGCTTAAAAATGCCCATACACACCATCCGGCACACAGCGCATAGGAGGCTGTGCAACGGCGAGGTTAGCAACACAGCCACTACAAAATACCAAAGCGGAACACTTTAGCTTCGGGGCCGATTTTCCATTTTTCCTTGAAATTATGCAACAGAAAACGGCCTCACGGATCTCGCTTCTTTCTTGCGAAGCATAAACCTTGATTTTAGTATAAGTTGCTCTGTTAAGGCCAAGATACTAGCAAAGTGTTCCACCAGATGTTTCATGCTAGTGCTTTTCACTGCAAACCCTGCCGGGAGTCCCGGGGAGCAGTGACGGTGAAGAGTTATCTTTTTACCGGGAGACACCATGTTTTATCTTGCACATTCACTCACGCACACACGACGAAGATTTTCCGCACCTGCTCTACGCATCATCCAGTGATGACGATTTTCCCTTGGTGATGGTGATTGGAAAAGTGCGGCCTCTGCACATCACACAGCGCTAAAAGCAGGAAATCGGTGCCTCCATCACGAACCCGCTGCTGCACCTCATCCCGTCGTCCTCCAATCCCATCACACACGCAAATGCCGGCTCGTTGCGCCGAGCTGCCCCCTTTCTTCGTCCTCGGCAACCTACCAGCACCGCACCTCTTCCTCAGCACACACTCCTGCACAACACACACGGAACCGAACGGAATGGCTCGAATGGGACGGGATGGCATAGTTCCGGGGACAGGAATGTTTGAAACGGCACGCTCACCTACCTGTACTGTGTGGCTGCATGCGGGAACCCAAAATAGTTATTTGTGGCCATGCTGCAATACACGCTAGGGTACTACACTAAATGTAAGTGCGCTGGATGTGAAAAGAAATGTGTCGGAAAAACGAAATCGTCGCCTGCCTCGGCCTACTCGCAGTTTTCTCCTCGAGCTGTCAAAGCCGCTCAAACCCATCACGAGCACAAACAGCACCACCCTGTGCACAGGGTGCCTCCCGGTCATGCGATGCGGTGTGAAAACGGTACACGGGAAGTGTTCAAGGATAATGAAACGCAAAAACGGTTGGTTTTGGAGTGTGCTATTTTGTACCAAATAAATTAAATTGTATTTCCATTTTACATCGAGTTGCTCGGTCGAGAGATGGATTTGTAGCAGCTAGTTCACTACATTTAATGAGTGTCCTATGGAGGGGCTACGGTATGACTGTGGCAGGTCAGCTACAAACACTGGTACGCGAAATGGTTCCGAATTACATCGTTCTATTTTTCGCTCTCTTCTCTTTGCCAAAAAGGAAAAAAACGGCACACGCTGATTGAAGTAGTCAGGTCGCCTCAGATTAGTGCTTCTTCACGAACTCCTCGCCCTTCTGGATGTTCTTCTTAAGCTCCGGGATGGCCTTCTTCAGCAGCTCCTGCTCGAAGGCGTTCAGCTTGGGCAGGCCCAGGTTCTTCTCCAGACCGTTCTTACCCAGCACCAGCGGGGTAGCGAAGTACTTGGCCTCAGTGACGTCCGATCGTACATACGCACACTCGATCACGTTCTGCTCTCCGTTCATGGCACGGGCGAGGGCAAGCGCGAAGCGGGCACCAGCATACGCCATCGAAAGGGTGGCCGATCCGGCACCGGCCTTTGCCTTAACCACCTCGGTACCGGCCTCCTGGATGCGCTCGGTCAGCGCAGCAATCTTGTCCTGCGGGAAGCTCACAGCCGGCTTCGTCTGTGACAGCACCGGAATGATGGTGACACCCGAATGTCCACCGATGACGGGGACGCTCATCTTTTGCGGATCGACACCGGCCGCCTCACCGATGAACGTGTTCGCACGCACGATATCGAGCGTCGAGACACCGAACACGCGACGCGGGTCCAACACTCCAGCCTTCTCCAGCGTATCGCAGGCAATCGGAACGGTCGAGTTGACCGGGTTCGAGATGATGCCGATGAGGGCCTTCGGGCACGCCTTGGCACATCCCGCCGCCAGATCGCGCACGATCGAAGCGTTCGTGTTGAACAGATCGTCACGGGTCATGCCAGGCTTGCGGGGTACACCAGCCGGAATGATAACGATATCGGCACCCTTCAGGGCCTTCTCCAGATTCTCGGGCCCATTATAACCGGTCACCTTCGACTGGGTCTCGATGTGGGACAGATCGGCCGCGACGCCGGGCGTGTGCACGATGTCGTACAGCGACAGTTCCGTAACCAGCGGGCTGTTCTTCAGCAGCAGCGACAACGGTTGACCGATGCCACCGGAAGCACCGCAAACTGCCACCTTCACATTGTTCTGAAACAACAAGAATCAACGAAAGAGTAATTAGTATACTGCGACTATTTTCATGTGATTGTATCCGTTACGTTCAAGGATGCATCGAAGAAGGTTGAAAATTATCAGTTTACGCACTCTGTTACGTAAACATTTGCGACAAGAGTGAGGGAGATGTAAACAGCGCTGTCTCACTCGCTCTCAAGGGCCCACAAACAGGCGCACATTATCTCACAAGTTGACCGGGGGCAATGTAACGTCGAAGGTCACCTTTTCGTTTTCCAACCCCGCTACAAAACCAAAATCCCTAGCTGGTTCCGTCAGCGGCCCCGAATCTTCCCACGATAGTACCACGCGGGGGCGAATACTAACCTGACTCGAGGTGGAAAAGTTCTTGGCGCTCTGGGTGGCGGCGGTTTTCACTGCGCGAACAAACATCCTTTAATGATTCTCGAGGCTGTGAGGCGACCGGTTACTGAGACTGAAATGATCCGGAGCACGTAACTTGATAACTTCGGCCGAAAAATCGGAAAACCCGAGTGGATCTCCGCGAGAACTGTCAAGCAGACTCACCACAAGGTTCGGTCTCGACGAGATGGCAACCCGGCCACTGGTCTGTCAGCGATTTTTCACAAAAAAACGCAAAAAGAAAAACACGCAGCAGCAGGTGCATCTACTCCCAAATCTCGCCCGAAGATTTTCCCGGACTTTCCCATTTTCCCGCATCTAGTTCAACGTGGGTGGGAAACGGTTTGTAAAACACGCCACAGTACCTGATAGACAGCACCAGAAATAGTTAGAATCGCTCTTGTTCTGCCCTGATCCGATCTTTGGTGGCACGCAAACGTCTCGCAGAAGTTTTGGGCTGAAGTGGCCTTTCCTTTGTTTCCTGCGGTTATGCGGTCTTCGCGTTAAAACGTCGCCGTGTGTGGGAGTTCCTAGTTGCCCAAGTTTTGAAGAATAATTGATGAATTGTCGCGAATAGTCGGGGACACTGAAATATATCTGTTGTGCGATCAACTGTTGTGCACCATCTGCGGGACTGCTGGTTGTTGCTGAAGAAGGAGCACATCAACAAACTAAGCGCAAAAGCCTTCAAATCCAGCTGCACTCGGATCCGCAAAAGCGGCCCAATTATGACGCCCAAGCAACGTAATGTGGCGATGATGGGATATCGTTCCGTAGGTAAGTGTCCCATGTACGCTTAAAATCTACACGCGCAACGCAAAAAATCTGTTTCAAGCATTCTGTTTCACTGACCTTGGCACGGAATCTGGGTGTACCCAATTTTCTCGTGGATGTTTGATTGGCAGATCGAAATAAAATTTAAAAATGTTGGTCGAATTAGCCCCTTCCGGCTGTTTCTACTCCACTGGCCAGCAATTTATGTTGCCTGAATCATCGCCATCCTTTACGGCGACGAACCCTTCTGTCGCCGCAACACCCACAAACGATGCTGCGCACCAACGAAAGGCATTCGTCAATGAAAAGTGGAGTAATTCGATCTACTTACCTACATCCTTACGACGACGATGAATCATCGGCTTGGTGGTGGTTCCTCGCACAACAGTGAAGCGCAGCAGCATATACGGTACTACAGTGATTTATGCTCTGGTCCTTTTCTTCGCAGGAAAATCGTCACTCAGTATACAATTCGTAGAAGGGCAGTTTGTTGATTCGTACGATCCTACGATCGAAAACAGTAAGCATTCCTCCACCTGCAGCTGGGATATTGCATTCGCGAGCAAACACTGACCATGCCCGTGCCGTTCCATGTTTTAGCCTTTACCAAAAAGACGCGCTTCAACCAGACGGACTATGAAATACGGTTGGTCGATACGGCCGGGCAGGATGAGTACAGCATTTTTCCCGCCCAGTATAGCATGGACTTTCACGGCTACGTCCTGGTGTACTCTATCACCAGTCAGCGTTCGTTCGAAGTGATAAAAATACTTTATGAAAAGTTGCTCGACATGATGGGGAAAGCATAGTAAGTATAGGAATGATGTTGGTCGAAAATGCAGGATATTTTTTATTGCCTTTTTTCCAAACAGTGTCCCGGTAGTACTCGTGGGAAATAAAACTGATCTGCACCAGGAGCGAGCCGTTCCGACGGAAGAAGGCCGGCAGCTGGCAGAGTCGTGGAAGGCCAAGTTTCTGGAAACTTCCGCCAAGCAAAACGAAGTACGCGCACCGTGTCGCTGTTGGGCTCGTTGGATGTTTTTTCGCTTATCTATTCCTTTTTTCTCATTTTCCACAGTCGGTAATTGACATTTTCTCGCTACTGTTGAGTCAAATCGAACGGGAAAACTGCAATACAACCGAAAAGAGCAGCTGCAGAATATCGTGAACAGTTCTTCGTTGTGCTCTACTTACCCTATCGCAGGCAGGCGGAGTTCGATCAGCAACACTTACGAAGGGTGATAACTTTGTCGTTGTAGCTGAAAGATAGTAGCGATTATAATTCAACAGTACCGAAACATGCGTCGTAACGAATATCAGACAACGCATTACCCACCACAGAGGCAAGAGAGAAAGCATAAGCGAACGGAACACTAGAACAAAGCACCCAACAAGCGCGCCCATGCACCCAAGCCCGTAGTTCATGACGGCGTGATCCTTTCCATCGAGCACTCATTCATCACGCGACTCGAGGCTAGCAGGTGTAAGGTAAGAAGTAAATTACACAACTGTAAATGGAAATGAGGGCAAAAAACAGATCGTTTCAAAACGAATCTTATTCACAAAAACTCAACAGCAATAGGGTGAATCGGCAAAGGTAATAGTAAATAGCGTAGCATCGTTTTTCAAATTGTTCATGGCAGGCGAGCGAAGAAGAAACAAAGCTAAACAAGAACACGGAACGTTCCGAAACCATTTCGTGAAAAGCGTTGTTTTCGGAGGTTCCTCCCAGTGGTCCCAGTCCCAGCGTTGCAAAAGGATGGAGCAGTCCCAGCCATTAATGGCAGTGCAGTGAGTCGAGAATGTAGGCACAAACTATATAAATTAAAGTGGATGATAACGAAAAACTAGTGCGTGTAGAAATCGTAAGACAAGTGAATTTGACTTGTGGAGTAGAGAGAGGGGCAGCGGCAGTGCAGCAGGAACAGGTATGCGGGTCTAACACACGGTGATGACTACAGATGGTAACATGAAGTACAGCTTTCGAAACGAAACAAAACAGATGTATGGACTGAAGTGATGGTCTTGGGAAGATATTTAAAACAATTGCAAGATACATTATTTTGTTTCGTTCGACAGGACTGTTGGATTACGTTCTTTACATCATAGTTTTAAGGGAGATATCAGTTTTGTTTTTTGTTTTTATTACAGGAGATGGCCTAAATGCTTCCTGATATTTTTTTATTATTTGCTAAGCGAAATGGCGAAACCAGCGCTAGCGGCCCATTTGTAACGAAAACTAAATTTACTTCAGCCATGCGTTTCACAAGCTCCACTGTGACCTTAGTGATCGTGCTCGTACAGTAGAGAGAATTGAAAGCAATTGCGAGGGGAGCAGGTAAAAGGGCGTCCGGAATAGCGTGGTTGGGCGCATTATTGGTTCTTTATTTTACGGCCGATTGGCTGGAATACATGTAGCATGGCAGTGGAAGGCCAAGCTTAAAGATTTCCTCCATTAATCTTTCCGTGTTCATTTCAATCTATCCGAGATATAGATATAGAATGCAGTGTACAGATTGTGGTCGATAGTAACAAAAAGCAAGCGTTAATTTTGACATTTTTAAGTTAGGAATAGTTTCTACCGATTACCTCCTGGATATGACCTAGTACACAAGCAATACTTTGTCAAATATTTACTAAGCCGATATGTTTCCTCCAACATTTCACACATTCATCCTCTTTATACAGCTTCAGTTTGAATTGAGACAGAGAAAAGACGAAATATCTAGCTGAAGATCACTGAAACAATGGAAATCTTGGCAAAATTGAATTGTACATTGAAGGATAGGGCAGCTTGCCTTCGAACTGTTCAAATAGCAAACAAGAATACACACGAAAGCGCGCCATAAGCACACAAGGGGAATCCGGCTTAATATTCCTTTTAGTCAACAGCGTTGAACATGTTAAGAGAGATATCACAGGCTGAACTTATTAATCTCACCATACACGTTACAGCTCAATATCAGACAGATTAAGTTCGATATCACCGTCCTCGCCGTTGTTAGCCAGATCGGAAAGAAGTCCACTGTACTGTGATTGTTGGCCACCTTGTTTCTGATCATGCCGGCCACCTCTCGTATGATCGCGCATGGAATCGTACGCGCTATCGTCTTTCGGCGGGTCCGACTTCAGTTTCACATGGAATTCAAACTCCTGCAACCGTTGACGGGTTTGTGTGCGGATGCCGGGCCCAGTTGCCGGCTCGTCCTCTTCCTCATTCAATAGCGGACAGCTGCCAGATGGTTCAATTTCAAAATTCAAAAGATCATCTTCCTCTTCGTTGATCGCAGTGTTCGGTTTAGAAGTTACCAAAGAAGCTACCATCTGTGTAGTATTGAGTTGTCTTTGGCTTGGACGTTTGATTTGATATGCTGATTGGCTATGTGCCTCTGTTCCGATGTTGGTCAAAACAGTATCATCCAGTGACGGTAATCGTTCATCGCCTTTTGGATGCCCATTTGGTACGGTTTTTTGTTCGTCTTTTATAGGTTCATTGGGCGTTTTGCTGGCAACCGAAGAAGAGGATACTTTGATTAACTCATCCGTAAAAAAATCATTCTCATCATCATCTCCGAACACTTTACTCGAGTCCAGGAGTGCACTGAACGATTTGTTCTTGTTTTGGCTAGTCTGGCTGGTCTGGTTGCTCAGGCCGGTGAATCCGTCAATCTGTGTGCGCGCATCGGGCGGTGAAACATCCAACTCCTCAGTGGCAAAGTTCTTTCGCAAAGTGTCGAGCAAACCGCCCAGTTCTTGATCATCCAGTGGAGTTTTCAATGATGGATCTTCCTCAACCAACTGGTGCTTTCGCTTTCTTGACCCTGGCCCGACCACTGCTGGCTCTGCTTCATCGCCGGTTGGTGCTTTCTTCAGCTTCTTCAAGTTGGTTCGGGGTTGAATTGCATATTTAGAGTAGTCTCTTGCATTCGTTTGCTGGTTCGGTTCGGTTGCTGTGGCTGTCGGGATGCCAGCAGTGATCTGAGTGGATGATATTGAAGGTGGCGTAAAACCACTCAACGGCTGCTGCTGCTGCTGTGATAACGCGCTCTGTGCTGCAAACAATCCACGGTGCTGCTGTTCCTCTTCCTTTTCCTTCGCTGCCTGCTTAGCCTTCTGCTTAGCAATCATGTCCCTCTGATAACGGCGCAGCACGTTCGGATCGATCGGTCGAACCGTTGCACTGTCCAGGACAGCTTGTTCGCCCAGCTGCAGTAGACTTAGCAGCCGATCAATGAGACTCTGCTCCGGACCAAGGGGAAGCTTCGCTTTAATGGGATCATATGGTGTGATGCCAATCTTCCCAAAGCCCCAACTTGCCTCCATTAGCTCGATAACGGTGATTGCATCGATCGGTGTAACCTCTGTGCGGAACAGCAACCGGGCGTGCGCCTGCGCCAGCCGGAAGAGACTGTCCAGCAATCGAACGGTGGTCCGTGTCGGATCACGGAACGGATCGGAGCGACACGCTCTGTAGTACGCACCGAGAATCATGTTTGCTTCCGGTGAAACGCGTGGATGAATGTCCTTGATAGCGGCAAAATGAAGCTGCAGCTTCTCCAGATCCCAATGGGCTAGCTGATCGATGCGATCGTACCAACCTACACCGAATTGTTCCCGTTCTTCGTCAAGCAGCGCCATACTGAGCAAGTGGCTTGCGATATCGGCATCCCAGTCTGGGGCACGAATATCGCGCAGGATCAACACAATGTCGAAGCGTGATAGCAGTGGACCACCGATACCGATGTTGGCTGCCGATGTACCTTCGCCGTCGGACATGGTGTACAGGTTCTTAGGGTTGGTGGCTGCCAGCACCACGCACCGTGTGCTGAGTTTGCACACCATGCCGGCCTTGGCCACGCTGATAGTCTGCTGCTCCATTGCTTCATGTATTGAGGCCTTGTCGGGTTCGCGCATTAAATTGAACTCGTCAATGCAGCATATCCCACCATCGGCCAGTACCAGCGCACCGGCCTCTAGTTGCCATTCGCCCTCATCTTTTACCGCGGCTGCCGTCAGTCCGGCTGATGAGCATCCCATTCCGGTCGTGTAAACTGCTCGGCTAGCAATCTCCGAGGCAAACTTGAGAAGCTGCGACTTTGCCAAACCGGGATCACCAACCAGTAGTAGATGGGAATGGCCACGTATGCTGGTTGTTCCCGTTTGCTGGTCCGCGTCAACCGGCCGTTCCGTGCAGGAAGCGAGCGCAAGGGCAACCGCAAGCTTTACCGGATACATGCCACGTATGTTGGGTGCGATCGATTGCACAAGCATATCTCTGGCCGCCAGCTCGCCTATATCCCTCAACACCTCCTGCCACTCGGCCTGCACACAGAGCAAGTGCTCGGGCAAATCCTTTGCCCAGCTCGCCTTACTTTCCTCACGTGCCAAACTGTTGGCACGCATAGCGATGCTTACTTCCGTACGTTTTCCCAGTACCGGTGGTTTCCATCGGTGCTCTATACGACCGCAAACGGTGACACAATCGCCCGGCTGGCAGGTATCGACCAGGTCATCCTCCAGCGTCACCACCAACGATGCCGGCACGTTCCGTTCGCTCATGATCTCCTGTATACGGATCTCCTGATAATCCCGGCAGTACTCTGGCTGCGGTTGAGCCGATACGGCCTGTAGGTGCCCTCGGCAGCCAGATTCCTTCGCTGCCGGGCACGCTCCCGGAGGATCGAACACGTACGATCGACCGTAGTCGGCCTCCAGCAGTACCTTACATTTGCAACGCGTACATGTGTACTCGCGCTTGAACTCCAGGAACCGGGACGAAGTCATGCGGATCACGCTCCCCTTCACCTGCAGAAACTGCCCGACGTGATCGTTGCTCGGGTAGGCTTGCTTACGCTGCAACACTTCGGTCGGTGAAATCGGCATGTTCACGAACCGTGTGTGACAATTTTGCTTGATCTGGAAGCCCGGCTCCAGGAACAGATTGCCCTCGATGAGGGCTTTCTGGGCGCGTAGCAAACACTCGTTCCATCGTAGCACCTCGGCGTCGGTGTTCTGCAGGATGCGTTCGTACAGGACGGGTTGTTTCCGCTGCAGGTGGCTAAGGCTGAAGGGAGAAAATTTCGGATTATTCCTCTAGCGTTTCATGGTGGCCACCTTGTGCAGCGGACACGGCCTGGGGCTTACTTGACATGTATCGAAACATGCAGCAGATCGTCGGGATTGTTGAGCAGATCGGTAATCTCTTCATCGTGGTACTGCTTCAGATAGGCCTCCATCGCCATCGCCACGAACACGGATTGTAAAGAAAGGAATTCAAAGCGCGATCGACACAGTAACTAACGGAATCGCTTAACGCATTTCACTAAAACGTAAAAGATTAACAAATTCAACAGCGCAGCAACAAAACACGGAATCCTTATTGCGCGCAAAGTGTCTATAGGAAACAGGTGAAGTCATAGCACTTTTTTTCTTTTTTGCTTTTTTTCTTTTTTTGACATTCGACGCCTTGTTTACGTTCATCACCAAACCAGCGTGCGTTTGAATCCGAAAAAGTGCAATGGTTTTATCAGGTATATTTTCTACCTTTGCTCGTTTAAATGATACATTTTCTAATTTTAGAACAAACGAGCAGCCCCGCTGTGGCTATCAACGTGTCAGCAGGGGCCGAAAACGCCGGCTATCTCTGATTCTGAAACGAGTGGAAAAGGCCCGGATCCGGCTTCCAGCCGGTCACTGTCGGCTTAGACTATTGGTTAAAGGACAAAAGGACGGAGACGATCGGAGTGTGATGGACAATCACATCAGCGCCAAATGTACGGTGCATCCAAAGGAGGGTGTTGTCTCGTATCCGACCAGAGATCCGGCGAAGGTGAAACCTCTTCGCTTGTTCCGAACACGGAGCAGCAAGGAGAAGGAGTGGGTTCTTCTGCCCGAATAAAGGCAGCTCCAGCGCGCTTTGTTCATCATATAAGAACGCTGGCTCGGCAGATCGTCTGCCAATCGCGAGGCGCATCCAAAAGAAGAGTGATAAGGGAAGAAGATCCGCTCCTATTCCTAGTTTGCCACCGTCGGAACAGGTGTCTTCTTTTGTAAGGCGCATCAAGAGCGCATCGCCTCGTGAGCAAGGA
>NC_064877.1:12050000-12060000 GCF_943734665.1 Anopheles aquasalis
CTCCTCGTGACGACGACGATCGGCGAGTTCCGGTGGGCGCTTTAGATGAGCTGGGTTTGTCGTCCTCAGTTTTGCTTGATTCTCGCTTCGCCCCCGAGCCCTTGCGCATCATTCGATCCCTGTTGTGATTGGCAAATTTGTATTTAGGCAAATTGTCTAGCTTAAACTTATCGGGATCCACCCGGAACCTGGAGCGCAGTCCTTCGCCACGCTTCAGAAACGGTCTCTTCGGAACCCTCTTCTGCACCGCAGATTGCAAATTCTCCTCGCCGGCCGTAGGATAAGCGTCCTGGGAAAGGACGGCCGAATAGTTTCCTGTAGCGTTGTGGCTGGATGCAATGGGTCTTTCCGCCGCGAGCTGTGCTTCTAGGTTCGTTTCCTCGTACTCCGACTCCGTATCATCGTCCTCGGAGTACGCCTCTTCGTCGTCATCGCCTTCCATGGAGTGTTGGTTCAGCTGCAGTCCCAAAACTTGGTACATTTTCTGCTGTTCCCGCTCCAGCAGCTGTTGCTGGGCGGAGTGCTTCTCGAGCAAGGCACGCTGCTGTTCCTCCTGCCACTGTTTCAGCTGCTCCAGGCGCGCCAGTATGCTGCGAGGCGAGTCGGCCATCACTTCCCGCGGTAACCACCCTTGCGATCATTCAAGCTACAATGTACAATTCACGCAACCAAATCGATGGAATCGCAATTTCTCCATCAAAATCCTTATTGCACTCGGGAGCGACGCTTGGCGTCCAACGGCCGTTGAGTTTATTTTGCGAAACGCGAAGGTTGCCAAGGGCGCCAGTTTTCAGTTGATTGCTACGTGTGTCTTTTTGTAGAACATCGAGCGCCAGGCATTTCCACCGCGCAACCTACCAGTATGAACAGTGGAGTTGCTGGCTGTCACCAGAGAGAAAAACAACATTCTCGGAAAAATATATTTTTGTGCGTCGTTCGTTCGTTCTCAATTCTCGTCTCTTTTAAAGTTGCATTTGAACGGCTAAAAGGATTTCCTGTGATCGTCCTGCTACAGGAAGCGGGAACGAGGACGACCATCTAGAACCTTCTAGATCGGGCTGGATCCTTCGGCGTGATCCAGTCGCTTATAAACACACACGCGAGAGATCGGCCTGGCGAAATGTCTTCACACTCCAGTTTCTACCAAGGAACGAAGCGGATATCTCCGTTGAAGATAAGGTAACATCAACCACACGCACTATTCTGCGATCCGCCGTATCTTTGTTCGTCGTAAACTAACTAAACTCTTCCTCGCTCCTAATCGCTGCCAAAGAAATCCGAGTATTTTACCTTCACAAATCATGCCCTCGCCAACGGGTGCACCGTTTAACTTCGCCGAAATGCCGTGGTCCTACGGCATGAAGCCGGGGCAGGTGATGGAGTTTAATGCCGTGATCCGGCCCAGCCCCATCGCCGTTCCAGTCGGCCCTTCGTCACCGGTACTTTCGATACCATCGTGCAGCAGCCTCAGTCCTCCCACGTTTGGTCCTCCATCGCCAACACCGATCATCCACAGTAACGCCCCACTTTTGCCGGAGGTACGCAAACGAAAGACTGACCTGGATATGACGCTACCGAATTTACTGTAAGTATTCGCTCGTGTGAACCGGTTGGCCACCTGCTTAATCCTCATGCCTTCATTTAATTCGTTTTCCTCTTGCCTCTACCCCAGGCCCACGAAACAATTCCTCACAGAAGAGATGATGTCGTCGCATTTGAACAATTTGCATCTATCCAGCGAATATACCGCGCATGATATTAACCGATCGGGCGACAGTACACCGGGCACCTCGGCAACGCTGGATGATGGCGACATGATGCTGAGCGAAGACAAGAGCCAGCAACCGTACATCGTGTGCATGTCACCGCAGGAACTGGAGGAGCGATTGAAAAAGGCTCAACGGATTGCGATCTGCGAGGAGGTCCGAAAGCTCGATAGCCGTGCGGCGGAGATACTGCCAAAGGTGATCCTGGACCGCATGGAGAAACCGTGCACGGCACTGATGATCTGGCAGCCGCCCCAGGAGCGACTGGATAAACTGTTTTCCACCGTAACGGAGCAGCTGGAGGAGCGCGAGCAGCAAGCAAACAAAAAGGAAAAAGAAAGCAGCAGCACAACATCCCTTCCTACCGCTAGCACATCGTCCTCCGCTGTCGCCACCGTACCACAGTGGTCGATGGATGACGAGACGCTACCGGACCTGCCAGATTACGACGAAGATTTGGATGATTTCGAGCCACAACAGAGCGCCTGTGGCATCGGTTCACAGCCGGCATTCGCACCCGACCCAGCCACGATGGATATCGAGATGTAGTAGGCCTAGACCACCGGCGGTCCCCCCCCCCCCCCTCCCCATTCCCCCTCCAAACACCATGTGTTCGATGCGGCGTTCGATGTTTCAAGATTCTTACTGGCTGCTTCTTTTTGTTGACTTTTGATTGAATCGCCCTGAAAAGATTCTCTCCCTGCGTGCGACTCGCGTTCGAAAATAAGCGCTCTCGAATGTACACTTCGGCGGAAAATAAAGAAAAAAGCATAAAACCGACGTTATGCCTCTCAGGCGGTATGTTGCGCGCGGGAGATCTTACCCGCCGCTCTCATTCATCTGTTGGCGGTCGAGTGGACGACAGGTTCTTCACCAGCACCGTGCACTGCGATGCGCGCATCGTGTCTCACGTTTCCTTTGCGTAGTGCGTCTCTTCTCGAACGTGTTGTCCGCGCGGTGTGTGTTGTGTGTGCACGTGGTAGGTTTAGCGCTTCGTGAAGCTCGATCGAGATCCCGTTTTTGGAGCGCCGTCGACATGGCAAACCGCCCCTCCCCTATGGGCCACAGTCTTGCCCGCGATGGGGCACGCGTTTTTTTTTGCTTTATCTCTCGGTGCCATTAATAGAGTGCGGCGAGTGATGATGCTTAATGGTGGTCGCTGTTGCAATCGTAGGGTGCTTTGATGCGAGAGTTCGGTCTGTTTCGTTTGGAAAAGCGGAAGTTTGGTGGCACTTGGGAACAGGAATTTCCTGTCCGTGTGTGTGCGTTCGCCCGTTTTTCTTTTTTCTATGAAGGACGCACTCCCAGCGGTGGGCAGGAGCGGGTGCAGCTGGAAGAACGAACGATGCGAGAAGCGGGAGGTAGGGAATTTCGGCCACTTGGCTCGTCCGAAAACCTTACCGAAACGCTCCTCTTCTTCTTGTTGGTGGTGGACGGTGAGGGAGCGGGCAGGTCGGTGGCGTATGAAAAAGAAAAAAGAAACTAGCCAGAGAGCGATCGGTGTCGGGAGAGAAGGAGAGAGAGAGAGAGAACCCCCCAAAAGTGTCCGGGCATCTTCGGGCCGGGTTCGGCTCCCGGACACGATTTTTAGCTTCCCAGGGAACGGGATCGAACAGATCGCGAAATTAATGAGGTTTAGGTGTTTTCTGACCTATGAATGCACCTGATATGCACTGAAACTGTCGTTAATTGCCAACGCCATGTGCAAAATGGTCGGTTCCGCGAACGCGTCAAGCGCGCTTCACTGTTGAACCTCACTTGAACCGGTCCACATCTTGCCCGTGAAACTATAGCTGTCTCATCGCTCGGTCCTGCTTACACCCACGGCGGTAGACGGTGCCCGGATCTCTGGCGCAAGAAGAGATAGCTAGAGCATGATGACGAGTGGCCTCTAGCGCGCTGGATGCATCCCTCCGCGGTATCCCGAAAGGGCGGAAGTGCATAATTGGTGCTGAAAAGTGCGTCCGGGACTGTTGCAAGTAAATGTGCGTATCAGTGCAGACGACAGTAGTATGCGGGTGGTGACACCGTTGGTGGTGCCAAGGCTCTCCCTCTCTCCCACTGTTCCCTTGCTCGCCGGAACATCGTGTTCGAAGCATACGTGCGAGTGTGTGGGTGTGTGTTCGGGATGTTTATAAAACCCGGCGCCTCCGTTGGTCCCGCTCGTTCGCTCGCTTGCTAGCTCGCTCGGTCGAGCTGCGGGGTTCAGTTGTGTGCGTGCCGTTCGTGTGGTCAGACGTCGCTCGAGTGGCGGGTGGCTTTCACGCTCGTCGTCGATTTTGCAGGTTTTTGCTGTCCGTCCGTGCAAGCAGAAAAGTGTGATTTGCTTTAACCGTCGCGTTGCCTCAGCTCTAGTTTTCCAGCAATCTTTTCGTCGTCGTCGTCTTCGCGACCGTTCGGTCGGTCGGTTGAACGGACGGTCGATTCATTAAAGTGCACGTCGCAAGTACGCAATCCCCTCCCACCGCCAAAGCAATTCCACCGCGGTTGAGAGGCCCACACCCTCTTCGACCGTGAACGACGACGTCACACACCAGGCGTGAAAATCGCCGTGCCGTGAATGCCGTGCTCGGTCGTGTTGTTGGTGCGTCTCCGTCGTCGTTGTGAAGGGAAAAAATTACGAATCACGCAAACGGCTCGCGCGGGATCGAGCCACTGTGGAAGGTGACACACGGCACAGTGACGACGGCATCGCGACGAAAAATCCATATGCGGAGTGAACAAGTGTGTGCAACGCGGCCCCTTCCTCACCGCCCTCTCTGCCGCTCCCACAAGCCAAGTGGCGTTATAAGTGCATGCGGCGACGGCGGCAGCTGAAGGTGATATCCATTTGTGAGCGGCGACGGCGGTGGCGACAATATTGTGCTGGCGTTGTTTTTGTTGTTGTTGTTCTTACTTGTAGCGATGCAGTTCCCATAGCTAATCGGTCGGGAGGGGGCGGGGGTCTCATCGCGGCGTATGTCTTTTGAGGAGATATCTTAAATAATAGATAATTTCCTTTCCGTTTCGCGTTCATTATCGTGCCAGGGGGTTGTAGAGTGTCCGCGAAATTGCACACCACCAGAATGTCCACCAAATTTGCATCAAAATCGTCAAAGAACGCCGTAATTAATTTGATTCTGTTTTTCCTTTCCTAGTGCAATCGAGCCTACTATGATTGAGGTGGAGGAGTGCCATCAGTCGGAATGTCCGTCCGGGATTAGTGCGCTTGAGTGTCGTTGACAAGTGATAAAAAAAAACCGGAAGAAAAAAAAAACAACAGCCGCCGGGACTGCTGCATAATTTCAACATAATTAACACAATTTGTTGGAGTGAACGGTGAACACAGAGTTGGCTCTGAGTATCGCATCGTCGTCTGGTCTTCTTGGTTGGTGCATGGTGTGTTTGCCCCGCTCCTGGGGTCTAGTGTGCAGTGCGTGTGTAACCCTTGAGGAGGCAATAGCAACAAGAAGAGGAAAGTTCTAGTTGCCATCGGCCTGCCTCTAGACCAACCGCTGTGCCGAGAAGAAGAAGAAGAAGAAAAAGGTCGGAAGAAAAGTAGGTGACGAGCGAGAGTCAGCAGCAGCAGCAGAAAAGGAAGAGGAGAAGAGCAGCACTTCGGCTCCAGAGCGCGCGCCCAATAGCAGCAGCCAACCATCAACATTGGCGGCTTCCTGTGGCTGAGAAAACGTGCGGCGCGCGATGTCGTCCGATAAGGTGCCACCGCCGATATCACCCTCGAAAAGTCGCAGGCAATTGGTAAGTAAGGCGTGTTCGCCGTGTGTGTCTGTGTGTGTTCATAAATGTGATAATAAACGACCGGGCACGGCGTGGAGCATAATTCCGCGTTCGCTGCTCTCGGGACTGTCCACCCTGTCCGGGTAGTTATGCGCGTAAGCGTGAAAAACCCGCGATTACTGTGTCTCCGTTTCTCCGTAGAATGAAGGCCCCGGCTAATGGTGATCTCGAAGGTCCAGTAAAAGGCTACTAGAGACGTACCGTCGTGCGTGCACTCTGGCTGGTGGCATAGTGAAAGGGAAAGGATTTGTGTTGTGGGGGAGCGCGGCCACATCATAAGCCACGACGACGACGACGACGACGAGCATACGATGCTAGCAGAGAAGCACATTTGAAAAGCGACCAAGTAGGCGCGCTTTGGATGGGTGTACGAGACGTTGGCCTCTGCGAGAGGATGGGTAATATGTTGTCACAGTAGGCGAGGCGAAGAAGATCGCGGTGACACGGTGATGTTAAGTCCGCCGCATTCGTGCTTCACACTCCAAGCTTCCGCCCGTTCTCGCGGTGGTGGTGGTCGTCGTCGTCGTGGCGAGTGGCTATGAGTTGCAATTCAGGGGGACGCACACAACAAGGTATCAACAGCCGCGCGTGCTCTTTTCGCTTTGGGGATGTGTGTGAAACACCGTCGCCGCCGTCATCATCCTCCAAACCCCTCGAATGTGGCCCCATTAAAGGGGGGGTTTGGGTTTGGCGATCTTTTTTTTGCTTTCCGTAGTAATGCGAAAGATGACGATGACGGAACGCCCAGCCGTCTGTGATTTCTTTAAGAATTTTACTCTTTTTTTTAGATCGAAAATCTATCAAAGGAAGGGGATTGGTCCGGATCTGGACCGGAAAAGCGTTGACAACTTTTTCCCGTGCTCGATTAACCCGGTCACAAAGCAGGCATGTAGTTTTCCGCACTGCCTGCGACTCTCTTCTGGCGAGCTTACATCCAACGCCACCACACACTTCAATTGAATGCTCCGGCACCGAGGGGTGCCGCCAATCGCGCGGACCCAACAGGCATACGTAGCGTGCGTTTGACAAAGGAAATCCAATCGGCTGGCGGTTCCGTCCACCGCGCGCTGATGACGCGCAATGGGCCCCAGAGAGATGAGTTCATGCTTTTCGCCCGCAAAGCCATCCGTCGCGTTGGTCATTCATGGCATGCTGTGTTGCTACGACGTGGCTCGTCGATGTGTGTGGAGTCTGCTCCTCCCTTGAAAATGCGTACGACGCGAGAATCAAGAGCCGCCGATGACGATGCCGATGCCGATGCCGAGGTGGTCAGCTATCGCGTTCTGTCGACGATTCTGTAGGAGTAAGCAGAGCAGCGCCAAACCGCGCGCGCGGTATGTGCGTTCAAAACGCGGTTCGCGTGAACGAGAGCAAGGACAATCCGCGTCGGAACACATCCCCCCCCAAACCGACCGGGATCGAGAGTCTGAGCGTGTGCGCGGGCGCGTTCCACGAGCCCGAAAATCTTGAACACCGAGAATCGTCGTCGAGTCGTGCAATCGGGATGAATCGTCGCAGCGGTAGAGCACGCACACCGGCGGCCGGTGGTGGTTCATTTCGCTTCGTGGCGTGTGTCGCAAAACTCCAACCCCGGCCATCCCGGAATCCCCGCCCGGTTTGGATCGGTTTGATTCGGCTTGCATACTTCGCGGAAGATCTGTAACGACGACACCGGCCCCCGAACGATCCCGGAACGACTGAAATAGTGTAGCGCGCCAACACTTAAAAGGGGTTGCGGGAATAGTGCAACACGGAAGGAGGGAAGAAGGGCAAGGCGAGGAGGAGAATTCGAGGGGACGTGTAAATGAATATTTCATACGTGCTTTTCTTCACGAGTTTTCCTCCAAATAGTTTCCCTGGAGGCGCCGGCCGGTCAGGAGAAACCTTCGCCGTGCTTGTATGGCCAGGCCAAACGGGGTTGCGGCGCAATGAATCCATTTTGATTTTTCCCTTGCCCCACCCTGCCGGGGATGGTAAGCATCACGGGCAATCAGGGGGAAAGCTTTAAAATTGTAGAATCAACAAACAGCAGCAGCCACAGCGATTCCGGGTTCGTTGGAACGGTACGATGAGCTGGCCCGGATACTTTCTTGACGACAAATCGTTGGGTGTCATTCTGTGTACCCTTGATTCCGTTGCTTTCCGCGCGAACAGGTGACTTATGAGTTATGAATGAACTTAAATATCTTAAGGCAATATAAGAAAGTGCCATAGGTACGATAATAATTATTGTGCTTCGGGAATTGTAGTTCCCAATTTTGAAGCAGAGATTTTAACAACACTTTTAATGGTATCTCTATTGTGACCTGTAACCTGTGGAGAGAATCGTTTAAACCGGATCGACGTAAAGATGCGACGCTCAGCAATTAAACAGACGACGTACAGTCTCTGGGAGTGATAGCATATTTGACCACAGATAAAGCGCAATTGAAATGGGTCATTGTAGCGAAATTATCTCGGTCTGCTGCAAGGGTACTTCCGGGCCGAGTTATCGCGGGTATCATCGCTTGTTGAATCATCGAACGGGTGTGGGCACCAACCAGCGACGAGTGTGTCTCCTTTTCTCGCCGAACGCCCCGCCGGTATGTTTTCGAGCCGGCGCACACCACCGGGTCGGTGTCGTCGGCTCGCTGTAAATCGCACATCTCACAGCTTGCCGATAAATGGGGCATCACGAACAGCGCAAATTGGACTAGAAGATCTCTGCCGAACTTTCGCAATATCCGATAAGCGTTTCAGTGTGTCGTTGTTGTTGTTGTTGTTGTGCGCTTTCATTCGATTCGCTCTCGCCAAGCACACAAAGGGCGTGGGTTAGTGACGTAATAATAAAGCTGCAACGAGGTCTTTAAATTCATCTCATGAGAAGATAGTGTAACATGAGTACTCTATGCTGAGAAGAATGAAATGCTACGGTAGTTTGTTGAAGCAGTTCTCTATTGGTTCTCGCTGGAGAACGTACCAGAATCATGGGATTAGATTGAACCTCACATGGTAACCAATTGCCGGTCATTGTTATACTGTGTCAATTGCTTCGAGGTGCTTCGTTTCCTTGGCAACCTCTTGGGGATTATTTTTAATGTCCTCTATAAACTCAAAGCCAATCACGATTGCTGTGATCCTTTTTTTTTGTCATGGAGTTATCTATAATCTTGAAGCAGCAACACTTTTGAACCACCAAAACATGTTGCTCGCTCAATCCCTGCGACAGGAGCACAATTTCGCGAACCAAAGAGTCACCGGTCGTACGGACCACTCCCTGGGCTGACCCGTCGTTCGTGGGTTTAAAATTTGGAACAGAATCTTCTCCCGCGCCCAATTCGAACCAACGAAACCGGTTTTCTTGCTGTTCCGTTCTTTCGACCCTTTTTTGTGGAAATAATTTCTTATCCTTGTCCTTTGTTCGATGCCTTTGCTGGTCAGTCAGTCGCAGCCCAGTTAAAGGGCAAAGTTAAAGCGCGAATCGTAGGTGTTCCGTTGGATCGAGAATAATGGTATGGAGTTTGTTCGCTTTCCTTTTGTCCTTCCATGGCTCATGTATGTGTTTGGATAGAACAAACACTCTGGCAATGATTTTTTTTTATTGCAATTTACAAAAAAACATTTCAAACTTTTTACTCGAGTAAGTGGAAAACTTTCATGGCCTGAACTTTCCCCACAGTGCAGAATTGAAAAGTTCAGATGAATCTTCACTTGCAGTGTCCAAAAATGAAACTGCAATAGGCAATCAGCGTATGCGTTGTTTTTTTTTTTCTTGCATGGTTATGACTACATAAGCATGAGATGGATGTGATGTGTTCGATTGCACGCATTTTTATTGCACGCTTCGTCAAACTTCCAATCCCATAGGGGTCCCTTCAATCAGTGCCTTTTTGGTTATACTCTTACTATAAGCGGCTCATGTTAATCCACATCGTGAATCCTCGTTTACCGTAATAGGGCTGCACTTTTTGGATTGTGCTTCACAGTTTCACATGCCGCCAAAGGGTCGATAAAATGCATTTCTTCCGCAAGAAAACCGGCAATTCGACGTCGACGTCGACGTCACTTAGCGAACCAGCTGGGCGATGACTTTCGCTTTTCACTGTCAGCACCAGTAGTAATGGTAGAAGTAGTAGAAGTAGCGGTGGGTGCAGTTTGAGCGCAAATTGTGTGCTCTTTTTCGTGAAACCGCGAAACGGAAGAAAGGACTTCCTCTCACAAAATACCAACCACGCAAGCTCCGGCGACGCGTGGTTGCAACGCAATTCTGTTATCGAAATTTAAAATATATTCTGACGCGATCCTGCTTCGCCGCATCCTACTATCTCTGGCACTTGTATTCTCATTTCTTAACATCAACTCTCTCTCTCTCTGTCTCTCCCTTTTCTTACTCTATCTCTCGTAGCGTGAACGTAAACAACGGAAGCTGTACTCGGAAGAGTGGACACTCGGTGACGATGACTACGAGGGCGCGAGAG
>NC_064877.1:12077500-12082500 GCF_943734665.1 Anopheles aquasalis
GCATTCCCGGTGCTATATCGAACTGATTGCCCTCGGGCGATCCTTGTAGATAGGTGACGGTGTTGATGTAATCCTGGCGCCCATGGTAGTGCACGGTGCGGCGTGCCTTGCCCGTTCCAGTAGTTTCCGACCATTTAACCTCCGCAAAGCCTTTGATTTGTAAGCTGACACCTAATGCGACGTGGATGAACAAGGACGATGAGGATGAGTGATGAGTCACCGGAATACTGCGCACGCTACGAGCAATGTGGTAATCGGTCAGTGCAGTGCCACAATGCAGTACCTTTAACTTTGAATGCTTGCAGTACACATAGGTTCACTACTCCGGCCAATGTCTGGCCGGGAAAGTACACTCCGCACACATTATTATCGAACTGTATTCGACACTCGCAACCGTCTGGCATTTTGCCGTTGAAAGCGCGACCTAAGAGTAAAGCACACCAAATGTCTCTGCGACGTACTGCCAGCCAGGCTTCGCAGGTTGGTGTGGTATCGCGTGCACTACCTAGCGACCCAGTACCTCAATCAATAATTCTTATCTAATTATCAAACCAACCACAGCGCTGACGATAACCTGAGGCAGAACCATACAATGCCCAATCAGTACTTGGGCCCTTCATCGTCATCAAAGTTAGATAAGATAAGCGATAAGAAATATCGAAACTTTGCTGAACAGCTGAAGTGTTGCTCAAACAGCACACTGGCATTTTGGGACGAATCGTCCAGCCAGACCCCAGAGTCTGTTGATGGTGTCGCTATCTAGCAGCATGTGAGGTTTTTGTGGTGTTCGTCATTGCCACATCATTGTCTATGTCTATGCTATGCACATGTTCTAGCGGGAGTCCAGTGGAACCTCGATTCTCTGTTTAAAATCTTTGAAGGAGGATATCTGATTTTTACATAAATTCAAAGAAACAAGTAGCAGCTGAAGCATTGGCAACTCTGTGTTACATTTCCACCAATGAATCTTCTGGCCGTGGTATTATGCTAAGTGATGCTTCAAGATGATCATTAACAAGATACATTCCAGCATCACCAGCATCACCAACAACGCCCAGGGTCGATTGACGACCACTGAGGAAGCCTTCACTTGGTCGAACAGCAAAGCAACGCGACTCACGATCATCAACCATGCCTTAGTCAAGAAGAGAGATGGATACTGAGCAAGCATCTTTTCTCACCAAACAAAACTAAAGGGCCCATCAGGGGCCAAAGCGATCCAAGACAGCCAAGCATAAATTCCATTCGATACCATGACAACCTTCCGACTAAGCTGGCGGCTGGTTTAAAGCGACGACCGCTCGGTGAACCACATCGGTTACCGCAATCGCATTCTGCTCGTCAACACCCCCACCCCCGGGGGCGGAAAAGCGCGGTCCCCAAATACGACGCATACGATCAACCCCTTTCGCCCCTTCGCGTGATCGTTCCACCACAAACGCCAGACACATACACATACAACGAGACACGACGATGCGATGGGGTGGCTTGTGAAGATCATCGTCGGCAGCCGCGCACGCTTGAAGGCCATTACGACGTGACGTCACACAACTCTCGAACTGCTCGCGCTCTCAGTGGGTTAGTGTAGTGTGGCCGCGGTGGGTCGCAGTTTGAGAAATCAGCTCCGATCGTGATCTTGGGCACATTCGACAGTAGTGGCCGTGCATTGTGGATGGTATAGGATGTGTTATTAGTTGCTGCTTCTCATGAAAAGCAGCTGGGAAAAGACGGAAAACCGAAATCGATAGTGATACCAGCGATTGAGCAGTCCGATCAAATCAAAAACGAGAAATGGGGGTCGAATGTGACATTCGCTTCACCAACAGCACGCACGGAACGTTTCTCAGCGGACAGCGCCTGACCGGGAGTGTGGTGCTGAAGCTAACCGATACGAAAAAGTACAATGGTGAGTCATGTTGAACCTATCAAAAACTTCCGGACACACCCGGACCGTTAACCCGGAGTGATGGAGTTGTGCTGTGCACCATAAATGAAACAGCGCGAGGTGATGGGCTTTGGAAAGTTTGATTGTAACCTTCTTCTTCTACTTCTTCGTCTCTACTTCGTTGTTTAAATTCTTTCGCGATATGTGGCATGATATGACCGCCGTCACAGAGATTACACTACGGATTGTCGGCTGTAGTGCTGTCCAGTGGTCCCAACGGCGTGGCCAAGGACGGCGGCGGCGGACGGTGTACTACACTGGCAAACGGGATCACTTATCATCGGTGAAAGTGCTGGTGGCCTCACAGCCGAATGGTAAGCTGCGGGAGGAGCAAAATGTAATCCAAGGCCACGAAGGGCACTGATGCACAATTCGTCGTTTCAGGTTCACCAGCGGAGCTACTGGCCGGGGAACACATTTACGAGTTCGCCTGTGACCTTCCGGCCAATCTGCCGACCTCCTTCGAAGGTTCGTACGGTCAGTGCCGCTACACGGCCCAGGTCATCATGGATCGGCCCTGGAAGTTCAATCTCACGTACAAGGTGGGCTTCACCGTGATTCAGCCGCTCGATCTGAACGTGTTCTCACCGTCGATCCGTGTGCCGGCCCGTATGGAAGATGCGCGCGTGTTTTGCTGTGGTTTCTGGCAAACCAAACCACTGTATGTGCAGGTAACTGCACCGTGTACCGGCTACGTACCCGGTCAGGCCATACCGCTCACGATCGAACTCGATAATCGATCGAGCCGCACGATCGAGGGCGTTAACATGAAGCTGCTACAGGAGGTCAACTATCGGAGCGAAGCACCACGGATCAAAACCAAACATGAGCTGCACACGGTCGTGAAGCACATAGGGGACGGTGTGGGCCCGGAAACGAAACGAAAGTACGAACAGCGACTTGTCGTTCCTACGGTCGCACCGTCGACCTTGACGTTGGGGGAATCAAATCTCATAACCGTGTCCTACCGGCTGCACATCACGGTGCGTGTGTCGGGTTGTGGTTCCGATCCGGTGCTAGAGATTCCGCTCACCATCGGCACTATTCCGTTGGTCTTCTATCAGCCGGCCACCGCGCCACCCAGCACACCTGGTCCATCGTCGTCGTCGTCGCCTCCCACGATCGGGTTCGTCTTTGGTTCCGGCGGTACGGGCCAGTTGCCTAGCGCACCGAACGAAAAGACCGAGCTCGTCCGTGAAGGGACACTGCCACCGGATTATTTGCGTAAGATAATAACGATACCAGTGGATGGGGTGTGACTCCAGGTTTGGCTGGCTATTTACTAACTATGATTTTCTCTCTGTTTGCTTTTTGTAGCTCCACCAACGTATGAGGAAGCGATGAATGCGGCGACCGTGGTTATCACCGATGAGAGTGATACGAACGCGCTCGGCACTAGACCTTATGTGCCTCTCTATCCGTCCTACAACCTGGCCGATGTACAGTGGCCTCCGCTACCTCCCAAACCGTGATCCCTTTACTGGTGAATCTCCTCCTACTTTTACCTCTCTCTAACGCAGTGCATTTAATGCTGTAACAGTTTTCATTCTTTCCTTCTATTAGAACAGTTGCGAAGGAGCGCAACTGTTCCAAGTGTATTGTAACTAACTTGAAACATTACCAACTATCAGTGCCTGTATACTTTACACTGCTGTTGTCTTTTTATGGGAATAATGAAGGATTCATTTTATTTTTACTGGAATGCTTCAACATTGCGTTTTAAGCGGATAACTGTGGACACATCCGAAGTCCGTTGGTCCTCTCTTCTACTTGCAGCAACCTTCCTTGGCGCCATTCTTGCACGAGCAGGTACAACGGTCCTCACAGGCACATCCGGAGCCGCAGCGAGGGCTCGTGCATTTGCAGTCTACAAACCGAGAAGCGATGCGTTAGTTATTGAAAGTCTTCAAACCAGTAAACAGACGTTGCAAAATGAAACAGCATGCCGCCGATACTTACCAGCAACACAGGTTTTGCAAGGCATCTTCACAAGGCTGGGGTTTCGTGGGTTTCACGGCTTCAAGGTTACACGACGTGTTACGAGGTGGTTTGGGGTGGTAGGTAGCGCTTCTGCCACTAATTCTATCTCTAGCTCCGTTGACTTGTTATTGTTGACGGTTTGTGACGATTGGCTTCGCTGCGTACGCTATTTTATAGCGTCAATGCAGCATCATGATCTTCGTGTGCAACACAACTCGAGCACGCTTTCACGCGGCGCGATTGAGTACGGTTGGGGGAGGTACTTGAACTCGTCAACTGATTGAGTGCAACCGGGGCCTAGAGAGTCAGTGTGGTGTTGGGCGCAAACGTGGCGATGATGAATGAGTCAGAGTGGTGATGGGTGGTGTGGTAGTGGTTTAACGGAGCGCTCGTTATCTTCGTTATCGGGCGATGGTTTGGGACGAAGCCAAATGAGCTACCATTAACATGCGTTGTGGTAAATGCGGATGTAAACAATCGATGTCTTCGTCTCCGCTTGTCGGTAGCTTACGGCGTACACGGATGGGACTTCCGACGTCGTCACAAATTGACGACGTACCTCCACGATACCCCCCAGGGGCCCCATTATGCCCCTCTCCGGGGAATTGGAGACATCAGCGTGTAAATTGCATCATGCATAGCCTGCGATGGAAAGAGACGCAAAAGAAAAAAGCAAAACACCGTCGCATCACTATAGCGACGGAGCACTTGCACACGGCACTACACCGTCATCCTAAGGCATCCTGGGTGGTAGTGTGGAGGGGTGGTATGGTGCGCTGCACCGGGCTATAAAAGTATGCACAGCGCGTACACCGAGGTGCAGTAGAGATCATCAACAGCCGTTGCTCTGAGCATAGAAGAGCCCGACAGAAACATAGAGGGACAGCGAGAGAGAGAGAAAGTGAAGCTTCCGGTGGTGCAAAACACATATCACAGCTGTGCTCGCGAATCCGGTGTTGGTGGCAAATTTAGAGTCATTTCGTCTTCGGGAGAGAGAGAGCCATCGTAGTGAGCCATCGACAACGCCTACTGCTGCGTGACAAATTATTTGCAAGCGAGCTATTCCAGCGGAACA
>NC_064877.1:12087500-12095000 GCF_943734665.1 Anopheles aquasalis
CCGAAGCCAAACAGCTGCACATCGGTGCTACCAATTTTGCGAAGCAGACCTCCCAGTGGCTGGCATTGATCGAGAATTTCAACGGTTCCCTCAAGGTAAGCGATTCATCGCGCGATCGAGAATAACATTTGCCTGACGATAAAGTATGATTGATTTCAGGAAATTGGTGATGTGGAAAATTGGGCCAAAACCATCGAGAGTGATATGAACGTGATAACCACTGCCCTTGAGATTGCCTACAAGACGAGCCGGGAAAAGTAGGGGCCAACCACAGGACCTTACTGTGCGACTGTCGCCTAAAATTCTACAAATAATACCGTATCACTTAGTTATCCACTAGTTTTAAGAATGAACCATGATTACAAATCAGCTTACAACAGCGTTTAACACGAATAAATCATTCCAAAGCCAGTTCCAGCTGCATTTTTGGATCGAATTTCACGAAAAAAAAATTAGAACAGAGTAATGAACTCACACGCCTAGACATGGAACAAACTGTCAAAATCCAACACACAAAGAGGGAAAGAGAAAAAGACATTCGCCAGAAGAAGACCGCGCATGAGAAATCGTCAAGACGGCTCATCGCATATTTCTCAGAAACTCGACGCGAAAACACAATCCCGCACGGCCAAAGGGTTAGAAATCGCGACAATCTGCGTTCCAGGTAAAGTGAATTCATCAACGATCGGAAAGTGTCCCGGGCGAGTGCAATGGCAATGTCGTCCATCGTCTGGTGCGGGAACCTCGTCGTAAGTTCCGACGTGAGCGCGTGTGAACGCGTCAAAAAATCTGGGAAGAGTGTGAAGTGAAACTGGGATGAAAAGGCAGACTGTGGAAGGCCGCAGAACGGCCGCCCGTGAACTGGAGACTGAGTCAGGCCAAGTGAAAAAGACAAAAGAGGATCCCTCCCGGAAGGTTCAGTTCAGTGGCCGCAACGAGTCTCGCGAGCCTTGCGGTGGCAAGGATTGCAGTGCAAAATGGTGCGATTCTCGGCACAGCAGTCAGCAGACGAATTATTTTTGGTCCACCAGCCAGCGGGCCTGCATTTGCCGAACCTGTCGTGTCGCTGACGGTGCCCGCAAGGAGGAGTTGAAGAGAACGGCGGAAAAGTGTATGGTAGTGCAAAAAAGAAGGAGATTTCGGAGCATAACGAGGTTGTTCATGGCGGGTGTCGTGGAGGGG
This sequence comes from Anopheles aquasalis, assembly GCF_943734665.1. Taxonomy (NCBI): domain Eukaryota; kingdom Metazoa; phylum Arthropoda; class Insecta; order Diptera; family Culicidae; genus Anopheles; species Anopheles aquasalis. The sequence continues at coordinate 12,088,683 of NC_064877.1, forward strand.
GTCAACATTTTGCGAGTGTGTTTGCTTTTTTTCGTCGTGAATTTGCGGTAACAGCAGCAGCGGTGGCCACATCGCCAACCAGCAGTAACAGGCGCGCTCGGTGCGAGTTGACCTCGAAAGGCATAAACACCCCACTCGTACACATACATACACGGATTCCCATACACAGGTGCAAATGCTCGTCCTGTTGGTCGCTGGGCAGCTGCAGAGGAAAGGACGACATTGAATCTCAGACTATCGGTGCAGCAAACCTGGCGTATCCTTTTGCATCTCTAGGCCAGTCCACGGCAAAGGTCTTGGGAACCTCACTGTGCACCTCTACCCAAGTTTCGTCAGGAAAGCGGTGGTGTGGCACGAAAGCTTGCCAACGCAAAAAGCGAACGTAGGCCCCCTGGCTCCCAACAAACACTGGTGCCAGAATGGGACAACATGCTCTCTCCCGTTTGTCTGGAACCTAGTGTAAGCCCCACAACAGCCCCAACAGTAACATCATCAACAACAGCAGCAGATTCCAGCGTAGAAAACGTCATCGGTCGTCGTAGTCGTCGCCGTTGTCGTCACGAAGAGTGAAATCCGATGGCCAAGCATACCGCCGTCTGGAAAGATGTGTGAGAGTGTTGGCAAACGGCAACTTCCCCAATTTTAGTGTAGCAGCAGCAATTCGGACGGTTCGATTGGAGCGATTGAATGTGTCGTCTGATCACTACAACCGCACCACCGCCCATCGACGGATGAGTCATCCTGGCACTGGCAGTCCGATACTAAACTGCCCGGCCAATCCTTTGTCTTTCGGCGCAGGATACGTATGGAATGATGGATGACTATTTTTATGTTTTCTTCCTGAACAATGTCACGCAATGTTGATCGTAGTAAGCAGCAACGGTAGTGGTACTTCCTTGCTGATAACACCGGAGCCCAGGTCGAGCCGAGATTGTCGCGTCCGACGACCGTGATTCGCAATTGATAAGGGGGACAGCCCAGTTCTGCTCTGCTGCCCTGCAAGCAAGTTTCGCTTTTTGTTTTTCCTTCACGATCTCTGCCTGAGATGGAGGACATCATGATCATGATCCACCGCGGGGACTCAAAGGAAACACCATGCTGTGTTTGGCTGCTGCGATAGCTGGTGATTGTTTCAGATTGTGCTTGTCTCCTCTGTTTTCGCCGTCGCTCGAGCAACGCAGCTCCACCAAAGGAGCCGAGATAATAATTGGCACTTTTTGCTGCGCAGCACAGCAAGCGGGAAGAGCAACCCAATCATCCGGGCCACCCAGGCCAGACCAGCGGTAGTAGTAGTAGTAGTCTACCACCGGCTTCCATCGAGCGGAGAGGAGCAAATTATTTGCAAACCGATCGTGTCGCTCGAGGCCAAACTAATGTTGGAAAGCATCGCCCAGTTTCGGATAGCGGATGCCGTGGCAAAGGGGATGCGGCAGAAAGCCCCCCGCGCCCGGTGAGGTTGGATTTGCTTTTTATGCATTCGCTTCGTTCCACCCTTGGATAATGTGACATGCACACCCATACTCCCAGGCAAGTCTGATGTTTCGGAAGCAAGTCTGATTGGGAAGGAAACGTTGAGAAAACAGGAAAAAGGTAAAATATAACATCAAGCTGCTACTTGGTCTCAGTTTGGTGACAATCGGTAACCACGGTGCAGGTACGAGAAGGGGGGGAAAAACAGTGGGTCAGCCAGCCACGAACACATTTACTGCTGTTTCTCTGCAAAAAAAAACAAAGGCTACTAGAGGCTAATGTCAACAAACAGCACTCCACATAAGCCTCCCCTGATACGGGGCAAGTTATGTGTATCTGTGGACAAAGATATGAAAATATTGTGCGTATCATGTGCGTTGTAGCGAAAAAAGATTATGCTTCGCGTCATCAATCACCATTAAGTAAATAGTGTGTGCTTTGCAAATCCAACATTAATAATTTATTTGTAGTGTGACGGAGAAGATGGGATGCCATGTGAGATGTGAGTGATTGTGGCAAGTGTGTCTGTAAATCGTAGAATTCACGATCGTTGTTGTGATTCAAAAGGAATAACAAACTAGCAGCGTGTGTGCGATTCAGTGTAATTGAGACGGTTAAAGGAAGCAAAAAATAACAAAAAAGGGTGAAGATAGGTGTTGCAGTAGCCGCCCTCCTACCGTAGTTCGGCATCTTCTGCGAGAACTCCAGCAGACAGCAATCCACATCGCGTCCGTTCCGGCAACAGAGAAACGATCACGACGGCGGCATCCAGCATTGTACCAGCGGTGCCAGCGAGGAGCAAGGCCAAAACAGGCGGTGAGTAATGCTCGCAGCGTAGGTCGCCTCCCCGCACACGCATTGGAATAACGTCACCAACGCGAGGAAACGGCCGGTCCGCCCTAGGGTGGGGGGAACCGTCGTCGGCGTAGCATCACTGTCTCGTGTCCCGCGTGATCGAGTCCAGTGGCTTCTTTGTCACCACCGTAGGCGCGCCCACATGACGAAGGCCGGCCACGGGCACAGCAGCATCATCGTCATCTGTGTTGCTGCTCTTAGTGCTCCATCTTAACATGTGGGGCTCGATCCAAGCAACCGAGACTACCCAGAGTGTGTAGAATCACATGCGGACGCATAACGATCGGCGATGGTATCGGGCCAATAAGAAAGTGCGAAATACTAAAAATGGAGAAAATGGCTGGTGCTGCTGCTGCATCAGTTCCGCTTCGTGGAATGTTTTTTGCGCGTTCACGAGCACAGGCGGAGAACGATGGAAGTTGGGGAAGGCATTTTTGGATTGGATTTCTATTTTCGGTTCAAAGACCAAGCCCTCTGCCACAAGCTTCTTTTGAGCCGGTATGGGTTGTTTTTTCATTTTTTTTTTTTGGCAATCATTGCTCCGCTTCGCTTCCAAAACGCGGCTCATTTAAAATGTAAATCTTGCGAACGTTCAACGTGTCACGAAGCAGAGGCAAAAGCCAAACTCCAAACCGGAGGTATCGTCTTTTGAGTAACAGATGTCTTTGTTATTAGGTTTGATTCGAGCGCACAACGATCCCTCCGAAAGGATGTTTTTCTGGTTCTCATTTATTTACTGGTTAGAAAGTCCAGCACTTTAAATACAACTGCTGCTGAGTCTGCTTTTCGCGATTACACTAATTAGAAGCCCGGCACCATCCTCGGATGCCACTAAAATTAGTGCAGCCCGTCCTTCAACTGTTCCCTTCCAGTTTGTTTGTTCCATTTAATCGAAAACGCAGCCTGTCGCGCGGTCTTTCGTGTCAGCAAACTTATCTTCTGCAAATTTCCTTTCTTCTGTTGCTTATATTCGATGATTCAACAGTGATTCGCGTCAAAATACGTTTAACGTACTTGTTTCTTGTTGATGATTATTTAGCTTCTACGCAACTGTGATAAACAATCAGCAGTAAATATAGTTGCTAGACATTGTAATAAGAACATTATGACGCCGCTGGCCTATACACTTGATGACGAGTTCGTTCCAATACGCAAACTTTGTTCGGACGTTTGAACTTTGTTTCAACAATTTTGTTGTTGTTTTATTCACATGATAGTATTATCACGGTTGTGCATACCAATTTCTTCTACCATTGGACCACGTCTACAAAACAAGGAATTATCGGTAAAGCGTTCTTGGATGCATCATAATGCCATCAATTGGACGTATTGGCGCCCCTTTAAAGCTTTATTGCTCGATTAGGTGAATGAACACTATAAAGGCCACACCTTATCCCAATGCTTGGTACCCAAGTGTCCTCTTTAACGTGCGCGTACGCTCAAGATTATGTTATCTCGTACATCAGTCGGTGATGTTTTAAAAACTTCTCAACTCGTTACGGTGTAGCTCAGTGTGGAATAGTTCGTCGCTACACATTCCTTGGCAGCACATTAAATAGTGCTCTGCTGTCAATCGAAACCGTTGTGGAGGGTGGAGGCATTGAAATGATTGCTTCGATCAGTCGCGATTTGTCCTAAGCGATGGAGTCCCAGCCGTATGTGATCATCACACGACAGCTAGCACCAGCTTTAGGACCCAGAAAAGACGCAAGGTGGGGAGAAATGATGACTAGCGTGTCATACCTTGCGCCAGTCACCAGTGACTCACCTGGGCCAAATGAACACACCTGTCCTCGCAATCCAGGGGCGCGCAACTTGTCGCGAAAGAAAGAAAAAAAAAGCGAAGGAGCGGCTGCACCATATGATGCGCCGACTGCCATTGACTCATGAGCTTTTATCAACGGGGCGAGCTCTCACACGCAATCGCTTACAATTTCCTGTCCCCAACGGTTTGTCCCTGTGTCCTACGCTGGATTCCATTGATAAAGACGTCTACAGCTGTGGCTGTAGTGGTTCCTCTGGCCAGCTTTGGTGCTACGGCTCTTGCGTAACCGACTAAACCTCTCCAAAAACGAAAGGAAACATAAAACATGATTCCGATTCCGGGGGAGTCCATGGTCAAACTGAAAGTAATTTTATTGTTTCATGCCATTTATGCTCAACCGATTATTGTACTCAATTGCCCCGTTTTGCGGAGGTTAGTGTGTGAGAAGAGGGTGGGGGATGATACTCAACAATAAACAATTTAACAATCCATTCGGAAAATAAGCCATTATAGGGTTTTAGGCTTATGATCATGCAGATCATATTATGAGCAAGGATTTGCCACCTGATTTCTTATCCTCGGTAGTTCTTGTAGATGCTAGAAATCAATTGTGGGAGTTCTGTTTCCTTTCTTCTATTTAACTTCTATAAGACGAACAGAATTATTTGAAATTTTATCTAAAACAGCCCAAAAGAATAATCTTTGGAAAACCTAATTGGTATAAGAACTAGGATAGAAATTGTCATATTTATGTAGCGCCAAACCCTCTCCATTAGCTAACAATCACTCAGTAATTGATTATTCGTGCAGTAAACAAACATACAAAACAAATAATTATGCTACAAAAGTATCCAACTAATTGGCCTCTAAACGACGACGATAGGGTGAAGGTCATTGCTGCTGTTCGGTTGCGAAGGAAAGGTAACCATCAGACACATCTCAGGGCGAAGCAAAACCTCCTGTACGTGGTTAAGTGCTGCTTGAAAGAAGCCACTAAACGAACCTTCGAAGCTGGCCCAAACCACCCGCACCGCGTGTGCGTGCGCCTTGGTTTTGTAATCGAGCCAACGCACGCCGAAGGGTACCCCAACTGGCTCTAGTAACAGCTAGTCGTGTAGTGGTAGCGCGATACCGCCATGTGCAGCTGATAATCGTACATCATTTGCACTAACCTTACGCGCTTGCTTCACATCATCACACACCAACAGCAAGTAGCGCTCCCCTGGCAGTCTGAGCACTAGTTGCTCGCGCGCTGATAAACATCCCCACGCAATGTGTGGTTGGTTAATGCGGTTCGATTAAATTCGCCCAAAGTGTGAGGGCGTTCTTGGCACACGTTTGCCTCGATGCGGTGGCCCCGGGAATGAATGTACCGTCGAAGGGGGGGTGCCTGATAAACACTACGATACTTCTTCAAACCGATAAGATAAATCGCCGTATCGATCGATTGTGCTCTCGACCGCACAGACCGCGTTGGTGGGTCGAACTGTTAGAACGATAAGTCATAAAATAAATGTTTTCTACAATAATGATGTATATTTGTACCTCTAGTCACAAGGCGACCATTTACTTACTTTCATTTTGAACCACAAAGACTTTAAGGAAGAGCTTCCTTCGAACAGCAGCTTCGCCGTTTCCAGGAACGGCGTAAGACGTAGATGAGTTTAAGGGAAAGCACCTTATCAATCTCCTTATCGGTCTCTAGATGGTGTCGCCATAAGGCGTGTGGAACCACCTGTTGTCGCCATCGTCATCTATACGCATATATACACGCCCATAATCATCCCTTTTTTCGATTGGCAAAGGGTTTATGTACTCAATGAATGGTGCCCGACGGTACTCGATTTGGAAACTCGTTCTCTCCAAACAAACGTGTGCCCGGCCGGTGGTGACAGTGCGCACCCTGTGGCTGCAAAAGTTGTTTCCGATGCCGCTGATGGGGAAGCATGGTCGCGGGAATATCACTTTTTACCGCCTGCAACGATACAAAACCAATTTCTCTTTCATTTAAACGGCAATTCCGCTACAAAAGCGGAGAAGATCACTCCTGCCTGCTGATAGGGATGTTTTCTGTGTGCGATCGAGCTGCACATGACATGACGCCATGGCGCTTGCCGATCATTAGACACAACTGATCAACTGGCAGGCATGTATCCGATGATCTTGTCGCAGGCTGTTACGTACTTTTTGCACCGAGAATTTTTTTTTGTTATATCTCGAGCAATAGT
>NC_064877.1:12102500-12107500 GCF_943734665.1 Anopheles aquasalis
TGTTATTTCTCTTCTCGTTGTACATATGAACCATGGAAAAAAAGAGAGAATATTTAATCGTACCATGGCGCCGGGTGGTTCCGTTTATGTATGTTTCGGAAAGAAGACGATCTGGTCACAATCAGGGTTGGAACCGGAACAGAGGACATTAAAGTAACAGCAATATCAACAGCGTATCCCTTGACGCGTACGAAGTGGTCGAATCGAAGCCGCCTACTCTGTCGCCTCTCGCTCGCTCAACCGTCCGAAAGCAACGTTTTACCGATCCACCAGAGGGTGAGTGAGTTTTCGATTTTTGGCGGAGTGGCGGATGTCGTGGACTGGTCGGTATCGTCGTCGTCATCGTTGTCGTTGGCACTAGCTGGTAGGGTGAAGTGTTCCTGCCCGGTGGATGTGGCCAGTATGGGAGCCGTAGGATGGAATGACACTCCGTTGAGGGAATCGTGGTGAAGTGGAAAGCTGAGCTGCTTCGGGCACCCGTCACTGTCCGGTTCCCGTAGATTCCAGACCTGTAGGATCCCGCGCGTATCACCGCTTACCAACCAGTGGCCCCGTGGTGAGAAGTCTAGCTGAACCCGCTGGTTGTTGGCGCACGTACGATGCAGTACGCGTAACGGTTCCGTCAAATTCCGTATATCCCAGAGGCACACTTTGGAATCTTTGCGCGCACCGGACACAAACAGTTCCTCGCGATCCGGTTCAAAGCCTACCCAGGTGACGCCGGCGTTGTGTGGGTTCTTCGAGACACCAACCTTTTCGCCGGAGCGTGTGTCGAGCATGGAAATGTGGCGATTCCACGATCCGTAAACGATCGTTTGCGGCATCGAGTGAGCGATCGTCAAGCAGGATGCAGTTGACTTTAGGCTCCACGAAGTTTTCTCGCGGCCCGGTACATTGAGATCGAAGGATTTGATGGACTTGACGTAACCACCGTAGATCGTGGAACCATCGTCCGGTGAGAAGTGCACCGATAGGGCAGATTTCACTTCATCGAACTGATCGTAACCTTTGTACGAGCAGCGCAACTGTCCGGTGAATGCATCCCACAGATGGATCGGTTCGTGGTGCCGCGAAGCTATCCAGCAGCACGTTTCCGGCTGCAGACTGTTCATGCCCGGATACCAGGCATAGTCGTACACGTGGGCACCGCGTTTTACGTGCACCGCCGAGGTCAGCACATCGACCGGCCGGTCCTCACCGATCTCCTCCTTGTCGTACAGGTCGTTGGGCAGCTCCACGATGTGCATCCCATCATCGTTCACTACCGTTAGCACGCACGTGCCGTCCGGTGACCATCGGCATCCCTGCAGGTAGTGTTTGAACTTCGGCCGATCCCAGGAGCTACGGGCCAGCTCGATACACGCGCGATCCTTAAAGAAGTCACTCTCGGCCGGTCGCAGGCGCTCCACAGCGGTGGGTTTTTGTTCTTCCGGTTCCATTGGTGTTTCATCATCCGGCGGTAGATTAGTTGCTCCCTCGACCGTCTCCTTTTCATCGTTAGATACCGGCGGAGGCTTCGTTTCCTGTGGTTCCAAAAGATTTTCCTCTTCCAGGCTCATCGCCGATGCCGATTCCGCTTAAACGGAAAAAACAAACCAACGTCAACGAGATGTCAACGTGAAATTTGACAGTACTTGCATGAGTGTGCGTGCGATTGTGCTTGTATGTGTGTGCGCGTGCGTTTTTTGCAGGATCAACAAACTTGCAGCTCCGTTTGGTGGCAAACCCTCTTTCAGGGCGACTTCCGAAGTGCCGACAATCCGATAAATCCAGCAGCAGCAGCCAAAATGTTCCATGTTTCGCGCTTTGTCGTCCGTGGGCATGGTCAGCTGAAGGCCGGTGCCCGCCTTGCTTCGGCCCTCCAGTCCCACCGTCGCCACATTACCACCAGCCGCACGGTAAGTTGGGAGAAAATAATGGTGCCGGATAGCGGAAAAGCGGAAAATTACATAACCCAAGAATACCTGTGCGGAATCCGGAATCGCCAGTTTCCAACCGGATTGGAAAGGGACTTAAACAAAAAGTGTCGATGATGATCTGCGAAGAGAGCGATGAAAATGCGGTTTCCGTTTCAAATGAAAACTCGAGTGGGTTTCGATTTCCCTGTCGCCTCTAGTGGAATGGTACCTTTGCCAAAACATTCGACTGATCAAACACACCGAAATTATAGCTAAGTTACGTATTGTTTTCGAAAACATGAAGCTAAACCAGAACGTACCTGAAGATACGATAAGAGGTTGATCATGAAAATTGGCAGATGATCTCCAGCTGAACAGATCCAACCAGTACCTCTCTAGTGTTATCATTTATGCTATCTTCACTGGTAGAACAAGGCCTATTTGTTGAAATGCTTCTGCTTTCGTTGACTGTCCCAGTTTCTGCTAATCGTTATCTAGAATCATTTAAAATGATTCTGAACAGTGTTACTTCATATCACGATTGAGACCAAAATGAGAACATCTTATGGTTTTGAAATGATAGACCACAAACCGTGGATACTGTACCGCCTACCGTTTTTTTTTTTGAGAGATTAAACAAACGATAAACATGGTGTTGCTATCGACGATTCTAAACCACTTTGTTTGTGAACGTACCCCTCTCTTCAACACTCACCGGCAGATCATTTTCGAAGATAGAACAGCGCCTTTCTCCAGCAGCAACACACCATAACATCACCGCAAACCACCAAGCCGCCACACTACAATGTGAGTCGTGCGAGCAAAGCCGTCTTCATCGTGTTCGTTGTCGTCGTCGTCGGTCCGCGATTAAATCGAACGCATAAAAACCGGGTTCAGCACCAACCGGTCGCCCATCTCACCATTCTGAGGCAAAGTGAACGGTCGTCGAGAAGAACGTGCAACGTAAATCGGTACATTCGCGAGTGGAACGCAGGTGGAAAGCTACCCGAGACGATTTACTTACTACTGCTGTTGATTCACAACCGCTTTGTGACGATTCGGTGCTAAAAGCCACTGGAGACAAGTGCACAATGAGTGGCGATGGCGATATGCTAACGATCAACGTGAGTCTGCTGATGGATCACATTACCGTTGCTAGGGGCTGGTTGCTAGGCACTTTCCAGTTCTAGCTGCTAGCAGAGTGTGCAGGGCCTTTCTTAACATCAGGCATTGCTAACTAGATGAGTTTCTGTTTGAATACGGTAGCTTCTGAAGTGATCAAGTTGATCGTAAAACGGAGGAACGTATGTGAAGAAGGGCGGAACGAAGGTCAAAGGTTGGCACCATGGTGCTGTGTATAGCGACTCGAAGCATTAGCAACTGTTTGTTTGCAGATAAGCAGCAATTTCCTTGATAAGTGTTCTAGTTGAAACGCGTCACACATTGTTGTGGTACCTTTTTGGTATTAAAATTAATCGAGTTAGCTTCGTACGAGAACATGTGGGTCTACAACCGCATTTGGATCGTAGAGGAATTGCCAACCTGGAAGTCTTTGACAGTAAAGATGCTGCATCAAAGACCCTTATAGACACTGTCGAATTCAACTAACACACGGGCAACTCCCAGAGGCTCTGTATGTCGGTGAGGTGTGTAATAACACCTAGCGAATCGTCGATAATTAGGCTACGAATCGAAAGAACATCGAAATATTGTGGAATATTAAATAATGAAATGATCGAAACCGCACTCACGGCACTTGCGCAAGCAATTATTGATTTTCCTTTTTTTTATTTTTAGGCATCCAAGGATGTTGGCTTCCGGTACGAGTCGGACACGTTCGGGGAGCTGAAGGTGCCGAATGACAAATATTACGGTGCTCAGACCGTCCGTTCGACGATGAACTTCCCGATCGGTGGCCCGACCGAACGGATGCCACAGCCCGTCATCACCGCGATGGGTATCCTGAAGAAGGCGGCCGCCCTGGTTAACAAGGAGTACGGACTGGACCCCAAGATTGCCGATGCGATCGCACAGGCCGCGGATGACGTGATCTCCGGCGAGCTGTATGATGAGCACTTCCCGCTCGTCATCTGGCAGACGGGTTCCGGCACCCAGACGAACATGAACGTGAACGAGGTGATCAGCAACCGGGCAATCGAGCTGCTCGGTGGTCAGCTCGGCTCGAAGACACCCGTACACCCGAACGATCACGTCAACAAGTCACAATCGTCGAACGATACCTTCCCCACTGCCATTCACGTGTCGGTGGCCCGCGAGCTAACGGGCAACCTGCGACCTGCCATCCAAACGTTGCACGATGCACTGAAAGCAAAGTCGAACGAGTTTAAGGACATCATCAAGATTGGCCGTACGCACACGCAGGACGCGGTACCGCTAACGCTCGGCCAAGAGTTCAGTGGCTACGTACAGCAGATGGCGTTCGCTCTGGATCGCATTGAGGCTGTGTTGCCGCGCGTTTATATGCTGGCGATCGGTGGTACGGCCGTCGGTACGGGACTGAATACGCGCGTTGGGTTCGCCGAAAAGGTGGCCGCTAAGATTGGCGAGCTGACGGGGTTGCCGTTCGTGTCGGCACCGAACAAGTTCGAGGCGCTGGCAGCGCGTGATGCGATGGTCGAGGTGTCCGGATGTCTGAACACGATCGCCGTGAGCTGCATGAAGATCGCGAACGATATCCGCTTCCTCGGATCGGGTCCTCGGTGCGGTTTGGGTGAGCTGAGCCTGCCGGAGAACGAGCCCGGTAGCTCGATCATGCCCGGTAAGGTGAACCCGACGCAGTGCGAAGCCATGACGATGGTGTGCGCACAGGTGATGGGCAACAATGTGGCCGTAACGGTCGGTGGCTCGAATGGTCACTTTGAGCTGAACGTTTTCAAGCCGCTGGTCGTGTCGAACGTGCTACGCTCAATTCGCCTTTTGTGTAAGTATATTCACAAGATTTCACTTGTGCAAAACCCATCTTTCATTGAGTTCTAACCGATCTAATCGATGCCTATGTCCTCCCCTGATAGCGGACAGTGCCCGTACGTTCACGAAGAACTGTGTGGTCGGTATTGAGGCGAACCGGGCCAACATTGACAA
>NC_064877.1:12112500-12115000 GCF_943734665.1 Anopheles aquasalis
CAGGTCTCGCCCGGGCGAAGGCGTGATCGCGATCCACAAACAGCATAACAGATCACATCATCATCAGCAGCATTGGCTCCAGAGTGTATGTAAGGGTGTGTAGGAACAGACGCAATCGAAGATGAATGGAATTCTAGTCAAAACAAAAAAAAACCATGAGAACTGCAAAGTCGAATCACTATTATGATGAAGAGAACGATACGGAGAAGATGCGATGCGTAGGACTAAAATGTGGATAACCAGCGAGAGGCATATTAGTACGAACCATGTATGTATGTGTTTGTCTATATTTTATAAATTTTAGCTTTTTTTATAACCATTAGTCTAATGTACAAAGGCAGAGAACAGGCAGAGTTTGAGACGATGTGCGCACAGTTTGTGTTGCGTACGTCCTAGGATTGTATCTCCAAATCCCGCCACTCCTCTACCCGAAGGGAGTCACCATTTGAGCAGAAAGCATTCGAACAACCGCTAGCTATTCCGCTTCCGTTTCGAAAGCCTAACATGGACGGTGCGTTATTAACGTAGCAAATAATTAAGGAAGGCTGATCGAATCTTTCGCTTTTGATTGCAAGATGCAACACCACACCGGCAAAAGTCCATTTACATAAAAATCAAAATGGGGAGAGGTATATTTTTTTAAATCTACTTTACACCGGTTACTCGAATATCGAAAAGATGGTGCGTGCGATAGTCGGTGTTCAAGAACACACAGTCTAGGAACGGGTAGAGGTGGCGCGGGGGTAAGGATATGCAATCCTGTTACGAGATCCATAGAAGCCACATTAACGTGTGGGTATGAGTCCAATCAATCGATAGTGACCGTATGATTGGCGAAGATTTTAGAAGAATTATATTTATTTTCTAATTTATTTCTATTTAAAACAAAAGTAAAATTGGGTATAGAAGGGTGATAGGAGCACGCAATACACAGACTCATTTTAGAAATCCATTTCTAAGGCCAGGAAACCATAACAATAGAGAGTTTCCGCTGCTCCCAAGTGGAACAGCATCAAACGCAACCCAATAGAAATCCTTAGTAGAAAGTAATAGACCGCTTTCTGCCCACCGCCCCTCTTTACCAAACACATACCAACACCATGGTCTAAATATGCGCCTCTTCGATCGGCGGGCCAGGGACACATGCGACATCAAGTGCAACAGCAAATACTCTGCTTCGTGTTATTACAGCCAGTGCAACATTTTCAAAACGATCTCAAACTGCTAGTTTAATGAGAAAGGAAGTGAAGGATGAAGGAATCGTTGAACCCCGTTCAGATCTCTGGTTCCAGGCCCCAAACAAACAGTGCAGTAGCTTAAATTGGTTGTGGATGTGTGGATAAAAGACAAAAAATCCCCGTCGTAGGATTTGGAAAAGCAGTGGAATTAAAACAAAAGCAAAGCAAACGAAAACTATAATCAACATTCTTGTACTTATTGGAAAACGATCGGTGACACATTTGGTTGTGGGCGAAACCCGTTCCAAGTAGGAGGTGGAACCCATAGGCAATATTTCTTGGGAAAGAGGCAAGGTTTTTGGTTGAAAGCTGTTAAAGCAACAGCACCAACAATAATCACATTCGTACAGTGTCATAACACGAGCATGAAACGGAGAAAGTTTCTCTTTTCTAGTCTAGTCGAAAGCTGGTAGAAGTCGACGAGCAGCAGCAGCAGCATCAGCAGCAGAACCTAGCATAATCTACTTACTAATTAGCTGTTAGCTACTCGAACTCTGTTTAGTGAATCGCAGTGAGTAAAACCCACCATAAAGAGAAACCGATTAATCGAAAGTTAGCTGGGAAGCATGAGGAAATGGGGATAGATAGAAGCAAAATGGTTTTGTTTTCATGTGTGTCATTTGGATAGCAAGTGAATGATCGTCTACAACCAGGAGAACCTGGAATTGAAACGATAAAGATTCTTTCCGGAAAGCTTGCTGTCCAGTCACACGGTCTTAAGTGTGCCAGCATTGCAAGAGATGGGCAGTGCTGGTAAACTCTCTTGGCATAGACTTCTGTCCATGTTCAATTTACACAGCTACATAAGGCACGTTGCAATGAATTCTCTATCTATCAAAAGACACACAACATTGAACCGTAATAGTGGGATAGATAGAAGAGGATGTGGCACCCTTTTTTTTGCCACCAATCCATTATCATTAGCCCATCCGTTTATGCTCGAAATTTGCATCGAGCTTAATCGAGGTGAAATAAAAACATTGAACTCAAACTATCGCACATTAAGTTTAAGGCGATACAGTGCAAACAATGTGCATGCATATGCGCCGGAAAGAGGAAGACAAATGTTATTGATATATATACATATATATACTTATTATTCGATATGTACTATATACACCGAAGCAAAACAAAGAAATTAGAATGGGGGAAACAAAAAAAACATCACCAACAGAAGGCATAGTCAATCGAAGATGAAAAAAACTGAATACTCTATTGGAAAAGAAAAGCAAGACAAAAGCAACATTAAGCGCTTTTTTTTG
>NC_064877.1:12122500-12135000 GCF_943734665.1 Anopheles aquasalis
TTCGGAAACCTCTTGAAAAATGCAAGTTTGGATCTCCCCCACCAAGCGACAGTTTAGCGTAGTGCTTGCCGACAACTAGGCAGCAGCTGTCGAGCCAGAAAAACCCTTTTGTTGCCACAAATTGATACCTTCACATCGACCAGCGTGGCAAACAATAAAAAAAACGCCCTATAGCCCTCCGTTGCCGCGCCTTGTGTTAAAGGCCACCGTTGTTTAATGTAACGGCTTCGTTTAAAACGATCGGAGAGTGAAGCTAAATCTAATTAGTAACAGCCGTATGCGCCCAAATCTCGTCACGGAGGACTCGGTTCAGCAAGACCGGGATCTCGCCCCTCTGGTATCGCGAGGTCCCGGTGATCGCGCGTCCCGCTACGGTGCAACCCCTGGGGACACTTGTGTGACGTAGGCAGCCGCCGTCGATCACGGCCGATGGCCGGGAACCACACTTTAAAACATCTGTTTCGCAGCACCCGGACGCGGAAAAAAAGGGGACCGTAGATCGAGGCAAGCACGCGACATGTGAGGCTCTGCTCTGGCCCTTTTCCTCTCCATCGAACCCTCCGCCAGGACACGCACACGGGTGCAAAATGGAAGAAACCTGTTCGCGGTTCTGGCCACGGCCAGCACACGAGGGGGAATGACGATGATGGTGATGGCGGCCCGGTCATTGCCGTCACCGTCACAAGGGAGCACACACAGCACCAGTCGGCGGTGACAGTGGCATTCGAAAGGCTATCAGCATCATTGTACGGCGGACAGTTAGGTACGACACGACCAGGAGGCTTTTCCTTTTCAACCCAATGACCAAACAGCCACTTACTCCTCAGAACGCAGTCCTGGCAGGAGTACAGAAAAGGGTTTTTCCTGTCAGTTTGGCTCACAAACACAGAGGCACGTGATGGTGTGTTGCGGACGTAAATTAGAAAAAAAAAAGGATCAGGCGAGCACCCTCTTCGAGAACTCCCGGGAAAACTGTATGGGACTGGGCCCGGGGGATAAAATATGCGCATATGCATGCGGTGCACCACTCGACTCGGAGGGTGGACAGAATGGTAGTGACGCAAAGTAACAACTATCACATGCAAATGTCCTGCAAAATGCCCGTGCCCGTGAATAGAAGCGTCCCGTGTGTTGTTACAGCTGACTCCTCGATCCTCTCGGCCATCTTCAGCCAACCATTACATATTCATTAGCGCACATACACGTGCGACAGGCGCCATTTAATTTCGGGATCCGAAAAGGGACCCCTTAGGCTTTCTTTTGGTGGGTGGTTCTGAGGCGCTGGCGTTTGGAAGGTGGCGTCGAAGGACACCTCTAGCTTCGAGGGACAGGCAGGCCGTCGTCGAGCACGTCGAACGCCACCGAACGTGGTGCCAAGCCGGTACTCGAGCCGCTACAGAGAGCACTTGGATCACGTTTCGTTTTCTCGCGCAACGTTTTCCATTGTTCCGTGGTCCGAATACCGCCCGAAAAGGGGGATAAAACAATGGAACGGCAACCATGTTCTAGGCCAGCGCACGAGTGTTCGGCAAACAAAGTGCACGTACTCCTTGAAGCGAACACTCATTCAGGGACAGGCACACGTACGAATACACATCCGGAGAGCGCAGTGGCCCCCGGGATGGCCTCCAGGATGTGGATTGTTGCAGCGCTTGCTTGGTTGCTGCTTTTTGCTGCAGTACCCGGGGCACCCGGTGTAGCGAGATCATATGGCACAGCGACGATGGCTGTGGAACGCGAGGAAGCAACCACACCCGGGAGAACCAATGCGATGGCTGGAGCCCGTCTCAAAGGGCGCAAGCGCACGGCTCGGGGATCCCTTTTCCCAGGATTCAGGGCGCATCCATCCTGCATCGATTGGTCGGTCGGTCACGGGAGTTTTGCGAACGTGCGAACCCCCTAAACCGCGCACGTTCGCACTTGCATCGGTACCATGGTCGTCGTCGTCCGGTGATGGTTAATGCGATAAAAATATTAATTGCAAATGCTTCCGCCCGTAGGTTGAAGCTTCCGTTTGGCGAAAGAAAAGAGTTTAATATGTTGCTTCCTGCCCCAGATCCGGATATAGCGGATGTGCAGGATATCGTATCGTGCCAGCATATATTTCATCGTTGGTCCTGGGTAGAACTGCGATTGACGATGATTCTGGGATGCTTCTATGCGTTAGAAGGCTTTTGGTTCCTTCACAAACCATTTTTCAGAATATTCCACAAAGGAGCGGCGAGATGTTGAAGCTAATGAACTTCCACATCCTTATCTAGAAATGTTTCTCAAAATTAATTTAAAATGCGCTATCGAGATTCTGCTCACGAACACGCACGGGCACACTGACGTGCTTCGATGGCTTGATGGAGGGAAGGATCCGATAGACGCGATAGGGCAGCGTTTGATGAGGAGATCCTAGTTAAGATCCTTCTTGCCGCGGGGTTTGATTAGAGGGTTGCGGCAGGAACCACACGCTTTCAACCTCCTCCCCCGAACGAGGGTGTCCTTTCTGTTGCCTCGCTGGTTGTTCTCTCTCTCGCACACAAACTTCGAAAACACCATGGCAACACGCACCCACAATGCCTACTCAACGGATGTGACGTGCGCTGCTCGGAATCCTTCGATCAACATGCTCGGCGGCGCTCTAGCCACACGCGTGTGAATGCCGATCCGTCGTCGTCGTTCAACTTTTGCGAACCGTCGGCCAGACGCTAGAAGCTTGCCTAACTACTAGCAGCGCTACACACAGGATACGTGGACCCTTGCGTTGCTAGAATCACCCTCCATCACCTCGCAGTCCCGGCCACTGCCCGGTTGCTGGCGCCGGCCGTACACCGAGAGAACACCCTTCGCGATGGTGCGCGCGTGCCCGGCGGAAATAAAAAGTACCGAGTGGCTCGAGGGTGGTGGCGGCAAAGGGAAGAATAAAATCATTATTTTGATTTCATCGTAACGTAGGGCACTAGGAAGGGAAGGGGTGGTGGTGGTGCAGGAAGCATGCAAGGGGCGGAATAGCACACGACACGGTACAGTGCTGGTCAAAGCATTTGCATTTCAACATTAGGGCCCCGGGGGACGGTGTCGGGGTTCCTAGCTCGTGGCAGAGCATGCCAAACCACTGGACCACTGCTGCAAAATCCTACCTTTTTTTGGGAGTTGATAATTGCTGTAGCTTGGTCGCCATCTTCAGAAACGGGCTTCGGAGTTAGTGGCTTTTCGTTTAGCAAACAGAGAAAATATTGATTGAGGTTCATTTTACTGGTTCACTGGTAAAAATGGCTATTAAAAACCATGAAAAGTCTTCTGTCTGGTCTTAACTCCTAGAACTGTTGCAAACGAATGAGCAAAAATTGGACCTCGTTGCGATTCGCAAAGGTTGCTATGACGTCCCTAAATTATTCATTAAATTCCAAAATGTTGCTAAAATCCATACAGATGCCATTTTCCTCACTGTGTGGCTGCACCTACTACCACATATTCCTTGTGCAGCAAAATAAACCCAAAAATTTAGCTCAGTGCAACATGGCACTCCATGGCGCTGGAGTGTTGACCGATGGTTCGAACGGGAACCCCGTGCACTAGCCACAAGCGTGGCAACGCTTTGGCCACCGCGAATGATAGGGTGCCACCACCATACACCAAATTGCCATTGGAAACGCAAAAGCACTAGCAGCTTCGTTTTTTTATTCGCTGCCTACTAGGTTGAAAGCCCGCCGATAAAAGAACCACATTCGTGGCCCACGACCGTGGCTCGATATCATGCAAACTACCGTGGAACATGCGACGTCAGCTCACCCGGCATACAGGCCACGAAAAGGGAAGCCTAGAACAAAGAAAGGACGTGCGAGTAGCACACTGTTCGACATCGCGGGACGTCCGATTGAAAGCCTCGAAACCGAAATTCGGCGGTCAGGTCGCTCTCAGGCACTCTCATTCCATATCCGGCCTAGATTTCTAGACAGAGTGAGACATTTTCCACTCTGCAACCACGGCTAGGCATTTATTTGGTTGCTGTTACTAGCAGGTCTGGCGATTTAAACGCCCCGTCTGGCCACGGGATGTGCGTCAGGTCCGTCAGCTGTCAGCTGGTACTTCGAGAAATGATTGTCCATTGCAAAAACGGAGTACAAACATTGAAGTGTCCGCTTCTAAGGGGGGGAGGAAAAGCTGGACACCGAACAGCCGCTCGATCCATTGCCACGGCAAAGGGAACAGGACTACCAGGAAAGCGGACTTCATTATGCAAACGATTTTAACAGGCATGCAAATAAGTGGTCTGCTACAATTTGCATCCCGGCATCTATAATGTCGGCCAAGCGCTGCGATACGCTGTATGGGTTTTTGATTAAAATCTCGCATTTCCGCTAATGCTAGCGTTTGCACATTTAAATGCCCTGGGCCGTCGAAGCCTGGCTGGTTGGCACATCGTTAAGCTGGAGGAGGGAAAATAGAATTCATCACCGGCCAGCCGTAGCTAGTGGACCATGTCGCTGTCGCTGCGGTATCGGAGAAAATGTTAGATAATGGAAAACAAACAACGCTCAACTGCAGCAAGAGCAAAACTCCCTCCGTATCTCCTGCTGGGGGCGAATCGTCGAATGAGAATCCTATATGGACTGGCAGAAAGTTAATCTCGACTAAAACGGAACATGCACCACAGCGAGGAGCAAGCGGATGCGCGGAATCGAATGTTGAACGCGACGTAAAACAAGGGAGGAAGGTTTGTTTGACGAGGTTTTGTTCACCGCGAAGAAGTGAGGGATGGTCAGAGCCAACGGGGGAAAAGGGGTCCGTGGGTATTGTTGAAATGGAAAATGAATTTTGATCCTGCCTATAAACGCTGGTATTATCGGGTAACGTCGGGCAGCATCATCGGGACACAATGGAAGAGCGAAGCAAATATTAGCCGCCAAAGAGCCGAAAGCAAAGGCGACCCTTGGCCTCGTTTGTCGAAAAAAAACAAAAAATGAAAGGGATTCCGAGTCCTTACACCAACAACAGTGGCCTACAAGGGCCACCAAAAGAAGCCTAGAAAACAGACATGAAATCATTACGCTTACATAAGCAGATTAAAAATTTTGCGCTACATCCTCGCCTCGCCTCGCCTCGCCTCGCCTCGCCTCGCCTCGCCTCGGCGCACCCCCTCGCCAACCCTTGGCGGTGGTTTAGATGGTCCTACGTCGACGGCAAAACAAACGGCCCTAGACCGCTAGGCGGGCAGACGGAACGAATCGAAAGCAAAAACCCCATAAAGCGAATGCGTACAGCGCGACATCGAATTGGCGTGGTAATTGAACTCGTACGGCGGACCTTGATCGGGGAAAGCGCGTGGAAGCGCATCGCGGGATTGCGTTGCCCCTAGCAAGGACCCGGGGAAACCCCTTTTCCCCTGGTGTTTCGCCTTCCGGCGAGCGTGTTGCTGATGGCCGATTGTGCATATTGCACACACCGTCGGCGACTAGGCGACGACCACATGTGCCCGTGCGTCGCGTCGTGACGTGGCTGTCCGGAACACGGACCAGGGGTTGCTATTGCACCGCCACATGACAATGCCCTTTGCACGAGGGGTGAGATTATGATCGTCGTGTGCGAGGCTCACATACAGCAGGACGTGCTACCGCGACGTGGTGGCGCGATGGTCTGCATCAACTATCAACCCTGCCCCGGCCCTCCAGGGTCGTCGTCGTAGTTGGCGGTGGAGGAGGAAAATGAAATTGAAAATGATCCGAGGCTCGTTTTGCCGAATGTTTCTGTCTCCTAGGAAGGCGGACAGCAAGGACATCGTGCGCGGCAACGGCAAGAAGCGTGTATTCGAAGCTGCGAAGGACATGTGCCCCGGGGGTTGGGAACCGCACTCGCTCGCTCGCTCGCTCGAAGCATCGAAGAGAGGTCAATGCTCTCCCTGTTCCGTTCCGTGCACCCTGTCCCTGCATCACTCTCTCTCTCTCTCGCTCTCTCGTTCTCTGTCTCCCTTTGCTTTTTACGATCTTCGCATCCAGCAAGAGGGTGACTGCGCTTGGTCGGTCGGCGTATACGGAACGCACGAGATAAAGTGTATCGCGAGGCCCTCTGGATAGCATCCTTCGTCATCATCGCCATCTCTCGTGATTTCGTGATGAAAAATGAGTCTCTCCTCTTCGTTTTACGTACGAACCAACACACGGATCTAGAACCAGCCAGCCAGACCCTCGTCTCGTCCTTTATTTTTTTTTGCTTTCTGTTTGATTCGTGTATGCTCGTTCTGGGTTTAGGGTGCTCATGCTCACGCGCTGCTTAACAAGCATTGGCCCGGGATTTTCCGGGCCCGCACCAATACAAGTCCACGCGAGCTCAGGAAGGGAAAACTAATATGAACCGCGAAGGATATGCGCTGGGAGGGTGGGAGGGGGGCAGGATGGCGGAGGATGAAGTCACTGGTGGTGAGGACTAAGGGACGAACAAGTGGCCCCTGCTGCTGCTGCTGTTGTCGTCGTGTGGTTCAGGAAAAGTTAGATCAATAAAACATTTTTTTTCGTATTCCATGCAACTTTAAGCAAGAAATGGGAGATCTTCTTTTCTTGGTCAACGCAGCAATGATACGCAAAGGGACCGGTATTCTCGGTATCTTAAAACGCGTACGCTTTGATAAACGCGTTTTCCATACGCCTTCTAAAGGGTGGCATCAGGAGAAGCGGATTTCTCACTCATTATCTGAACAGGAAACCTGTTTGCCGCTTATTCTTAACTACGTTTTTTAACGTTCATTGAAAACGTGTAAAGTGTGGAGATCTTTTGTTTTCCCAGACACACAAAACTGAAGATAAGTCTTGATTATTCGCAAGGAGTAATCAGACGGGACAAGGAAATTGCAACATCTGTTCCTACAGAGAAACCCAGGAAAATCCCCTAGAAGAAAGATATCCTTCTTTCCGCTAAGGTAAAAGATTGTCTCCGAAAAATCAAGGTTGCAGTTACAGTTTGTTCCAGTCCATGTGTTTTAAAAAAGGTCCTGCGTGCTGTAACAACTTTTATAAAAAGCTAATAATAGGCTAATAAAACATTGGAGCTTGGTCGTGTATTAAAAAAAAGGGTGTTAAATATTATGATGCTGCATACTGAAAGAAGTCATTGTTACGTTTAGGCTTTTGCTGAATAATGATGAATAGGTGGGATTTAAGGGGGGACTTCGGTATTTAATTTTTATTTGTGACACATATTTTTAACATTTTTCCCTGAATGCAGATCCTTTCAAGAACATTGTGTAAAAATTTTGGATCAATCGAAACAAAACTGACAAAGTTACAGATTTTTTAACATCCGCGTTTCATACAAGGCTCCATGCAGCTCGCTACTTTCTAGAGCGTTTCCCAAAACCAACGTTTTCAAAGTCGGTGCCCATCGTACCGTAAAAGCTACTGGGCCGATCGATTTGAAATTTTTAACACATAATCTGTACACTCTTTTCCAGGTAACCCCGTCGAGAGATCATTAAAATTGTTTATACTTTTTTTTAAAACAATTCAGTAAAGCTCGTTTTGTTTTGGCAGAATCGCAAAAAGCATGACTTTTTGAACTTCAAAAATCTGCCAAAAATCGAAAAATTGGAATATCAACAAAAACTCTCCGGGGTTACCTAGATAAACTTATAATCTGTTAAAAGAATATCGATTTATATTTTTCTGATAACCCATCACGCAGCTACGATGGACACCGTAAAAAGTATCTTTTCGAAGACATGACTGCCTAAATTTGATGCCACGGATTAATTTTTCAATGAATGTTGCTAAAAAAAATACCAAATATTCTTCAAAATTTGTAGATTATTATGTCATTTACTTGAATAAATTAAGAATTGATTGATTGATAACATGAATTCTGTACAAAAAATCGTCAAAATTACCCACTATCCGTGCCCGGTGAAAATTTACCGCCCTAGATCAAAGAACTGCTCTAGATTATGACCATTTGAGCAACAGCAACAGCACGACAGCTCAGACCAAAACAAACCAAAACGTGAAGTATCCGTGTGGTCGGTGATTTTATTATTTTTACCGGAGAAATCGCAGCCACTGGGTAAGTGCTGTCTTTTAGCAGATTAATGTAAGAAACGTGGCGTTAAAATGTGTTTGGTTTCCGTTTTAGAGTCATGAATTTCCTGCGGCAAACGCTCAGCCTGACGAAGTCGATTGCCGGCGAAGGTAGGTGCTGTTTTGGATTTTGCCCCCGACCGTGGATTGTGTAACTAGCGGCGTTTTCCTCGTGTTTCGCCGTTTTACTATCTTCAACGCACAATGTACTTATTGCTTGACCAATAACCGATCGCCGTTCAATCATCCCGAACGAGGTTCCCGAAAGGTGCCGTACGGAACGGAATCTTGCGTAAAAATTAGTGTTTCATGGAATTGTGCTTATCTATACCTGCCAAGATGTTGATGGAGGGTTTGTAAACCGCGTCATATCTTCAATTCCTTCGTGTAATCTAGGCAAACGTAATTTTCCTTAAAACACCCGCGAATTTCCCTTGACCCTTGTCATCCACGCTAGCCAAACTGAGCTCACGCTAGCGTGTGGATGAGTTCGAATTTCGAATTAGACCACCCCCTTTTTTTTGTATTTTTTTCTGGATTTTTTAAGTTTACTTTTTCTTTTCCTGCGGATTGTTGGCTCACGGTCTCGACCAATAATTCACGTAAACCGTGCTCGCGGAAACTAAACTCGTAACCACTGAAACACGGCCAACGGACTCGTTGCGTGTGCCCCAAGGCCAAACGAGAAAGGGTGTTCGTCGCGGTGTGCTTGTTGCGTGAGGTTTTCCCTTTTTTGCTCGGTAACAAGAGTGGAAAACGCGCTGGGCGTAGAAGAAACCGCGTGCAGTTTCTTGGACCCACCGTCTGCTTTCTGGTGAACGTTCCGCAGCTTCCGGACGATCCAGTATCCATCGGTTGTGGTGCATCGTGCATTCGTTTCACGGAAAACCCCGGAGCAACAGTTCCTCCAGCTGTTGCCGCACAGGACGGCCGGAAATTGAGTATCGAAGAGGGCCGTACGTGCTTGCTCGCGGTGTCGTCATTGTTGTTTAGCGAGCAAAGCGAGTCGCTTAAGGTCCCAAACTATCGCCGGTCCAAAAGGGGGTTTTTACTGTCTTTTCGACGCGAAAGTCAGCGACGCCCATCGCAGCGCGAAACGCATCGCAGCGTAATTCAATATCTCGTCCGTGGCAAAAGCAAGAGGTGTGGTGCTCGTTCCACTCGGCTGCATCGGTAGTGCTGCAGCGAGAAACGCAAAGTTTTTAAGTGCAAGCGAAGAGTGTGTGAAGAAATCAGTGTCATCCCGTGCCGTGTTTGGGTGTGAGAAAGTACGAATTGAGCTGTGGTGCGTGCGCGTGAAATGCAACCGAAGAGTGTCCTGGTCGTCCTGGTGGTTTAAAGGCGAAGACAGCGGTGCATACAACAGGTGAGTGAAATGCGGCCAAACATCTGGGGCCTGGGATCATACCGCGGGAAACGGCGCCTACTGTGCTGCGGGAATTGAAGGCAGAAAAGGGGTCGTTTCTATTCGCCAGCAAAAGAGCAATGCCAATTCGATCATTTGCATTCATTAATTGTTGTTACCCAGCGCAGAGGCACAACGCATGAAAAAGGATGCGAGCGAATCCCGTTAGCTCTCGGTTGGGGGAAGCGGCGGAACGCGTGTCACTGGTGCACCGAAGAAAGGAAGAGACCCCAGCGCACACTCGCTGCTGCAGCTGTGTGGAACAACACGGAGTGGACGGCAAAACCGGCGAAAGGGGCAAGCAAGCAAAAGAAAAGATGAAATGGCGATGGTCCCCGGGGTGGTAGGTGGCGGCCCCCACCTGGGCTGGAGGCAACAGCAGCCCCGGAGCTGCCTTTAAAACGAGGCCAAAGCATATCGACATTCGCCGAAGAACCAGCACCGGCGCGCATGGTTTTGTTATTCATCTTCTTTCCTCCTCCAGCTCTCGGTTCCGACCAAAGGTTGGGGAGGATGGTTGGTTTTGCTCTGCAAACGCCTTGCTTCTCAATTTGCGCGATGCGAGTCGAACGCGAGCGCGCGCGCGCCCGGTGTGCGTTTTCTGCACCAGCACCTCACCTTTCCTTCCACCCATCTGTACCCTCCGGAGTCGTCATCATCATCTGCTAGTTCTTATGCTCTCCTTTTGCCCGGTTTCGCCCGTTTTGCTTACCCCTTTTGCTTGGTCGAGTCGACCGCGCTCGCACAAAACACACGAAACAGCAGCAGCACACCTTCGTGCAGCGAGCGCGAACAGCGGACGAACCCGGGGTGCAGAGTAACCGTGGGGTCCCGTTGTTGCATGATGGGCGCAGGGAAGGCCAAGACAAGAACCTGTGGATCGGCCGGATGGATGCGAAAGAAAAGGACGGCGCAGGAGACATCGGGAGTCATAAAGAGGGGTGCTTCTTGAGCCGGTTGTGTGTATCACTCGATGTGCCGTCTCTCGCGATCCCGTCGATCTTCTCTAGATTCAGACCTCATTTGGATCGGCTGGTCGCGCCGACGAAAGGACTGTTTCTCCGGCCAGACGGGGGCATGCGTTGGTTCCGCACTGCAAGCTCCCCGTATTTTCGTTATTGGACTTCGAGACTGTGGCGGAGGTGTTGGCGAGGAGTAGGGCGAGAGAACTCGAATTCGGTTTTTTTTTCGCTCCATCCTCCGTAACCTGTTTCGCCTTTCGTTAACCCAACTAACTTTCGTTAACTCCATGCTTTGGCTTTCTTTCGGTTTTTGGCAAGCATTGCACCACCGTGATCACGAGGAAGCGGAGGAAGGGAAGGTGGTCGACGTCGCGACAACGGACGTAGCCGAACCGACTGGCCGGTGCAATGAAAGCTACGCACTATTCACAGGCCCTTCATGTCACACGTTCCATCATGTTGCCGTTGGGCAGCATAGTAAGCGATGCTCCTTTTCCTCTCTTTCCGACGTTTTTGTTCTGATGACTTAGGTTCCCTCTGCCGTTACGTTGCTAGAATACTCGAAGTCGATCTCGTTAATCGCGGTATTTGTCGCTGAGTTTACCTCAAAACATACAAAAAAGTTACTTACTTTTATTGATTGAGCGATGGCTTAGCTCAAAAGTAATCTAACGACATCTTCTTTACTAGCGCTTTCTAAAATTAAATCGCTCAAAACAACAACCTACTACAACTTTTAACCTCACAGTTCTCACTATCATCCGTGCGATGTGTACAGTAAATTGGAGCACTTAGCAAATGACTACTTCTCTGCAGCCATGAATGTCGTCCATTTTTCGAGCGCAAAGTAGCCAGCTAATGTGCATTGCTGCGCGATGGTAAAGGAGGCCACATGTCTTTGGCAATATTCCAAAGGCCCGAGACTACCGGCAAACAACATCGCACAGTTAAGGTGACAATCACTCATCTTCCGTAGCATCGGCACTGGGAAGCATTAAAAAGTTGCAAAGTTGCTGCTGAAACTTAACCTTCT
The DNA here is from genome assembly GCF_943734665.1 of Anopheles aquasalis. Taxonomy (NCBI): domain Eukaryota; kingdom Metazoa; phylum Arthropoda; class Insecta; order Diptera; family Culicidae; genus Anopheles; species Anopheles aquasalis. The sequence continues at coordinate 12,133,952 of NC_064877.1, forward strand.
TCCTGAAATGTGTCGCCGTTGAGTTTGTTGAGAAGGCAAGGCAAGACAAGGTAAAGGGGTTGATATCATGAGTCGCGAAATGTATGCCGTATAAATGCCTTCACTTCCTGCGGTGCGATTTGTGGGCTCGCTGGAGTCCCCGGGAATGATGAAGTTGGCCCGAGGGACAGGAAACTTGATCTTGGTTCGGCTTTTAATTCTTCTTTCTCTCGTCTTTATTTTTATTTTTTGCAGAGAGAAGATTGGCCAGTCAAAAGCCATCGCACACCCAATGGAGAAGGAGATCCAGCCACCACTATCGCCCCGTGCTGTTGCTGCTGCTTCTGCTTCTGCTCATTAATGCATTTTGATGCTCACTTCTCCTGCGGTACCGGCCAGCGGACTGTGGCCCGACTGGGGCCACGTCGTCCAAGACCATCAGCAGCAGCACCAGCAGTAGTGCTGGTGGTGCGTAGCAACGCAGTGCGCCAGAGCGAAGAAGCAACAGATGTGGTGTCGGCGGGTTGCTGCCATCGACCTCTTCATCATATCATCGACAGATCCAGCGCCACAGCTCTCCGGCGGTGGCGGGGTGGCATGCGGCAGTAACCGTGACCACCAACCCCACCACCACTACCACCACTACCAACTTTTCCACCCACCGCAATGAAAGCTCACAAGCTGCTGCTGGTGGACAGGAGTAAATACTGAAATCGAGAGAGTGAGCAGCCCAAAACGGGCACCGTCGTGCAACCCGCACCAAACGAGAGCAACGTGTAGATCGCCAAAAGAGGAGTGACGACCCGGGCCAGTGTGCGAAGGAAGCGCACTAAATTTGCCAACGGCAAAAGCCTAGTGGCCAAAGCAAGACAACAGTAAACCAACGGTAGCGCGAGATTCGCGACACAAACGATCGTGGTCGTGCCAGCGCCACATCGGATGCAATCAGCAGCAGCTCCAGCAGCACGAGCACACTCTCTCCCAAAGGCGCTTCTCGCGTTCAACCATTTCAAGCGTCCCACGATATATCATCGTGCAGGAGACTCTTCTCTCCACTCGCACCACGATCT
>NC_064877.1:12145000-12152500 GCF_943734665.1 Anopheles aquasalis
ACGCGTTTGTCAGCGTAGAACCGTTCCTGGGACACGATCACGGAACCGTCATCGTAGTTGCGGCGCACGTTCAACACCGGATAGCCCGGCTGAGTAGTCCAGCTGTCCATCAACAGCTTCACGCTCACTCCCTCTGGGAGCACGTCCTTACCATCGATGGCTTCCTGCAGTCCAGCGTACAGATCGTCAGCCACGGCACCATCCAGCTGCCGGTTGGTGAGGTAAATCTTCAACCCAGCCCGGAAGTTATCATCACCGAGCACCGTTCGGAACATGTTGATCACGCTTCCAGCTGCATATAGGGAAGCAGAACAAAAACATATTGATTTAAACGATCCTACAAACGGTCAGATGACTCCCTTTGAAGCTACTTACATTTGTCATAAGCGATCGTATCGAAGAGTCCCGAAATACCCGATGGTGTCGTTGCATCTTGCGTCATCGGTCGGATAGTATCGCTCGAGTCTGGTCCGAACGCGGTATGAATGTTTTCAACCGTGTAGAGGTCCCAATAGCCCTCGTTCGGGTATGCCAGATCCGCTCCAACGTAACCGTATAATTCGGCAAATCCTTCGTTTAACCAAATGTAGCTCCACCATTGCGGTCCAACCAGATCACCAAACCACTGATGGGCTAGTTCGTGCGCAATGACAACAGCAATTCCCTTGCGCGTACGGTAAGTGTTACGTGATGGGTTAAACAGCAGTCCCGTCTCGGCGTACTTCACGAGTCCCCAGTTTTCCATGGCACCACCGCCTCGATCCGGGATAGCCATCTGCGACAGCTTCGGCATATAGTCGTAGTACGACACATACGTGTACTCGCTCAGTGCATCAAGGATCTTTACGCCAGCCTCTAGTCCAAACTGTGCCTCATGGATCGCATTGGGGCGCGCGTACAACTGCTGCTTGCCATCTTCGATCACGTCAAAATCGGACACTCCGAAGGCGAGCAGATAGGTGGACATCTTCGGTGTCGCACCGAATTTAGTCGTTACGTAACCTTCGTGTCCTGCTGCTTCCTCGACCGCCTCAGCGGGCATATTCGATACAGCACTGTAGTCCGCGGTATGGGTAATCCAGAGCGTATGGGTGGCCTTTAACAGCGGCTCATCGTAGCACGGGAATGCCATACGGGCGTTGGTCGACTCGAACTGCGTCGTTCCGACGTAGCGGCGCACACCTTCATCGTTAACGTAGGACTTCAGGAAGAAGCCACTGCTGGAGGACGTCTGAAGCAGACCCGTGTACTCGATCGTCAGAACGTAGCTACCGAGTGGTAGCTGTTGACCGGCGTGGAACGTCAACTGCTCCGTACGGGCATCGTACCCGTATTCGGGGAATCCAAACTCTACCAGCAGCCCATCGTCCTGCTTGGCGAACAGAGCGGCCGAAACGATGGTCAGGTCACGGTTGTGCACGGTGATGTGTCCGGTCGGAACGATCACATCCAGATGGATGTCCACAGCGCCGGTGAATGCGCGGGCACCGGTGTGCAGGTTGGTGTGCAGTCGAATGGAGTAGTGCGTCGGCACGGTATCAGTCGGAAGCCGGTAGCTCTGGTCGATATCGTCGTCCGAACGGGGCTGCTGCTGCTGCTGCTGCGGATTCTCCAGCTCAAACTCACGCTCACTCCATTCCGGTTTATGTGGACGCTGGCCAAGCACGGCACAGGTGCCGCTGATCAGCAGCACTAGTAGAGGAAGCCTTCTCATCATCACTCACTCACTCTCGTCTACCGAAAGGGTACACTAACGGGCCCGGCGTCACTGGTACTCCCATTTATACCCATGTCCAAGCGCTGCGATTATTACGCAAACATTTCCCTATCAAACGCAGTGCATTACCATACCGTACCCGAGCCTTCCATGGGCTGTGATAAGGGGATTCATCTCGATAAAGGAACATATTTCTTAGACGTAAGGCGAGAGCATTGTGCTCATGTCTAGTCGTTTATTATTTAATTCAGTTCACCCAAATCGAAACATCTTCAGATAACGGCTGACAATGCGTAAAGATGGGCGAAGCCGTCACAACCCCAGTGTGAACTCTCTGTGACTAGATAAGATACTGGTTCGATTGGTTTTCACTGTTTCCGCTGGCCTTTTTTTTATTATTGGGTCACTATCATCCCCGTTGTGCAATCCCGGTTGGGCTCAGATGTTGTTGTAGCTCGCGAGAAACTCGGCCACAATTAGTCCTTCGGCCGAATGGAACCAGTCCAGCTTGGCGGCAGCCATCGCCCGAGCGGATTCCACCGTTGCCGAGCTAACGTATCCTGTGACCGCCTTTAGCAATGTCTCGAGTTGTTCCAGCTCCTTCGGAGTGTTGCATTGGGCCGCGACATTCCTGACCGCCGATTCCACCGCTCCAGCTCCGGCGATGCTGTGGAATAAGGAGAATACGTTTGGGACTTTAAACTAACAATCCTTTCCCTTGACGCTTCTAGCACTCTACCTGATTGTCGTTTGCAGCGTAACCGCATCGTTGAGCACATCCACAAAAGTGGCAATCCCGACACCGGTGGTGCCAGCTGTAACCGCGTTCAACAGTTGAGCTCGCTCTTCACTGAGATAGATAAAGTTGGTGCCAGGACCTGCACTTAACATTATCGTTGCCAACAGCGTGCGGATGCTGTTTGCATTCTGGGAGCAACCGAGTGCTCTCAAAAGATCTGTACGCTCGGCCTGATTGCGTGAATTCATCAGCCGGAGATAGATGGCCTGGAATTCCGGTTCGGTGTCCTCCTGCAGCCCATGGCAGTAAACAACGGCACGCACATCGGGATGCACGGGAACGGCAGTTTGGCCCGCGGTCGGGATGCTGTACTCGTTTCGCAGTGCTTCCCGGGAACGCTCCAGACAAACCTTGTAACCGATCCGGCATGCCCATCCCGTGATGAGCTGTTTCAGATATTTGTAGAGCGTCGATTCACCGGGATTAACCGTGTCGACGGACAGCGTACCGTACACCTCCTCGATGAGCTCGTCCATGAAGACGAGGAACGCATGCTCGTGCTCCGTACCGTGTAGCTGTTCGTACAGCAGCGTCAACACTTGATCGGCAGCCTGCCACGGTGCGTAGTCACGCTCTTTGCGAAGATAGCGCAACAGCCGCAGGACGACACTCATGTCGAGCAGGTCAGCCCGGGCCAGATGGAACGCATCGTCGATGAGCTGGGCACGGTTCAGACGATGGATGGCAATGTGGTTCGCGTGCAGCGCCTCGATCAACAGATCCCAATTGCGACGATCGTAGTTTACGCGATAGTAGCCCGTCTGCTGCTTGTTGAACACAACCCACTCGGTGTCGGGGACAGGGGTTGCGATTTTGGCCGCCGGTGTCGCCAACCAGTCGTAATGGGACAGATCGTAAAATGAGGCTGACGATTCGTACGCATAGTTGTACGGAATGTGCCAGACGTGCTCAATCGGTAGCACTTTCCCGTTCATGAAACGATTCTGGGACAGAATCATCGAGCCATCCCGGTAAAGTCGAGTGACGGTAAGCAACGGAAAGCCGGGAGCGTTGGTCCACGATGCTAGCAGTTCTTGCACCTTCACGCCTTGGGGCAGTATGTCGATGGCCTGTGCCGCTTGCTGCAGATAAAAGCTGAGCGTATCCTCGCTTGCCACGGTCAGTTCGTAGTCTGTTAGGTATTGTTTCAATCCTTCCCGCCAGCTGGACTCTCCAAGGACATTACGGAACATGTTCAGCACACTGCCCGCTGTTGAAGCGATGAAAGACATCGGTAACAGATCGGTGAAAGCCTCTCGGGGAAAGGGCCCACTACTGCTACTTACCTTTTTTGTAGGCAATCGAGTCAAAAAGGCCGAGTATCGCTTGCGGTGTGGCCGCATTCTCGTTCATGGAGTGAATGGTTTCGCTGGCATCATCCTGGAATGCCCGCTGGATGACTTCCCCGTTGAACAGCTCCCAGTACTCGTCGCCCGGTACAGCCAACCGTGTGGCGTAGTACTGGAACAGGGTGGCAAACCCCTCGTTCAGCCAGATGTACTGCCACCAGAGTGGGCTGACCAGATCTCCGAACCACTGATGGGCGTACTCGTGCGCAATGATCGTGGTGACGTCTTTCCGATTGCGGTAGGTATTTACGGCCGGATTGTAGAGCATTACCGGTTCCCTGCAATTAAGACGCCCAGATTGTACCGGACAATAGATAACAGTTAACAGGCGATGAAGGGTGAGTGGGCGGTATACATTGGCCATTAAGTAACGGTTCGCTTCGTTTGGCGGCCGATCCAATCAATTGCACCCACCGACTTATCGGTATCCCTCGCCGGAAGATAGCGCCAGATGGTTAGATCATAATTTTGGGCACACGTGTTCCGAGCTAAAGCATGTTCCTTCTACCTACCCGTACGTAACTAGGCCCCAGTTCTCCATGGCACCTGTGCCCCGGTCAGGAATGGCGATGGACGTCAACTTTGGCATGTAATCGTAATACGGCACACCGAGATAGTCCTCGAGGCGCTCCAGTAACGTTGCTCCAACCTGGAGCGCATAGTCCGCATCGTTAATGGCATTGGAACGCGCCACCACCTGGTGTTTTCCGTTCTCTCGGGTGGCGAAGTCGGTAACGGCAAACGCCAGCAGATAGGTGGACATACGCGGTGTCTTCTCGAAGACCGTGATCATGTACTCGCGGTTGGCCGGATCGATATCTCTGGACACACGGGGCATATTGGCAATTGCCGTGTACTCCCGGTGATGTCGAATCTGTAAATCGAACGTCGCTTTTAGGGCCGGTTCATCGTAGCACGGTAACAGGCGGCGTGCGTGCGTCGCCTGAAAGTGGGTCGATCCGACGTAGCGCCATTGATCCTGCTCGTTCCGGTATTGCGAAGCAAGGTAACCGCTTTGGTAGTTGAGCATGATGCCCGTATACACGATGCGAAGCGCATAGTTCCCGGTGGGAAGTGGTGAGGCAGTGCGGAAGGTGACGTGCTCGAGTGCGATATTGAGGATGCGCGCCGGTTGATCGATCTCGATCGGTTGTCCACCGGAGCTCGGCAGCCGGTACAGTCGCGCCTCCTCTATCGTGAGCTCCTGCAGATGCATCGTTACGCGATCGGATGGTTCGAGGATCGTCAGGTACACCCAGGTGGTCGCACGGAACGTTCGCACATTTTGATGAATATCCGTTTCCAGTGCGATCGAGTAGTGTGTGGGGATCGAGTTGTTCGGAAGGAAGTACGATTGATCGATCTCGGCCGCCGGGACAAAGCTGGTCTCCGTTGATCCCCCGTGGATGGCTGATAGCGTATCCCAGGCCGCTAGTTCAGGCAGAGGGCTAACACTCGAAGCAATACCCAGCGCTAAGCTGAGCAGCAGCCCTACGATGGCATACCAACGATAATGCCGGTTGCGGTTCACTCTACACCTGATGACCATTTCGCGAGCAGTTCAATTACGGCACTGAATGGCTGCGAGGGCTTGCCGGGGCCACTTAAAACCTCGCTGCACCAAAGATAAGACACTAGATTGATGATACCGGGTAGAGGAGGGGGAGGGGGGGACTTGAAACTTCACAAAATAACACCCCAGCGCCCCCCATAAACTGGTGTCTCATCACCATTCGATACAGAGAGCTCTGCGACAGATAGTCACGAAACGCTGGATCGTTAAATTATTGCTTGCTTGCTTGTGAAGGTTTGAGTGACCCGACTACGGCGTTGTGCGTAGCAGTGTCGTAAATTGATACCAGGCAACCCCTGGGGCGCGTTGACCAATGAATTTAGAGCGGACAGCTAGTGTGCTTAGCAGGAATGTTGGCGCCTCGTAGAACACGTGAGGACCTAAAACTATAAACCGTCGTTAATATTTTCATATTCACGATCCAGCTGTTTGACTGTTGCGGTTAAGTCACACTCTTTCGGCCATTAATGCTCGTAAACTGTAACGAGCAGTTGTTGCATTTGGTTAGTTAGTGTTCAAACTACAAATGCAATTTACTGCCCTTCTAATCAAGTACCTTGTATGCACCCGTTTTTGATACAGTACAGAATACAGCTACAGTTCATATTGTGTTCAGTGTCCATCACTTAACTATCTAGTCTCAAATTTATCAGCTGATGTCTTATCATGATTAAATTCTGGCTTTTATCGTTCCATACAATACTTTAGCAATCAATAACTGGCAATCTCACTAACCCTTAACTGACCAACGGAAGGACCGAGACGAGGTGTAATAATGTCCAGTAAAGCACACCTGGGAATTGGCAGCTAAAATACAGCAATTACTATGCTTCACATTGTCAACCGAAGCTGTGCACAATCCTCACACATCGTGCCATTGAAGGCGCAACGAGCGAACAAATTGCCTCGCCACGCGGTGACGCGTCCGGAAAAAAGGACACCCAAGCATATTCAACCGTGACCCCATGACGGTCCGATCGTTGGTATGCTTTCGGTTACGAATGGAAAAGCATCAGAGAGAGGGAAAGAAAATATCTTATTTGCATAAATATTGGATTGCATTGTTCAGTTGGTGCCCGGTCCAATCCAATCCGCAGTGGACAATGGCCGCTAAATCCGGCCGTTCGGACCCTTGCTTTATCCACTTTCCGCATTATGCTCTACTGGGACCGTCCGGCTGGTGATTCATGTTCGGTTTGCCAGCTCGAAAAGCTGCAGCTTTTGCTTGTGCACGTGTGAAAAGTTTTCCGCTTAAAATCGGGACTGCGCGGGCGAGTTGATGCTGCGCAGGTACCGCATGCAATGTTGTGCCCAAGCCATCCAATTATGTGCAAAAACCTCGAATCCTGCGTGATGAGCATAGGCGGGCGGGGGAGGAATGCCTACTCGAATGCCGAACTCTTGAGAAAGCAGAGAAATTCTGCAAGATGTGGAAAAGCGTTTGTAAGATTCTTAACTTGCTTTAAGAAATTCGAATAAGAATCTTTTGAGAGCAGCGAATCCTGGCAGTTCCTTGGAAGAAGATGTGAGCTTGTGCTGACCGGAATTTGGTTAACGCATTGAGGAGGATTCTGTTTTGCTCGTTCTAGTTAGATTCAGCCTTAAACGATTTGTTTCATTGTAACGTTCTGTTTATGAGCAGATAGTTTATTTTTTTATGCTCATTATCAACAGATTTTTCATTCCTGATTTATCTTTATTTATGTTATAAATATTTCTTTTAACACACAATGTTTATTTTTTTCAAATTCCTAATGTATTTTGAGCTACATCAGATTTCAAATCATCTACAAAAGCATTGAAAAGATGAAAATTTAAAATAGTAATTTAAGAAAGGATTTGCTCCATTTTGTTTGCCATTTTAATGCGCACCGAACGGTCGATTTCCATCAACCCAAAGGATGATGACAATCGGGCCACTGTCTGTGACCAGTGCCCCGCACTGCAGTTACCATCTGCCAGCATCAATTGCAGCAACGTGAAACGTGTGACCACGATGGCCCGGAAAGCATCAGAACGCACGCCCGGGCATCGCTATGCCGGACTTTCGGTTTTCTGCAAG
>NC_064877.1:12157500-12170000 GCF_943734665.1 Anopheles aquasalis
TCACGATAAGCGTCTTCGGTTTAGGTGTGCTACACTGTTTTCGATCGTTCGACATGATATTGTGATCATCTCTTGAGGGCATTACAAGCTTGATCAGAATCAAGCCCTGTTGCTTGTGTTCGCAGATGATTCCCTGTTTTACATTCTTGTTAATCTTCTGTCCTGTTGACGTTTTGTCGATGTTTTTATCTGCTACAGAATAAGCTTATAACACTTCCATATACTGATGTCTATTCTCTTAGTTTACACGAAAACAATCAAGTGATTATTACGGTTCCCTATTTAAAATATTGTAATGAATGATTAATGTTTTTCGTCAAGATAATGAAATCCATTCAATTTAAAAATGCTTCACTGAATTATGTATCTGCTTTATTCTGTTTCTCTCAAAAATTTCTGTTAAGTAACCAGGTTGCTCCACTTGTTACGAAACAAGCGCTAATCAAAAACCATTTCCAACGGTAACTATAATTCGTCGTATTGTATGTCGTAGCCTCAAGAACAAAACCTCCTCATCAACAAGAAAGAGGTAAGACCGGTTCGCGGTCGCCGATAATTGTGCGTACGTGCCGCGCTGCTCGTCAAAGACCGTAATGCGGTAATGGGTTGTGGAGGGACGAATTACAATTCGGGCGCCAGCATAAATGACCTGGACTGGCCGCATAAATGTTACATAAACCACATGCCGACCCTTTAAACGGTATTCGCTACTGATGCAATAATGCCCATGCCATGGTCGCGCGTATGGAGACTACCGGTACGACTACTCCATCAAGCTGACTCATTTGCAACTACTTCTTCTGCTGTCGGTGTGGTCGGTGAAAGTTCTCCGGTGAAAGTGACGGGGAGTGATGGAGCATCGGATCTAACCGGCCGGTACTGGTCTCGATGTTCGATGCTTCCGCTACTGCTCCTTTGTAGTTCCCATTCGTTACGCACATTTCCATTCTAGTTCCGTTCCTCGCTGGATTCTGATCGGTGATTTTTGCGGTAAATCTTTTTTGGCGAGGTCAACCATGATATCTTCAAAGGGCCGCCAAGACCACACATTCAACCACCACCATCCACCCGGGATGGTACGGAATTATGATTGATCGTTCGTCAAGTGAGAGGCCTGTCCACTGTCTTAACAGCGCTAAAGACCGATTAGCTAGCTACCGGAGTTTCCTGTTCGCTGCAATAACAACCAAAAAATACAGGTAGCTCCGGACACTGCTTCCGGTGGGCCGATTGTCCGATGTTTTCCCACGCATGATCGACCATGAATCCATGGCGACTCCTTTCAAATGCTGGACGCTGGAAAAGAGCAGAAAGAGCTACCGAAAAAGCCCACGACAACTCAATCGTCCTATCGGTCCTAGCGAAAGGAAGGGATTTCCTATTTCCTATTTCCTATTGTATGTTTTGTTCCAGCAACCAGAACCCGCCGGCCAGCAGCCGGTCCATCACGGCACCACTTAGAGGCTACCTCAGGTTGACACTTTTTGTACTCTGGCACTTGCCCGGTTGCTTCACGATCTTGATCTTTTCTTTTTGCATGACGCTGGGTAGCGTCTTAGCCCTTGAAGGGCATCTTATGCAGGCTTTACCGTGCCGTTGCTGGATCGAACGGAACAAACGTTTAAGCAGATCACTGCGCATCGCTGCTGAGCTGCTTAAGGAGTGGGTCCTTTATTGGACAATTGAGTATTTGCATGACCGCGCCGACACGGCCCAACACTGGACGGTTACGAAAAGCTCGCTCATCCCCTGAGACAATTCCGGGTCCTTAAGCGGACCAATTCGGGTGCTTCAATTGGTGCTCCACGACAGAGACATTTGCGGAGATGTTTATCTTTATGCTTTGAATCGTACAGCGTATTACCGGGACCGTGGCAGAATGAAACGGCAGGAAGCGATGGCCAATTGAAGAGCCTTTTTATGAATGCAAAATCTCATTTGCCTGAATGAATGAACGTCTTGGACATCTTAGCAAGCGTAGCTGCCCTATGTGTTCCCAAAAAAAAATGTATTTGTTCTAATTCTTCTGCTGCGAGATCTTCATTAACTCACTTCCAGGATGTTTGGTCAAATGAATGAACCTTCGGAGGCGCGATCCTTTTTATAGGATCCTTTTTCGGTTTCCGCAAATGCGACGCGGGACACGAGCCAAATCTGTTGATGCGATCCCACCATTTCCCCGTAGGTCGCTCGTGCGCTTCAAGTGGGGACCGCTGGTGCTGGCGATGATGATGATGATGATGCTGTCGGTGATGGTTTATTTTCTTTCGTTAACGTTTCGAGAACTCGCTTGTCCCGAGCACCAGGAACGAGTTGCACACGATTGCCGGCTCGTCTTAAATGCCGTAAGGTCGAAAGAAAATAAACAAACATCCAGCATCCATCCATCCATCCATCCTGCGAACGGCGATCGTTGTCTTCTCGGTTGGCGAAACCCCTTTTTGGGCTCAGGAAGACTCCTTCTGGGCGAATGAAAAATGGTTGCAGCTTCTGCTTGTGTCCGCTGGCAGATGTTTCGATGTGGCCTCGGTTTCCGGGTAGGCGGGACACAATTTTGGGCGAAAACAGAAAGTCAGCAAATGAAAGTAAGCAAATGTGTTCAGTTTCAACGCCGTCCAAACCAAAACCCCGATGCAATTTCACCCAATGACGGTTCCGGGAAGAGGGCGAACTAAGATTGAGCAGTTCCGGGTCCGGTTCTGGAGTGGCACAACACGGCACAACACAATTTGTCATCGCGGAACTTCCGGAGGGAGGCAACAGAATGTACCGAGCATGGCTCTCGCTCCTGCTGCGTGCCTACAGCACCACAAGGGGTTAGTGCTAATTGTTTTCCTATTCGAAGAGATCGGATCGATCGTTTTCTGCGCACTGCGTGGCCTAAGATCATTAGTGAATTGCTGCAGCTTTCCTTGGCTTGCAGCTGAGCGCAAAGGGAGCGCATCAAACAAAAAGAAGAAGAGAGATTTTTCTTCGCTGGCGCTGCTGGAGCGCCACCTCTGGCCCCTCCTCTCCCTCCTCCTCGCATGTGCGCCCAACGTGGGGCTCGAACCCACGACCCTGAGATTAAGAGTCTCATGCTCTACCGACTGAGCTAGCCGGGCGTTGCTACCGGTTCCCTTTGGGTTCGTCGCTTCCCGCCAGCTGAAGTCTTTTGAAGGCGTGTGACGCTGCGTACGCCATAAATGCTCTACAAATAAGGGGTTTATCGGTTAAATTAGCAGCGAAAGCTGCCCGTACGCCTCTAATAACGGTACATTGCGATGGTTGATTGAGGGAAAGTAAAAAAAAAGCGATCAGACTGGAGCATTGAAATCCGGAAAACAGAACAGTGGTTCGAAAAATGCAAAACCTTCCAAAAAGGCACGGTAACGGTTGTGACATTTTATGGTTGTTAATCCGCACATTTTCCCCGGAGGACCGTAACACCTTCCGTCATCGAAAGAATGGAATCCCGTTTTTCGTCCTTGATTGAATGGCTTCAATCCGTTCCATCGACACCAATCCATCCGGCCAGCAAGACACCGTGTGCCGGTCCGGGAAAAAGGTGCAGCCCTTTTCCCATGCCTCATGATTTGAAAGCTTGACGATTACGGTACTTGACGGATGCAGATGATGCGTTCGCATGAAACGAGGAAGCTTCCGTTGATCGCCTCCCGCACCATCCTTCCACGCATCGTGGTGCTGGAGAACGGTCACGGGAATGTAATTTCCGAATCTTTCAACAAATATGGAGCATTGATCGAGCGAGAAGGCGTACGGACGGACGGATTAATGCCGCATATAGACCGAGGTGAGGCGTGCTGAGTGTTATTTCCTCTTCAAACGGCATCAACACTTTACCTGCGAGTGAAAGGAAAGACCAAAAGCCGGAGTGACAAAACCAACCACACGACAATGATTTATCGGTGAACGCGGGATGGTGAAGGCAATGCAAACAAATGCCAAATCCCGTACAAAATCCCAAAAAGTGTCCTTCTAGGTGCCACGGTTTCAATTTGGATTCGCCAGGCGGTTTGATAGACGAGAGGTCGAATAAAAAGGGGTACCAGTTTGTTGACGGAGCGATACAGAGTAGGCGACCTCTTGTCATTCGATTGTTGCCACTGCAGGGCCCACGGAAAAGGTAAGTACGATGAGGTAAAGGGCGTACAGTAGGCGTTGGTGCCACCTTTATTGCGGCGTAGATGGAACCGATTCGAAAGAGGATCCAATTCAATTTGCACTCACCGCGACCGATGGTTGCCAATTAAACCGATTGCACCGTTCGGGATTGTTTTTCGTAGGCGCGTGCCAGGTTGATGATATTGAGAAGTGATTTTGTGGGAAAAGTCGATTTCTTTCACGCTCATAACTCATCATTGTGTTCTTTAGTTAAACTCTATTTAAACTCCTCTAGAGCTATAATTCGAAATCTTCTAACATCATAGGAAAGCGACGCATTCAAAGCTTTGCTAAAAATTGGAAACTTGTCTCTAAACAATTGTCTCTAGAGTCGGCAGATTCGCCAGATGGCACCTCCAGGTTGTAACCGATGTTTCTATCTCCTATTTCTATTCCAAAATTGGACAAAGATGCAGCAGAAGCGCGCATCATAATTCACCTCTTCCGCTCTTTACCGATCACTAATCCTTCTTCCTGTTTTCGCTTTTGGGTAGAAGGTGGCCTTACGATGAATCCGAAACACTGCGAAGCCACTGTGGACAAGCAAAATGTGGCTTAATAATTATCATAACGATAAGCTCGGTAGAGCGTGGCATGAGGGACCGAACGTGACCAACTGTGGACATCCTTTGCACATCCTTTCCAAGCACTTCCGTCGGACAAATCGAGCACACCATAGCAATAGGCATCCGAACGGTAAAATCCGATAGAGAGAAAGAGATGCAGCCAGATAGTTTCAGGATTCATTCATAAAAATGTTATTCTGTTCGGCAGTCGGTAAAAAGAAGACGAACAAAACGCAAGAACCAAGCACAGGGTCTAAAACAATGCGACCGCGGTCCACAAGAGACAACACTTTGCGGAACAAACCGTTCGGTAAATCGGATTTTCGGACGCATCCAGCGCACCGCAAAAGGGGATGGTGTTATGCATTGTGGCCGCGCCTTTATCGGATGTCCAGCTCCGGCTTCCGAGGAGCTAACAGGCGGTAATAGGATTTGGACCAATTAGTGGGGCGCACACACCACAAAGGGCTTTGTGATCGGTGAAGTGCGATTGCCGTCGGGAAGAGGTCCAAGGACCGAGCGAAGGGCAGTGATCACGCGACCGCCGAAAGGTTTGCTTCCGCAGGGCCCGCAGGACACACTCTGTTCCGTCCGAGTGTTCCTTTCGGTGTCGGTTCCGGCCGACGGAACCGAAAACCATTCGCGCAGCCACCGGCAACAGGTCCTTTGGCTTCTTTCGAAGTGGCTGAAGTTTTCCTTTGCGTGCTTCCTTTTTTGCTTTGCTGCGCTCCTTCTATCGCTTTTCCTTGCGCACTGAAGCTGTTTGAGGAAAAGATTAACATGCGATTGACGAGACTGCGTCGACCAGGGAGACCGAAGCGAGATGACAGGGGCTTCGAAAAGAGGGCCGGTACGTACGCCAGGCTTTTCAACCGAGAATCGATTGGTGCTTAAGAAGCTTATCCTTCCGGTTGCCGGTCCACGGAACGGACGACAACATGGTCTGCTTCTGGTGTTGCCTGCCGGGTTGTGTATGCAGATTCTGCCCTCTGTCCGGCCATCCCGGAAATGGACTCTCGAACGATCTGACCTGAGAGGTGCCTCTACCTTAAGGAAGCGGAAAGTGTAGCGTAAACAGATGCGGCGGCGTCGCGTCGAAGGTCCTGGGCAGGTCCATCGGTCCAGAACTCTTTCACCAGTCCCTTGGAGCCGTCGACATGGCCTGACGGTACTATTTATTTATTCAATCGATCAGCAGATACATCGCATTCTGTGGTCGATTGGCTTGTGTTTGCTGTTTTGCTGACTTGGCAATCAACAAACAAGCGATCATCATCGTTGGTGGGCATAATAATGGCGGGGAATGGTTTTACTCGGAAATGTCTCGCCTGTTATGCTACATTGCATTTGGGACATGCAATAATAATAAGAGACAAGTAGCATATTTTAGGCATTCATATGCTGTGAGGGAAATTAACGTTACCGTACCTTAAATTGATAGAAGTCCTTCCTCAAGTGAAAATGCAGGACAGATGGAAATGGAAAATGATTGCTCACTCAGAACATATGCTACAGATCGGTGTACAATCTAATTCTACGCTTGTATGGCCTTACTGAAGCCATTTGCATTCCATTTAGCATGCTCTAAATGCGATTCTAACTCATACCCCGAATGTGATTTGTAGCAAGAAACGAATCAATCGTTGAGTATCCTTTTGGAGAATATTATTCCCATAATGTCCGAATACCTATTTACCTATTCATCTTCAATTCGTACTGCCCCGTCATATTGAACTTCCTTAAACGGTGGGCTACGGAGTGGACACGAGTTCACATGGCCGTCGCTTGATTTCTCACGTTCGATGAGTCATTTTGACGGCTCTCCAACAATGTCCCGTTAATTAGGTCCGATCAACTTTTTTGCTACCCCTCTCAATCTATCTCTCACTCTCTCTCTGTATCTACTTCTTGACAGCATTCCCACAATTTGGATTCGTTGGAACAAAAAAGCCAAAAGGAACAGAACCGAAGGAACCGAACGGAATTCCTTCGCTTAACCCCGGATCCGCGTGGGTGTCACGAGATTTGCACTTTCCCATAACCCCTTCAAGTGTGTAGCTTTTGCTTAATTGAGAGCTGAGATTTACCTGAACGGAGAGGCGAAATTATTAAACGACATTTGCCTTTCCTTCTTCCTCCTTCGCCTCCGTGATCCCGAGCATCCCAAGCCCCCGGGACATGGTAACGGTGTGCGCTGGTCAGCAGCTACCAGCGCACGGGAAAGAAGATCTCAGCCTCACCGAGACCGATCGTCGCGGACTGACCTTTCCTAATGGGTGCAATGTTAGCCCTCTGGAAGGCACACAAAAGAACCTCCGCGGGTGGAAGGGTCACATGAAGCATCGCGCATGGAGGAAGTGCAAAAATTCAATATCATAAAAACATAAAACCCTCTAACTCCTGCCCTTTCTCTCTCTCTTTCTCTCTGTCGTGTGGGCTGCTTGGTGGTAAATTATTCCTCATTATTCCAGAACCGTTCGCAGGACGCATGGATTTCTTCTCGGAGCATTTGCCGGACCCTTCTGAGTTCGCGATGAAGCGACAATAAAGGAGTCCAGCAAACCAGCGTTAGCTCCAGAACGGCAAGGGGTATTGCTCTGGTGTACGCGTGGCCCGAATTGATTCGTGCGTACCTACTACTGTGTCGTGTGTACACTCCTCGGTGCAAATGCATACAGAACAGTAGAGAAAAAAGGGGGAAAAAGGGAAAACGCTACAGCGCATGGGCCACTCCCACTCAGTGAGGGAGAAAGGATCGAGATGCGCCATCCAATATGTTTCCGCATTACGGTAAATGTGTTGCCGTTGAGGCTGTTTGCCTGTGACACTGGATTGATCGAAATGAACTAATCCCGTTCAACCCATCCACGCTGTACATGTAATCAAATTGTGCTGTGGGTCACGTGGCTCTCATAATGTTACTCTTCAAAACTTTTTGAAATGCTGTGAATGTTTATAAAATGTTTATAAAATTTATTATTTGTAATATTTAGACTGGCTAGAACAATAATGTAAAGTAGAATGATTATTTTAAGAGCGATCAAATAATGAATTTCAGGGCCTAGAATGACAGTATTCGGATTGGAATAAACTGTTACAACATCATACGGATCATAGCAAACCGATCATGCGACACTATTCGGTATCACTTAGCAAGCTGTGGTTGTTAGGGGTTTATACTTATTCTTTGAAGCATAATTGCACGTTTTTGCCCTAGAGACTCTCGTCCATTAATGGGCAGCGTATCTGTCTGTAAAATTTATCTTATATTCGAATGCTCTACAATGAAATGATCTTTGGGAAATAGGTCTTTATTTAATTTTGTGTTAGATAAAACTGGCGCCATGTTCTATTATGAAATCAACATTTTTGATGCGCCACTTTAATTCTAATTAACAACATGTGTAACATCTCACAAGGCATATTGATAAATTACCACGAAAACTGAATTATGATAAATACTTAAAGAAATGTTTTAACTGGGAGATAGGAAAACAACTGTTACAATAATATAAGGTGTATTTATTCATTAGTAGAGCTTTACACGAAGACATCGCCTGGCACGCTGTTTACTTAATAAATTGGAAAATTGAATTGATTTTTTATTAGTCACAAATTACCACAATCTTTCCTTCACAAATCGAACAGTGAACCGGTAACATAATGTTGTAGCTTTGAATAGAATATTTATGAACACTAATAAACAGACAATAGTAAGTTTTTACAAAATCACAACCTATTTTTTACAAAATCTAAAGCTTCTTGACATTGTATTGTTATTATTTTGAAACAACACAAAAACGTAAATTTCATTCCCATAAAAACCAAAATTAACCCCAATTCCACTCTTTCGGGCTACATAATCCAATCGCATAACCGTAAACTATGTGCTAAGTTTATCGCTGTATTACCAAGGCCGGTCCATTGCGATTGTCTTGCGCCGCCCGCAGTTACGCCGCACTGGCATGCGGAAGCCCAAAATCGAATCCCTCCGGGACATTCCACAGTTTTCTGCCTTCCCCCCCCCCCCCCCTTTAGCACCGCAAGCAGTTGCAATGCCCTCCCAACGTTCCCCTTGCTCCCAAAAGCCATGCTCCGACGACGACAGTGAAACGGAGAACCCTTTCGCAAACAGGCGGACCGCTATGTTGGTTCACTTCCTCGTTGCTCAAGTGCACCACGGATGCGCGCCGCTTCCTATTCCTATTCTGCCTGTGACCTGTGGCGCGTAAGCGCGTCCCATACAGTTCGGTTGCAGAAGGGGATGCTTGGTTTAAGGGGGTAAAGCTGGAAGCTGGAGTGAGAGAAAATGGATGATGAATACATTCAAAAGAACAAGAAGAAGAAGGAGAAGAGGAGGGCAGGCATAAAGTTTTGCAAAACCGATCACCACAGCCCTTTCGCCCCCGGGCTCGAACGGGATTGGTCCGTGAATGTCACTGTCAGAACCGATTCCGGGGACGACCGTGTACCGAGCACCCACCCGAGGTTTGGGATTTTCGGCCTTTTTCTCTCCGAAAGGGGTTTCGCCTTTTTCGGTCATTAGAAAAGGGCGAAGGGAGAAGGGAACTAATCGGTGCACCGGTGGTGTAGGTGGCCAAACGTGGGTATATAAGCAAACCGGGTGGTCAAGTTCGAGGTCAGTTCCGTTCTGGACACCGTACCGTACAGGCTTGCTCTTGAGCGCAATTAGCCCGCAAGTGTGGAGTTCCTCTGGGATAAACGAATCGTTGGTTTGTGAATTGACCAACGCTAACTGTGAAGTGTGATTTTGTGACGATCAACTGCGATCGAGTGGCAAACAGAGACTGGTGTGAAGTGAATCTATCCAATCTATCCACAAAATGATGGCTCAATTTATGATGGACTTAAAAACAGGTAAGCTAGTTCGCAATATGTATCTAACAAATGACTTTCAATTGTTACATTGCTCTCAAATAATGCAATTGAAGAACAACTGTCGAACTGGATTAATAGAACGTATTATTTCTTGCTTTTCCCCTTCAGAACCAAGACTGAGTCCTTCACTCTACTCACCGGCCTCACCGAAAATGGTCGACAGTCCCAACTGTGGACGGCCACAGTCGACCGATTCGGGCGTACTGGATCTTTCCAAGCGCCGCGACTCACTGGAAACGAGTCGCAAAACACCTTCTCCATCGTATCATTGCTTCACCGATATCGCTGGTACGCCACCACCGAGTAACCACAGTTCACCGCAGTGCGAGGTAGCCTCAACGGCCGAGAGCTCCATCGTGTTGAACTACAGCGAGCTGCTAGCCCGTGGACGCCACCTATCACCAACGAAATCCTTACTCCACTTCGACGATCTTCACCATCACCATCGCCAGCAGCAACAGCAGCAGCAGCATCCGGAACCAGCAGCTCTGATCGCTCCTGCCGTGGCCTTTCATCACGCGCTGGCACTCTCTAAGCCAGAAACCACCGAAAGTCTCCTTCAGCAGCATCTCCTTCAGCGTGGTGGACCCAATGGAAGCATTCCTTCCTATCTTCTGCCCGGAGTTCATCACCACCATCGCCAGCATTCACATCCGCAGCAACCATTTGTCAAAGGAGCTAGCGGCGCACCAGCCCAGCAAACCCCTTTGGCACCCTTTTCACCCAGTCCGATCCGTCTGCGCGAACTGGACGCCATCTCGGAGTCCGGTTCCGAGGGAACGTCACTCGTCAGCTCGAGCCATCAGCGTAAAGCTCCTGCCAACGATGATTCAACAACCATGGCGAGCAAGATGACCCAACAGCAGCAGCAGTACCCGATGGTAGTTGGTCGCGATGGGAAATTGTCACGCCCGTTCAAGGCATACCCAAAGGATCCATTGAGCCTGGCCGCCGGGTTCGTCGCCAGCGACACCATTCTCGACACGAACTCGGCCGAAAAGTACAACCTGTTCCGCAAGCGCATGCTGGAGCAGATACACGCGGCCAACGGTGGTCAACCGACGGTTTCGAACCCGAAGATGAGGCGCCTTGCGGCAAAATCATCCTCCTCGACGGCGGCCCTTAGCGATGCATCGTCGGAATCGTGCGATGAGAAGACCTCTTCTTCTTCGCAGCAACAGCAGCATCAGCGCGCAGCAACCGCCATAGCATTCGAGTCAAAGATGGCGACGAAAGAAATGAAGCGAACCGGGACCAGCGCGGTAACCAATCAGCAGCGGCTCGATGATGACGCAACTTCCCCCTCGCAGCAGCAGGACGACGAACGCCATTGCGACAGTGACAGCAGCCATCACAGTGCCGATCGGTCCTGTGATGTCACCTCTCGAACAGACACCGACGGTAACGAGCAGCAGCAGCAGCAGCAGCAGGACAAACACTTGGCATCATCGTCTACCTCTTCGTCCGGGGCACCGACATCCGGTGTCAAGGATTCGGCCTACTACGAGCGGCGCAAGAAGAACAATGCGGCGGCAAAGAAATCGCGCGATCGGCGTCGCATCAAGGAGGACGAGATAGCGATCCGAGCCGCGTTTCTCGAGCGGGAAAACATCGAGCTCAAGTTCGAGCTGGCCGCGGCCCGCAAACAGTTGGCACTGTACGGTGTGACGGCTTCGGTTGCCTCGTAAATGCGCCCTGCGTACGCCATTTTTGTAAATAGTAGGAGGCGATAGAGGAGAAGGATTAGATAACTGTTGTACAGTGAAGGCAGGCGAGGCCGCTTGATGCGTCCATATTGGATCGTCGATATTTAGAGCGAAACGGTTGGCGATGATGAAACACGAGTTTACCTCGATGTTTCGATGACTGATACCTGCAAGCAGTATTATATGGATTAGGATAAGCGTCTTTCGTACGAATAATAGATGTGAATGACAAAAAGAACAAGAATTGTGTGTACTTTCTTTCAACCTTTTTCTTTAGTCAAAGCTAACTTAATTTCAACTCCAACAAATTGCGAACGAAATTTAATTTTAAAAATCATTCAAACATTCGAATTGTGATTGATTTATAAAGATTTTTCATAGTGCTATTCGGTTAACATTAAACTATTTTTTCGATGTTAAAAGTGGTAGCAATATTCTCATCATCCAAATATTCTTATGCACAACATGAATTGGTCGAATCAAAAAATAAATGATGTCTATTTTGATTTTGGAATTGTTTAGTGATTGAAAAGGATGTCGGTGCCGGGTTATTGCCTATTGCGTTGTTGTCCAAGCATTAATGATCAATTTATTGAATATTTCGTTAAGGATTAGATGGAAAAGAAATAACAGAGATGTAATTTAGGTCATTCTGACCAACCGCGATGGATATTCTTCAGCCAAACTATGCTGACTTTCTGGCACTCTCGGATCCCTATTGTACAAGGCCTTCTTTGACTATTGTCGATATTTGTAAAAAGTTAAGCTCATTTTTCAAGAGAGGAACCATCGTTCTTGTGGAAATGCACGAAGACACTTGTTCAAACGTCTTGTAACATTATCATTTCATCTGTTGGCCGACGCACTTTTAACAAACCAAACGCTGCCTTCTCAACATCCGGTTCTCGGTGCCCGGGTGCCGGGAAACCCGAAAAGCAGGGTCCTTGTACCGCTAGGAGAAAGCAAACAGAACGGTTCGGCCAATCGTACTGTCGGACGTTTCTATTTACATAACTGTCGCCATGGCTATTGTTCTGGAGCCGCGCGAGGGTTTGCAACCGGGCCGCGCACCGCGCACAACAAACCACAACCGACGCCACCATTCTTGAGCTCGTCTTCCGGCCGTCTGGGGCATTGAGCGGGTTGAATAAATATTATTCTTGCG
>NC_064877.1:12175000-12180000 GCF_943734665.1 Anopheles aquasalis
GAGTGATTCAGTAGTGTGTGGAGTACGGATGAATGTAATTTTAGTGCGAAGTAAAGATTAAATAAACACATTTTACTAACGACACTGCATTTCAACTTATTAGTCTCCGAGTTCGTCAACGCCAGATCAATGCTAGGTATCTACCTCCTCGGGCCTTACCGGATGTTCGAGCGGTATCACCGATTTCCGGTGCACGTCGCGTGAGCATGCCTTTCGCATATCGTACGCATCTTCATCCGGATCGCCGACATAGTACTCGAGCACCGTGCGGTACACGATGTACCCGAGCTTAGTGTACATATCGATGGCCACCTTATTGCTCACTCGGACGAACAGATCCACGAAATAGCAGCGTTTTCTGTGCAAAGAGCGGGGGGAGGCCAGGGATTAATAAGCGTTTTCGATCGATCGACATCGACCCCGTCCGCAGAACTTACTTCTCGCTAACATCCTCCAGGAAGCTCATCAGTGTGGCGGCCAATCCTAGCCTTCGGTAATCGGGTGAAACTGTTAGTGCCGTTACGTGGCCATGCCAGTATTCTCCTTGCCCTTCTGCTTTTCCCATGACTGAAAGAACCAAAGCGTGCCGTTGTGATAAGCCGGACGATACGGTACATTCTCACTTCCGTCTCGATACTTTACTGTAGCCCATGATTTCGCCGGTCGGTGATTCGGCCACCTGGAAGTACTCCGGCCAGTGCGCTAGGTACTGCATGTAGAACGAGAGGCAGTACGTTTCGGTCAGGGGATCCAGGTTGCTAGGGATAGATGAGAAGAACCATTTTTCAGAAACTGGCCACCGGATGCGAGAACTTCCCTTTCCCGGGCGCTACTTACACTTTATTGAACCGGAACATGTCGTTACAGGTGAAGGGTCGTAGAGTGGTCATGATTTACGTTGATGGTTGCTTTTCCCCGGGCAGTAATCCGGCAATCCGGAAGCAATAAATAGATAAATTTGTGTCTCGCAAAAAGAAATCCCCGGTCGTGCGGCCACAAGTGGGCACCCTGTTTCGAACAGCTCGAATCGTGCCCGCGTGTGTATGTGTTGGTATTCTGGCATTCGAGCCGTTAAAACCCTTGAAGATGAAGCGCCCTGCACACCCGATGCGTAGCGAAACGGAGGATACAAGCAAATTTCTCTTAATCCCGCTGGAGTGTGCCGTCTACAAAATCCTCCAGGACCACGAAGAATCGAAAAGCGCCGATAAATTGAAAACTAGGACATCGATTCACTCCGCTATGTGCAGGACCCGGTGCGGAATCCCATATCCCGTTTGACATTTTCGTACGTTCCGCGCTACGCATCCGGTTAGCGTCGGCCTTAAGAGGGAAAACTCGCAGCAACCGCGGCAGCATCGAGAGCGTTTTCCGCGAGTCCATCAGGCGATAAATTCTGATTGTGCGGCGTCCGCGCTCGGGACCGGAGTTTGTTTTGTTTTCGCCGTGCTGTGCGTTCCTGTGTGGATCGGAATCGGATACGCGGTCGCTTGAGTAGAGGCGCAGCGTCCCTTTTTTTTCCACGGTGAGCAAGCAAGACCCCTGTCTACCTGCGAAGCGAAAAAACTGTGCCGAGTTCAGCTAACTGGGTCGCCGTGCGGCCTACTGTGTTGCTGTCGGAAAACGCGGTCCACTGCCGTTTGCCAGCCTGTTTCCGTTCTTTGATACAGCCGGATGCAGGACGATGCCGAGATGTGCGTTGTGTGCGGATAGCGGATCGCAGCTCGTGGAGTGAACCGGAGGCGTGGGAGGTGTTGCGGCAGTGTGGTGCGTACGCGGTGGCCGGCACCGCGAGGCGGAAGCTGTGGCGTGTTTTGATCATCGCTGTGAAATTCCTTTGTTGCCCATTTCTCCAACAATCGTACGGTTGGCGGGCGGAGTGTGCGGGCAAGGTGCTGCGGGGTTTCCAAGATCGGGGTGCGATGTTCATTCGCTTGATTTGTGAGAAAAGGTGGAAAATTAATGAACTCTTGTCACTCTCGTTTGTGTTGGTAATAATGAGTGCGGCTGGCGCTTGACGCGATTGATGTATGGAGTATACATGTATCAATCATTTCCCTGCAGTGACGATGACGATGATGATGATGATGATGGTGATGTGCCAGAAAACAGGAAAGCTAGATCGTTGCCACTACCGAGTGTGCGGTGCGTACCAGCGGCTTGGGAAAGTTTACAATTCTAAGGTCCCCGCCTTTTGTCGACCACCATTTGGTGGTGGTGGGAAAATCGTTCATCGTAGGCCGTAGAAGCTGGCTTGCTGCCGTGCGTGCGTGCGCCCGTGAACCTGCTGTGCAGTGCAATTTGCTAGAGGATGGAACGAGACGGCATGGCCAAGTGATGCAATAGGGAGCCGCGAGTGGCTGAGTGAGAGGGCGAGTGTGCGATCACAGCGGCACTCACATTCGTATTGTCAGCCAGCCATCATCATCATCATCGGTCTTCATTCGGTCGTGGCTGCATTGCATAAAATGGAAGACAACATGGCTCAACAAACAGACGCTTTTCTTACGTCTTGCATATGGTTAGTGGTGGGAGTTATGTCGCTGCGTGGAAACCGTTACCCAGCATAAAAGCTAGCGCGCTCCCGCCCACTGCCCGCCGCCGGTGCACCCCCGTCCATGGGGAGGATATTGATGGATGGTGTGTTGTGATCGGGATGCGTGACGAGCCCTCGCGCACGCGCCCCTCCCCCCGGGCCGTCAACAGAAGTGGCCGGAAAAAAAGAAAACAAATCGGAAGCAGGCGCTAATCTAATCGCACTTTCCAGGCAGGCAGCATAAAGGGGGGGGGGCAGTTTTGCTGCATGATTCGAACAGATTTTTTTCTTTTTTTCTCGAGATGGAAAATGACTCACGCACACCAGCAGAAATGCGTGCGTGCATGCGTGTGTGTTTCGGCGTTTCGAGCAGAAGTTGAAAGGAGTCGCGGGCAAAATGCCGAGAAGGGATTCCCGGCCCCGGCTGTGTTGATGCTGCTTAACGGTGCGTGGAATGCGCGCGATTTCCGACGGCCCTCTTCTAGTGTTATGCATCGGCCTAATTTAAGTCCAGCGTTTCGGCAATTTAAACCCGATACATGGCCGTTGATGGAATTTCTTGTGAATGAGCCGTTTAACGAGTTTTTGCAGCCAATTGATGTGTAGTTTTCGCCCTTGAGAACGCAGATGTGTCCTGGAAATCTGTTTAAGTTCTAAATGGTTTGCGCTTGGTTAGTTTGGCAAAAGGATTCGATTCGATTTCGATATTTTTTTTATCTTCACGCGAGTGAGAAACCCGCTCGAAACTGGCTTCAAGGGTTAGCTGCAGGAAAATGGATGGCGCGCGTGTGTGAGTGAAAGCGCGCGTGAGCGAGTTGGTGCAACAAGACGACGCGGGGGGAGCACATAATTCTGCTTTCTCGTTTCGAAAATTACCTTTTATTTCACCGTCCTCCGTGCCAGCCTGCCCGTGAGGAGTCACGAGAACAAGTGTGTTATTATGCGGTCCACTTCCCCGTAGCGACACCAGCAGCACCAGCCCGTGCGGATCGAGGAAACGCCACCAACGAGGGCGACAGAGGGCGGAAGGACGGCGAGCGAGCTGCCATCGAGCAAAAGATTTGTGTCGCGGTCATCGTGTTGTGGCTGGCTGGCTGGCTGGCTGCCTGTGAGTTGCCTGGAGCGAAGCACATAAAAGGGCATTTGGCAGCAACGGAAACTAATCGGGAATCGTGCCAATCTAGTGCGCTGATCGGGTTTCCGCTCGGCAAGCCCCTTACCCCGACGGGTACTGTGGCCGTGTGTTGCGTTTGCGGGGTCACCCCGTCGGAGGCAAAGTGCGTGTGGCTTGCTGGTGTGCCGTTCGGTGGTCTCGCTATCGTTTGCAAGCTGCAAGCCGCAAATCAGCTGCCGTTGTGCAATTTTACTAATTTATTTATTTTCTTTTTCCTCCCCCCCGCCCCCCCCCCCCCATAGCCCCACCACCCTCCAACAGTAGGTTACCGAGTGTGAAACGAAGCGAGATAATGTTCCGACATGAGGGTTAACCCGTGTCGGCACTGGCGGAAGTGGAAACCTTCTATGTGCCCCGAATCCGAACGGGAGTGAAGTGCGATCGAGGTTGCTCCACGGATAACCCACGGAGGCCGCAAGGTGTAAAAGTGAAATAAAGAAAAACTGTTCACAATGTGCGTGTGTGTAAGTGCTGTGCGGGATACTCTTTGTGTGATTCCCTAATCACCGGTGTCCAGTTGCGGAAAGTGCCTCCTCTGGCGTATCCTTAGTGTTGTTGCTGCTGACCACCAAACCACGGACAAAACAGTGCCGAACACCGACGCTCCGGCAAAGCATGGTAGATTCCTGCCCTCTACACGCGGCCAGCTTTGAAAATGTACCTTTGGCTCAGGAGAACCACAACGAATTGCATGCCGAGAACGACCGAGGTGCCGAGCCAGAGAATCGACGCGAGTGTCACCAACGGGAGCACTGGCAAACCGACTCGGAGGTCCAAGTGACAAAGATGAGCAGTGGAAGTGTCGCTCCAACAGCAGAACTGACACAACACCACCAACAAGAGAAGGAGAAAGGGGAACAGCGGCAGCAGCAGCAAGAGGAGCAACAAGTAGTAGTAGTCGCAATCGACCCGGAATCGGCGGCACATGATAAGGTTATAAGCAATTACCATCACCAACTGTTGACACAGGAAGTAAGTCGGGAAGTCGCGATCTCGGGAAACGATTAGTAATACATGATTCTTTCCTACAGCAGCAACAGCAACAACCTGGCAAAACGGAACTCAGGCCGGAGAGCAACAGTCGGCTTCTTCCAGAACATGCGGAACAGCAACAGCATCTGTATCAGGCGACGGATGAAAGAAGTGTTCCTGTGCTAACAGACAGTAACGGAGAGCTGCACCAGTATCAGCAGCTGGAGGGTCTAGAAGCACATCAAGCTAATCCTGCCCCAACGCCAACCGACGTCATGCGTCATCCCCAGGAATCTCACCATCGACCGCAGCCTCTGG
>NC_064877.1:12192500-12215000 GCF_943734665.1 Anopheles aquasalis
ATTTAAACGTTGGTCTGATTTCACCTGTGCGCGGATAATGCGTTTTTCATTAATTGGAACAGTGGCTTAAAGTAAAGGCACACAAGTGTTTGATTATAAAATATTTAATAGATTATTTTTAAGAATACAAGTCTTTTTTTACCATTTATCCCTCGGTGCAATAACACATGATGACTTTGCAACGCGCCCTCTTGGGAAGTGCTCAGCGGGATCACCTTGCGGATCGTTGGTCGTTGGTCGAAAGGATTTCAAATGCTCGCCAACCTTTTCGATTTCGTGGCGAACAGCGCCACGCCGCGGACACTTTCTACGCGGCCATATTGCATTTGACAATCAGAAGGAATGAAGACAGCGTGGGTTGATTGAAATTCCGGAACAATACTGTGCAACAACTGGTTGAAACAGTTCAATAATTCTATTGAGCGTATTAACTGCCCCCCTCGTTAGTAACTCCGCTCGTTCACTCCGAAATCCTGCTGGTACTGGTATAAATCTAACTCAAACATCTCGAATCCACTTCACCCGCCGGTTGTCAAGATGCTTCAAACGTCGCCTGGTGACTTAACCTGGTTTTTTGACACACTTCGTCCAAGCGACAGCATCCTCCTCCATTATTTCAAAAGGGTCTGCCCGACAACACGGTGAACGCAGCAGTGGGATTCCGCAAGTTTCCGACGGTGTGTTTGTCTTGTAGTGCTGTTCGATGGGAGATAAATAAGGAGTAAAATCCGTGCTTGTCGTTTGCTGTGGGTAAATATCCTCCGTGAATATCATCGCCTAGCTTCCGATCTTTCCGGGGTGGTTGAACGAGCACTGTAAACTGTGGTGGTGCGTGTCTTCCGGGGGGGCGGGTGCATCGGTGCTGCTTCTAGGAATCCATCCAGCATCCTGCGGTGGTGGCGAGACAAGCGCTGCAAGAGTTTCTTGGGAGAAAACCCTTTCGAAATCGTAGGTGGCTGTTGGTTCGCTCGCGGAAAAGGAAGTTGACGGGGAAGAAGAAGAAGTCGTGGAAGTGTGTGTGCGAGTGTGTGCGTGAGTGAGTGCGTCGCCTGAAGCGTGTAAACCGCGGTGGTGCAACAGAGAGGCCACGACGCAAAGGAAGCGAGTGGGAGTGAGAGAGAACGTCGTTCAAACAAAGCGCCACCAAAAAGGAAAAGCAGCGGAAGAAGAAGAGATGCCGAAGAAGCAGGGTGGTTTGGCTTTCTTTCTCTTGCTGGGTGCGGTGCCGCCGCTGTTGTGCGTGTGTGGAGCAGGGAAATTTCCAGCGGAACAACAGCGAATCTAGGTTTGTGGTCTGACACCAAAAAAGAAAAAAAAAACGCCGTCCGAAAAGTGCGCCAGCCAACAGCTAGGAAACGGACGGACGACGGGGTCTAGACGGCCATGAGTAACGGCTAGAGTGTTGCGATAAAACGGGCAGTGCGTGGTGCGCGGGTTCGCTGACTGGCCAGCATCATCTCACGTTGGGCAGCAGGGGCGGCTGGCTTCTTTTTGGGGGGGGGGGGGGGGGGGGGGTCGGAGGTCCAGCTTATCGTCCACGGGGGGTGCCTAACGTGATATGTGCGGTTGTTGTGCAGCAGCAACGGCGATCGTTTCTACTTTTATTCTTGCACTCGCGTCGTCATCCAAGGATTCCTCTCTAAAAATTCATTCGTTCGCTGTCCTTATCTATCGTTCCGGTTTCCAGAGTAGTGTGTGTCGTCATCGGTAACGAGTTCGAGATTGGTTGTCGTTGCAGAAGTTACGCGCGAGCTGATAGTGGTGCCCTGAAGAAGGTAAGTTAACAATCCCTTACCCCCGGTAAATTCTTGTTCTTTTGTGGTTCGTGATACTAAACCGAAAACCTCGAGAAAACCGACTGTCTCCGTGCCCGGGTGCATATGGTTTCCGGCGCGCCGCGTGACTCAGCGCAACCCGTGAAGGTCCGTTCCGTGAGTAGTCGTCGTCGGTGGTGGTGGTGAGAAGCCGCAGCAAACTCATCATCATGTTGGTTTTGTGAGGGGCGTGCGGCGACAGGGTGCAGGGTGATTGAGGGGGTAAGAGGGGAAGGCCTCCCCGGTGCATGAGGACACCGCGGGTCTCTGCAATCACCAACCCAGGACAACCGGGAAATTGATCAACCCTTTCCAGCAACAACGCTCCCACGAGACCAGAACGGTCGCTGCGGTCATGTGCCCGTGAGTCGTCCGCCGAGCAGGAAGGTGTCACCCATACACTGCTGCTTGGCCGCTGGATCATAGTAGGATGCGTAGCGGTGGCGCCTGTCCAGACACAACCGCATGTACGCCAAAATTTCGATTCGCGAGACCAAAGAGCGCACCACACCACGCACACCAAGACGATGGCTGGCGGGGCCGCCGCCGCCGACCGGACCCGCGCGCCTTTCGAGGATCGCGGTTCGAAAAACGGCGGCGACGGTTAAAAACTAAGAAGAAGAGAGTATGAGGAAGAAGGGGGCGAACAAACTGTCGCCAGTTGAAGCGAATTCTAAGCAAATGGGCTTCGTTCGCAACGCCACTTTTTTTTTTGTTTTGCTTGTTTCCACTTTTTGCTGCATCTGTTCCGCAGCGCGCTGTCGCTGTCGCTGAACTGGTTCTTATTTGATTGGCGGGGCCCCTTCTCCCATATTCGCGCTGCGGCGATTGTCTGGTGGTGCATTCGCATGCCAACTCCAGGGGCTATTTTTTCTTCTTTTGTTGCTTGGTTTGATCTTGGTTCTAACCGCCGAAAACCGTAGAACCCATTGCTCGCGCTTACTCGGATACATTTTCGGGACCGCATTAGGACGATGCGTTGTTCCGCTGGTAACTACGGTATCTTTTGAGTTTTGGTGCAGGAAACAAAGTAGCCGATGGTGACGGTGGGGTGCCGGTTGAAGGACGCACGATCAGCTCTAGTGACCAAGAGACACGCACCGGAACGGGCACCCCAAAATTCGCGTGCCACTGTCCCCCTGTCTGTGTTGTATTCGGTGGGATCGAGAAGGACATATAGCCGTAGCAACCGTTTTGCTGCAGCGCGTCAACAAGGGCCGTAGCGCAATTAGCAGCACTATTGTAGCAGAAACAACGACGGACACGCACAGCGGACACCGCAACCACACACCAGCTGCGCCGGTCTGTCCTCTGTCGAGCTAACACGCGGTGGAAAGTGTAAAATGAAACTTTTCTTCAATTTCTCACGCTGCTGCGAAGCGAGGGTTTGGGGGTATGATTGATCATTTGATCGGCAATTATGTTCGATTGACTTACTTCCTGCTGTTCGCATTTTTAGCCCAACGAAGTAATCATTGACTTTGATGCTTTGATATCGTTTGATGTTAGGCGCTGCCGTCCCTTCCCAGCCACACACCGGCCAAGCGGAATTTTGTGCAAAAAACGCTGGAAAATGCGAATGGATGCGTGCTAAGAGCATATTTGTTGACGTTCCGCCCCAACTCCCCTACCGGGAAACACCAATAATCAATTTAAACAAATTCAATTAGCTCTTGGCATCCTCCCGCCCGGTGTGGCCGGAGTGTTTTCCTTCAACCCACGGTGGTACGACAGTTCACATGCTACCGGGAAATGTCGCTTATGTATACCAGTTTGCCCGGTCAGAGAGCGAATAGAGGAGCAATCTTTCGTCGTCATTTCCCATGTTTACTGGCTGATGCACGCACACAAAGCAACCCCTTTTCAATCAGTGTGATAACACGGCACGGCAGCCAGCAACTTGTGCCAATTTTGCCGTTTTTTCCCCCCTTATCAGTCTCTAGCGAGAAGGCCTTCTTCGATGGGCAGCCAGCCGAGTTGGCGTTGTATTGTTCAACATCTATCTTGTGCATGATGGCTTGTCTGAGAAACATGTGTCTGACCCCCCCCCCCCCCCGCCATTGATGATAAGGTAGAATCGCGCGCACATCCCGTGGGGAATCGGTTTAATCGCTTTAGAATGCACGAAGAATGTCGCACTGGGCCCCGGAAGAGGCTGACCCTTGGGCATGATTCATCCCCGTTCCCCGGGATCGGAACATTCCGCGGAAATCGTCATCATATGGCCTCTAATGATGGTACGATGAGTTGGCTACAAAATGCGCTCAAGTGGCCAGCTCTCCATAAGGAGGGAGATCATCGAAAGCATCGACGGTGGGCTTGGGGGTTTTACTGCGCATAATTTATGCGCCCGGACCACGCTCTTGCCAGTGATTCACCGTACTGGCTTTTGCCGGTTGCTGCAGCAGCCCCATGAATATTGATATCGCGGCTGTCCTTGCATCGCGCAGCGAGAGAGACAGAGAAAGAGAGTAATAGTTTGCGGGGGTTGTCTTTGGTAGAAGGGGGAGGGGGGGGGGGGTATTAGTGGATCATCCAGCATTAGCTTGGGGTAAGTGCCGCAATTAACATTTACTTAGTAATCGCACTCGGTGGATGGATTGTTTCCGCGAAACGCTTAGATCCGCTACGTGCTTAGATTTGGTTTATGGAAAATCGCAATCGATTTAATCGTGCATCAAGGATATCGCCAACGAATGCTGTTATCCTTTTCTGCCTTTATGTGGCTAAACTTTCCGCAGTGATGGCTGGTGACTTTTTTTTACTGCCTTACACGCCAAATGACAGGATGATAAGGATTGTGAGTAACTTTAGGCCGCGACCCGCAGGATATCCTATCCGCCGGTACAGGAAGGTTGGGAAGGATCGACCAGCAAAACAACAGCCCAGCCTTCTTTCAACCTTGGCCCTTGAGATGTCATAGCCTCGGGAGAGATGCGGGTACGCCGAACTGCCTGACAAGGAGCGCGCACTCCCTTCCGCATCAGGTCGTCCTTTTGCTGCTTCCCTCGCAGCATAACTTGTTGCGTATTGTTACCAACACTCGGGATAAGCCTCTCGTACTCTCGTTCTCTCTCTCTCACACACGCTGATACCGGCTCTTGTTATGCGTACCGAAAATGGGTGATGTCCAAGGAGGCCAGCATGTGGCAAAAGGATGAGGGCAACTTTTCGCCTAAAAATCACCCTGCCCGAGGGTGAGAATGAAGACATCTTGTCGCCGCAGTCGCACAAACACTTATGTTGGGCCATTTTGTAAATGGGCTGATAGTGGATTATGATGTCGCTTACACGTGTACTCTGATGGCGAGGAGGATTGGATGGGTTGTCGTGCACTTTTTTATATTTTAATTTTAACTAAAATCATGATTTTTTCCGATTTCGATGTTGTCATCTGCTATCAGAGAATGCTCTGTTTAATGTTGGGACTAAGGAGGCAAAAGCATACATACAAAAGCCTACTAGAACTAGATGATAAAGCTGAGTTGTTGATGACAGTTTTTGTAAAATTGTTGGAACTCCACACAGCCGTGTATCCAAATGGACCGTAATCCTCATTTATAACTTACCTGGGTCCCTGCCGAGGCTGATAAGGACAAAGGACACCGCCTAAATCCAATTCGAGAAGTAGTGATGTTATCGATGCTTCCTTTGCTTTCTAATTCCACCAACCGGTAGTATTTCACTTCATTTCGAAAGCCAACTTTCGGATGTTTTAGCGCTGTTGCACATAATAAACGATATCTAGCGAAGGCCGCGAGTCGCGCGATCTCCGAAAGGTGTCACCATGTGCCTCCAAAAGGGGGCTTTTAAGGCCCCAAGTCGTCCCGAACATCAAGCCCGATTTTTTGGGGCCCAGTCCTCCCGGCCTGCGTCCTTCAGTAGCTCGCAGTTCCAGGAAGAGAAATAATGAAGACACACTAAGCCCCTTACGTCGCCTGACGATGGCTTTCCGCGAAAAATGGTCGCCAGCGAACGAAAAAAGAAAAGTGGCAAGAGATCGAGAGAGAGAGAAAGAGAGAAGGTCACCGGGGGCAGAGGGAAAAAGGTTATTAAGTGGAGCGCGTGAAACATGATTACCCCATCCGCGCCCTCTTCGGGGGGAGGTGGCGGACCGGTTGATGCTGTTGCTGGTCATGGTAATGATTTATGACACCGAGCGTGCTGATGTAAAGATGCTAAAGATGGCCCGAGAGCCCGCAACCGACGGATGGCGCTGCCGCCGCTGGTGAGATGTTGTTTGTTTCCGGGGAATCCTATCTGGTGGTTTTTGATCTTCTCCTTGTACAAGTTCTGTTCGTAGCGCTGTGAGAGTGGTTCACTCAGGTAATCTAATTTTTACATGTTCTTATGAAACGGCGAAACACAATGGCAGTGACCGCAGTAGGTGATTTAATTGGTTTTTTACCCTCACTCTTTAAATTGAACAAAAACCCGCCATTGATTTCTTACCGTTTTAGTGAGGAAGGGCAGGAGAAACTTGGCAGCTAGGCGACGTCTTCATTGTCTGACAATTAATCAATCCCACTCCGAATGACACCCGCCCGACCACAGATCAACGCCAGCTCCGTGGTTCGTTCCTTCGGGCTCTGATAGGCGCAAAGCGCAATGGACAAATCCCTGTTGCCGTGCCCTACCGGAGAGTAGACCGGAGGCCTTCCGGGATGGGACATGATGACGTTGTGACATCAGCAGCAAACCTGCTGACAACATCCTTTTCTCGTCGGATTTAAGCGGCCGGACGAGCGCTATTTTAGTCTCCACGATTGATTAACGATTCCGCAAACGAACTTCCGGCAGGAAGGAGCTTGCGAGAAGAACCATAAGCTCAGACAGATAAAAGAGGAGGGCAGGAGGGAGGTGGTGAGGACGAATAAGGCCTGGTGTAGGGTATTTCCTGTGCGCGGTCGGTCAACCTGGGGCGCCACAGGCGCGCGCATTCGTTGCTCGTGTCGGAGTCGCTTCGTGTTTTGACACCACTTGTTGTCGAGGATGATGAGGAGGAGGACAGCGAGCGGGGTTGCGGTTGTCATCGTTGTTGCCGTTAGTCAATGTTAGACCCGGGTGGTGGTAATTAATAAAACCGAAGGTGGTGTCATAAGCGTAAGCTGGCTATGTGATGGACCAGCGCATACTCGGGGTCCCCGAGGGGCCACACGATGAGGCAACAATTTGATTTACATTTCAACAGCTCTTTTGTCCATGTTCAGTCCATATAGAATTCAAATTGGTTAAAATTGGCGTTGAAAATCAACAAAAGTTAGTCTTTTAACGTAAACAGCATAAAATTTAGAGTGATTTTAATCTCAAACTATTTAATGCTCTACAATTCAAGGTACTTTCCAATGGCCAGCTGTGTGCGTACTAAAAAGAAGCACAAATTCCACGCTCGTCTTGCCGCCTGATGCATCAGCATGTCCTCGTGTGTCACTAGTGTGAGCGCTTTACACGCCACAATTTTGCATTTAATTTGTTTTTCATACTCTACGGGGTAACGGTGTTCCGTTTGTTCGGGTTTCCACCATTCCGCTGGGGTGGTGTTTTGGCTCTGGCTGGCCTCCAAGCAATCCGGCCCTAACGAGGCACGTCCCGGGGGCTGTTGTGGCCACTGTTGGCCCAAGGTTCGTTGACAGAAACAAAACAAAACAAAAAAAAAATAAAAATCTCATCCACAACAACAACTAGCAGCAGCAGCAGCAACATCAACGTGGTAGTAGGCTGGCAGCCCATGTGGATACCATTTTATTTCACTTTTCCTTGCACTGCTCGGTGTGTCCCTTGGCGTGGCCACCGAGTCCAGCTTTGGGCCAGCCCCGGGGTGTAGCCACGTATTCGCGTCATCATTATACGGTGCTCACGGTGGGGGTTGAACCTGCCCTGGTAGGTTGGTAGGTAGGTAATCGGTTGTTGCATCGCGATGATGCTTTGCTCGGTGTTTGAAGTTATTTTCTACAACATGCGGCGCTAGCCGCTCCTCCGTTGTTCCTTCATGTGCATGTGTGTAGGTCCAACGTTTACCGTGAAGGGGACGAGAAGGGAGGGGGCTTTTCGGTGGCGCCGTAGCTGTTGTTGAAACTATGTGGCCACCGGTGGTCCATGTTGTGGCCACATTCGGTTGGATTCTTATTCATGGCATTCACAATCATCAGCACACTCATGCTCTGTACGGATCTGTATTTTTCCGTTTTACTTTTACACAATACCGCGGACGAAGGCAGCAGAAAAAGTGTAGAATTTTTATTGCCGCCAGCCATGCGCCTCACTGCTCTTGCCTTTTTCCATGCCACACACTCTGGCACTTAGAGATGACGATGGGGGCAGGTGAGTGAATATCCACTCCCCTCACCTTCTCTTGATTGAATCACGATGTGGGAAGCGTAGGTGTAACGTGCTCTCATGTGATCACTGCACGGTACCGGCTCTCGGCGTTGTATTCGTGTATGAAATGTAAAAATGTAATCGACATAAGTGGAGAAAAAACAGCTAATGAAAATTTGACGTGCCAACGAGAGATATTTTTTCTGCGATCAACGTGATTTAAGTAGCCTTTAACCTTGGTTACCGGGCAGAGCACACGGAGGTCTGCCGTACACATAGTATGCGTGGTCGTGTTTGGTGCTCGACATGTTGTAATGGAAGTACGTCACGGTTCAATATGAAATCTCTGCATTTGCTACGCGCAACACGTTGACGGGGGTTTTTGCTGTAACATTTTCAGATATTTTTTATGATGTCTCTTACCCTTTACTTTGACCTCCAGTTTATGTATCTCGACCTGAAGCACATTATTTACATGAAAAACCTACACTTAATGGTTGCACAATATTCTATGTTTTGTAGAGGCATTTGAGATTTCCTAAGCCTATAATGATCTGGACTATGAATGCAAAGCCGTTCTTTCTCTTAGAAAATAAAACAAATCCGAATTAAGAGAAAAACCTACGAGAAATGATGAATGTCAGAGAATAAGTGTTTCACTTATTCATTTACATTGTTGATTAATGCTAATACGCTCTTCTGACGAAATTGCACAAATAAACAAGGATAATAAAACGCTAACGCACAATACGGTGTTAACTAAACGTTCTAATAAAGAGAAAATCTGGTGAGGTGATGCTACCAGCACGAAAGGGAGTAGCTTTGACAACTTCCCGCTAACGAAGTCAAGTATCCGTTCACATTACCGGGGTGTGGGTGGTGGTTTGCTGCGGGGAATTAATATTTGTTTTGTTTCGCAAATTTCACTTTCCAACTGCTGGCGAGCGGCTGCTATACCGTGTGCCGTTCGTTTGATGTAATCTTATTCTCGTGGAAAGTGAATTCTTTTGGAATTCAAATATTTTGCCAAAACTCCTCTCATCTCCACTCAGAGCCAGCCGGTTGCTCCGCTGTGGATGAGTTTCGATTGCGTTAGTATGAAATTGAAATTGGAACCTACGTGGCCTACGTTTGCGTGATTGTTTGCTGCCCTTGAGGCGTCCCGTGGTCGTTGATTTTTGTCTCCTTGTGTCCGCTGTCTATTACATCCGCGATACGTGTCTTCATTTCGTAGGCTGAACTCTGCCGGAGCCCGTTGATGTTCTCCATGGAAACCTGAACCATCGCTGTGTTCGCCTGGCTGCCAGTGGCAGCACCATAATGTAACATTGAACTCTAATCTGTGCCTTTTTGTTGCATTTTTTTCTCTCTTCCTGCTACTTTAGATTGTCTTCCGGCTATTGTGAGTGTGACCGAGTGTGTGCGTGTCCGTGTGTGTGGTGACGATAAGAGACGCTCTGAAGGAAGACTGAGTCAACGCGTTCATATCACCGTTAGAAGCAGTCTTTTAGCGTACGAAAAGCCAAACGTAGGCGTAGCCGATTGCAGCGGAAGTAGTGGTAGTCCATCAACCGAAGTCAACGAAGGTAGCAGCAGCAGAAGAAGCGGAAAACACTGCCAGTAACCGAGAGCCTGTTGTTGTTGTTGGCCGATCCATATACCCTGATTAGCTGCTCCTGGGCATTCTCGCGATAAGGAAAGCCCGTTTTTCCGCCGCTATTAGGCTAAAAAGGACGCGATAAGTGTCAAGTTCTCAACGTGAACCTATATCGCGCGTGTGTGCAGCGCGTATTTCCGACGGCGAGGCGCACCGAACAGTGAGCACTCCGTTATCCGTTGTCCCACTAGATCTCATCGGGTCGCAGAAACATGCGTGAATACAAAATCGTCGTCCTCGGTAGCGGTGGTGTCGGCAAATCAGCCCTGACAGTGCAGTTCGTTCAGGTAAGTTCATGCGATGGTCTTCTAAAGCAACTAATTTTGGGCATTCGGTTACACAATTTTAGACTAAGCTCACGTGTACGCACCGGCGTAAGTTGATTATGATGTGGTGCACCAACCATGAGCACCAGCAAAGAGCGATATTTAGAACCAGCTTAGGGCGCAAACCTCAAAGTGGTTCCGTCGCTGGCAATGATGCCCGATGATGGATCATATTGCCAGCAGCCTTACCACGATACAATCTACCGGCTCGTCCGACGGTGCTGTTACCATGAAATGCTGCTGCTGCTGCTGCTGCCGGAATGCTTTTGATGAAATTTTCTAAATCACTCCCGGCACTACCGCTCTCGTCGGTTGTACTGTAGTCAAACCGCTCCGGGGAGCAACCAGCCCGGTACCGGGGTATTTGTACTTTGCCTCCTTCTTCGGGCTGCAGCAGTATCCTCTCGGGGTACTACTGTACCCCTCTCGAGTTATTATTTGTTGTCTGTGCCGCTGGGTGGGTTGGGTGTCGGGTTGTCGGCCTGGTGGCCTGGTGGCATTTGGTTTTTGGCAAACTTTCACTCATCCTCGCCTAGCGCTCGTGATGAGCGGAAGGATGTGGCTGCCACCACCACAAGAAAGGGTGTGATGCCAGCGGATAATAAAGGAAGGGAAGGGTTATGTAACCGGTTCACCATAGCCTTGCTTCCGGTTGCCTGCAATGCCTGCAGCTTTGTGGCTCTCGTGTGCAGCAGAAGCAGATAACTTTATATCAATCGCAGGCACAAGCTGATTAGCGCTGGGGGAAGCCCTTCAAACACTAAGTGCCAACTAAGATGGTGACTGCTGCGCTTGGGAAACGTGCACGTGAACAGAGGTTGCTATGTTGTTGTAATGATTAATATGCTGTCATCAGAAGCTGGAAGAGTTGGCCATTCAGAGGAGGATTTTACGCCCGAAGCAAATCATAAGATGGCGTCAGGTAGCGGTTCGCACTCCCAACGCGGCAATCGTTGTTGGGACAGGGATTGTAGAATTGGAATATTCATCTCGACAATTTCTAATTCCAACCAACAGCTCTCTCGACCCAACAGACCCAAAACTGGTGGTACACCACCGACCTCATACACCGATGGTTCGGGGTTTTGTTTGATAAACGGGAAAAAAGAAAACCCTGTACCCGATGACAAAAGCTCTGGGGGCTCTTCTGCCGTTGCTCGTGTTTTGTCGGCTTCCTCAGGTTTCGGCACAGCGTACCTGGGGAGCAACATGATTCCCTTCACTCCCTGGCGATGGGGGCCGTTATGGTACCATCTACCACGATGGTTGTTGTGGCTCTGGCACAAACTTTTGCCCTTTTTCCCCCGTACCTTTTGGCTTTCGGATCCCATCGGAGTGGGTGAGCTTGAGATTGCCCTATGGTTGACAGATTTATGGCCTGGCACTGGCGGTTATGATGACCACCTCTGCCATCGCTTACCCACCATCCTCTCAACTCTTTATTAGAAAACTTGATTAGGTACGGCATGGATTTTCTGCTGGGACTGATGGTTGAGGTTTTTGATTAAAATGTTATGAACCTAGGCAGAGAAATACCACCTTCTTGGCCAATCGTTTCATGAGTGTATCGTGCTCCAAACTGGTTGTAAGATGCGATTGGAACATCCCGGACGACTCCCCAGTTGGTCTGATTTTCCCTTTGGTTGTTGCTTTCAAGAAGAGCATCGATGGAAGCAGCTGTTTTTGACGTTTATTTCCGCAACAATCCACACGTTCGGCCGGAGATGTTAGTGACGCATGAACTCCTGCGTCCTGCCACTTGCGCTCGATGATGCGGAAAAAATGGATTATCAAAACTGCATCTAATGCCTTCCATTCCTTCGGAGCTTCGGTTGCATTCCGCGTGATAGTGGATTTTTTGTTTTTGCAATTTCACCTCTGCCCTGCCACTTCCTGGGTGTCGGTCGGTATTCGTTAGTGCCACTGACGCAACTGTGACTGATTCTGATATAGAAACAACCAACTTCCAAGAAAGAGTGTGATTTAATCGAATGAAAGTTTTCTGCTAGCTCCTTTTGTTGATAAGATTTCTACATTGTTTTACGCGTGTGCGCTTCCCGTTCGTTTCGTCAGTGCCCTTGGTTTCAACCGTGGCGGGTCCCCATGAGTCATGGTGTTCCCGGTTCCTTCTTTTCCGTCGATACGCATGCACAATTTGCGGACGTAGTAAATGGTTTCGTCTGTGGCACAAGTGAAGCAGCAAAAAAATTAAAAGGATGTCAAGTTCCGTAAGGGTGGTCGGGTACCCTTGGACTTGCGCCAAAAAAAATAACAAGCAGCGAATGATGCGATGATGACTCAAAGACCGACATTTATAGGTTCAGTAAATGCTTGTGAGGTAAATATTGAAAGGGTAAATAGCGTGCCAACCACCGGATTCACCTGGGCGGGGGGGAAGTCGCACGGTAATGAGATCGATCTGCTGTGAGTAATGGGAGTATGCCTTGCCATTCCCGGTGTGAGTCATAACGATAGAGCAGCAGCCTTTTTCTTTCCTTTTTCAAATATTCATTTGAATGATGGATGAGATGCCATTCCTGCCAGAGAGACAACCACCACATCCCAGTACCTATCGCTCCCGACACTCGAGCATCGCTTGCTTGCTGACGATGGTGATGATGCGATTACAAGCGTTCTGGATGTGTCGTCTCAGCACCTTTCCGTGAGCCGGTGTCTCGGTGGCGTTTAAACAACTCAATAAGCGGGCCAGTGCCATAAGCAAGACTTCGGGTCTAGCCCGGTGGCGCTTAGGACGCTGCAGTAAAGGCAGTGAGTGACATTAATTCTGCTGCGTTGTGCTCTACCGACAACATTTGGACGGGGAACATAAAACATCTGTGCTCTCGCCGGCGCTTCTTTGTCCTCTCGGGACCGGAGGAGCGAAGGGTGCGGGGGAGCGAAGGGTGAATGGAGACGAATACAATATTTGCTGAGAAATGTGCTTATAATATGGCAGTGCTTCGGCGGTGTGTGGTGAGGCAAAGAGGATTAAATCATTGTCTGCTTCGGTAAGCCGCAAGCCCAATAACGTGCAGTTCATCGTCGCATGGTGATACATACTGAGTGAGTGAGTGAGCGATTGCTAGACGGAAGCGGAAAGCTAGGAAGGATCTGTAAAAGGGTCAATTCTATTCTGGGGTGACAAGCACATTTTTTAGGTTATTTGTTGTTCACTTGTTTCCTTCATAGAAGTATGGAACGTTTTACATTTGTTTTTAACTAAATGCTGACATAACATGAAATGAAACATAAGAAAAGTTGATCGAAAATTGATGCTACTTTCGATCGAGTTCTAAACAACGGTTCACTTTTGTATTCCTTTTGAATCAAGCAACTTTATCTTCAACCGGGCAACTTCTTCCGCGAATAGAATGAAACATATGAGCCAAACGGGGTTTCAACGGTGACTTCTCGCCTCCAAAAAAGAATGCTAGTCCCGAGCCTCGTGAGATATTAATGCTATTCCTATGGCAAAAAAAATGTGCCCGGGAGAAAAGAACAAAATATGGGACGAGAACGACATCCACACGGTATACTCGCGGCACGGAAGGGGCGCCTACCGCGTGGCACTTAGGACCTGTTGCTGGCTCAAGCAGAGACGGTGTATCCACCCGCCTGCTGCGCTTGCTCCTTGCTCTCATCTCACGTGCTAGAAGAGAGAGACGCAACAAATGAAGATATTTGGCAAACAAGGCCAGAGATCGCTCTCGGATGAATGCTTCTTATCTTGGCCTTCTTCCGTTTCCGTCGCGGTGTTCTAAGGCTGCCAAAAGGCCAAAAGGTGAGGTCTGTGGACGAATCAATCACCCTCACGACGTTGCGTGAATCGGAAGTATTCCACGGTCTCTCGTGTGCATCGTAATGTGATCGAGAATTAGAATTATTTATAATATATATTCATTTTGATGGCGATTTGCAAACCAAATTTCTTACTCATGCCAAGCAACATTTAAATGTTCCACTACCTATCAGAGCCTCCGGTGCGAGGTTTGTTGAATACTGTTTGAATAGATTATGCCGCAATAAAGGATCTCCTTATGGTGTCTGTCGTGGTCGATGTATGCTAAAGCGTGTAGGTAGCAGTCCTGAAACGCTTGAAGACACGTGTATTGATATAGGGCACGTGTTTGATTCTGTTTTTTTTTCTTACCGTATTGCCATTCGTCATCGTGCCAGGAGTTTGGAGAACGAGACAGTGAAAAAGGAAAATGGTGTGAAATTGAAGGGTGGCTACGATCGGTGTCAGTCTGCAGTTAGAGATTCCGGTCCCT
This sequence comes from Anopheles aquasalis, assembly GCF_943734665.1. Classification (NCBI taxonomy): domain Eukaryota; kingdom Metazoa; phylum Arthropoda; class Insecta; order Diptera; family Culicidae; genus Anopheles; species Anopheles aquasalis. The sequence goes on from NC_064877.1 coordinate 12,206,887, forward strand.
AATTTTTCTGCTTTAGCGCCGTGTTCTAGTGAGCTCTAGCTGTTCCCCTATCCCTCCAGAACACGGAAAGTAACGCACAAAACATCCATATCCAACTGCGGTACATGTGAAAATGATGAAAATGATGTACCTCTATGCAGATAGCAAACCCAAGTGTTTCAACAGTTCTTAAGAACGTTTTATGTCAGTTAAACGATACTTGACGTAAAGAAAGGGCAAAAAAATGGGAATGTATAGCAAGAGGACAAGAGTTAGGTCGCGGAAGAAGAGATTCTTCAATTCCACCTCCAAGAACCTTAATTTGTCGAGAATGAGTCACGAGGACGAAAGGACGTTTGGCACCTTAACCTTGATGGCCCACTGTGGCGGAAGCTGGGTCGTTGGACCGTTTGAAGGATGCTTTTAGCGGGAATTAGAAAAAGATGGTTGGGACTTCTTTCGGTTCTCGGTCGCCCGGCATATCGTCACTTGGCCCACGGAGAGCCCATCATCAAAGACGCAAAGAACGACATCACAGATTGCTATTTACTTATGACGGGGTAGGATCGGCCCTCCCTTTTCACCAGTCTTCACCGGAGGCTTTAAATGCCTTTTTACGTGGTCAGATTGCGAGAGCAAAAAGATTTCTCTCGTTTTCCTCGATCCATTTGCATATTGGATTGCTGCTAAAGTAGTATGCCTTCGTAACCGTACGAGATGTGGCTACTACGGACGACGGAGTAGGTAGCAAGTCACTTCAGTTTGAGTTGTCCAGGTTGCAAACCTTTCTGGGGCCGAGAAGAGATTCTTTTGAAGGTGCATCAATTTAGAAATTAGATTTAATACCCTGGAGGTAGGTACAAGCTTCATGTAAATTTAATTCTAAACTCTGATTGTCTTTGTTTGAGCTTGTCTAATATTGGCCATGGCATTCGGGTGTGGTCTGACCGGTTGGCCGGCTCATATAAGACGCTTACCCTGTCCTCCTTCCATGGTGACAGGAATTCTTATCGACGAGTCATTCTACTGCGTGAATGTGGTAATGCATTCCTGGAATTATGCTATAGACTTCCGATTCATGTTAGCCATTACTCTTGCCAAACGGAAGAAACAACTAACCATAAACTACAATATGCGGCACTATCCTTGCGGGGCACAAAGCTCTCTCTCTCTCTCGTTGTTGTTGCCAATGCCAACGTCCTTTCGGAATGAAGATGGAGCCCTGTGGTTGCCTGTGGTATGCTTTTGCAAAAAATATGTCTCGCCCTCCACCGCCTGCGATGGAGCGCCGGTCGGCCAGCCGTAAAAGAAAGCGAAATTGGATCGATCAGCTACCACCGCGGGGTGCTCTGCAAGGGGTCGATGCCGTTTATAGCCTTGGGCCTTGGTGGCTGGTGGCTGGTGGCTGGTGGGTTTACGTCATGCTTCTCCGTTCATCGTCGTCGTCGATGTTTCTGAGGCGAATTGCGGTTATTTGCAATTCGATTTTCTAATCCTCTCCCACACACGAGCGACCTCCACGTGAAAAGAAGGGGGTGTGCTGTGAGCTTCCGGTAGCAGCAACAACGGTTTGTGAATGGGTTGGACAAATCAGGGAACGGAAAGGCAAACTAAAGTGAAATATGTTAGCTGAAGAAAATCGGTTCGCTTTTATTTGGGGTGGTGGAATGTGGTGCTCCTCGCTCGCCTACTACGCCTTTCGCGGTAGTCAGCGCACACTGTGGAGATTCGCCTTTCCGAACGTGAACATTAAATTTGCATTGATTGACATATGCTGATGTGTGCGTGCCTTTGCACGTGCATCCGTGTGTCTGTTTGTTTATGCTTTGTGGATCAGGGCAGCAGGGATCGTAAATAGAGATTAACACATTTGCTTTTGTTTGCTTTTGGGACCGGATTAACTGTTTGGGGCGGTGGCGACAGTATGATCGAATTATTCGGAGGATTTCGGAATCACAGCCACAGTAGGTCTTGGAAAGGAAGCGTGGAAATCATTTCAAAGAGTTTCTTACCTTACGCTTACCTCGCGCACATGTCCGTTTTTGGTGTTGTGTAGAGTAGACGGTTCATGTGCTCGTGAGTCATTTTCATGAAGCGGGTGTTCGCTGGATTCGTAATTCTATTTCATTTCTGTTACCACCTGGCTATTACTGAACGCGACAGAATGACGCGCAGCGTGTGCAAATTCAATTTACTGTCAGAATGAAAAGTTATGCAATGTTGGAAATGGAAAATTCGTGTCGGTAGTCCGTCCAACACCTGTGCGCCGTATCCGTCCGGCCAAGTAGAGCTTTTACCAGCTGCTGCACCATTAGTAGAGCCCCCCGCCCCCCCTGCGCCCAGCATTGGGTGTGTTGGGTAGAAGCGGTAGTCATCCGTCTACTCCGGACGAGCTCACAATTGTGCATGTGCGTCACGCACACTCCGGTTCTCTGGCACATACGGCACCGGGATAGCTTAAGGAACGAAGGGGAGGTCTAGAAGAAGGGAACAACAGCAGCTGGTGTCTGCTGGTGGAATGGTAAGGTAAGCCATAGTCTACCATTTTAAAATTCCTCACCAATGTCCCCGTTGTTATTGACCAAACACCAATGCACGATATGCTTGAGAATGTTGACGCGAAGATGGCCAAAGTAGCTGTCTCGTCTCGTTGTTTGTTTCGAAATCGATACAGACTCGACATCCGGCTGCACATTATCACATTGCATTCCGATCACTGGGGCCGGTTGCTACTGCAATCTCGCTCGCCTACCAGTGACCAAACCGAAAGTCAATTGTATTTGGAATTCCTTGCCCTCCCCCGAGTGACAGAGATGGTCGGATCCGGAGAACGAGCGACCAGCAGCAGAGAATGAGGTCAACTTCGAGACTGAAGTAAGACAAAAATGCGACTAACCTACACGACCGCCCTACGATCTCACCCCAAACCGGCCCACCCAGAACAGAGGACGATTCTCTACACATTGTTATTTCCGTTGGGCGCCAAGCGTGCACGTCAGCACACAACACGTATAGGGGCGGATGAGATATGGTGGATGGTGTTGGGTGCGACCATGCAAAAGGTGTGGCTACTACACATACCCCGGTACCGGATACCCGCGCACCGTCTGTCGTTCTAACACAACGAACCACAACAGATTTGTTGCATTACGACAAATGGGACCGGCAGTGGCGGCGGCTGCGGCGGCGTTTGCCTGGTAGACGTTTCAGTTTCGTTCCGTCTCTTGCCGCCTTCCGCCCGGTGTCGTGCCTGCGATCACGATGCCGACATTATTCCATCTTGTATGTAGACGCCATCGCCGCTGCCCTGTCGTCATTAGTGGCCCATTCGCCGCCAATGCCGATGCTCTCCGTGTTTTCGATTCATAACTATCGTGATGGAGTCGCGAGCAGATACCACATCTGTCTGGTGTGTACACATTGCGCCAACCGGCTGTGTGCTATTTCTATCTCTGGCTTATCTCCCAACCTGCACCGTCGATTCTGCGTTTGATTTTCGTCATTTGTGCATTCTGTTGGGTTCTGTTCTGTTAAAGACCAAGCTAATACTGAGATTCTCATTCGGTTCCTTTGTTCTGGAGGTTTATATCGGACAATCGAATATAAAATGTAACTCATTCCGGTTTGTGTTTAAGTTTTAATAGCACTTTAAGTGGTCCATTTACGCGCATACTGCATCAATCAGAAGGTTAATGAAAACAAAATGGATGCCATGGTGACGATTGTTGTTACTTCTCCATATTCCCCCCCCCCCCCCTCCCCCGGGAATGTGACGGCGCTACCTTTCATCGCACGATGACAACACCAGCTGCAGCAACAGCAGATCGTTCCCGATGTGTCAGTTGCATCCCATCAGCCTCAGCATCATCAGCGTCGTTTGCTGGTGAAGTCTACATCGCTCGTAATAATCGATGGATTTATTGCACCGGGTCTCTGGAAGCTCCCCGCGGCTGCACCAAATGGTCTACACAGCCGCCACCACCGACAACAACCTCATCCAGCCGGTGGTGATGGGGTGGGGGTAATTGCTCATTGGTCGAGTAGTCTGATGATGGCGACGGAGGAGGAGGAGGAGGGCTCCAGCGAGAGACATCCGTATTCCGCGCGCATGAAGTGGCATGGATCGAGCGACAGCGGCAGCTTCCTGGTTGGTGCACACGTAGCAGGCGGTGGTAACTATGCAGAGCAGCTGTTGTTGTTACCGTGTCACATCGATCAACGCAAGCCCGTGCAATGTTGCGATTATGTGGCACTGGTCCGCAGAGCAGGCGATGCTCCGCCACATCCAGTAGGATGGGCAAGGATGATGATGATGATGGATCTGGCGCTTCAAGAGGGGAAAGAAGATGGCTTTCCGATGGGTGTCTCGCGTATGGCTCGCCAACTGATTATTATTTTAACACTACAACGCCAGGCCGTTGCTCATGCTGGGCGGGGCGGGGTCGTTCGTAGGACCTTTCTCTGCTTGCCATATCTGCAAAGTTTGCGCGCCGTTGGTCTTGCGTCGGTCGCGTCCAAGGCTGGTGACAGATTGCCGGGTTTCCTTTCGCTTGAAATAGAACTTTGGGCCTTCTGCGTCAACGGGCCGCTATCAACAACACGTTCACGATAGTTATTAGACCAAAGGGGTGCCCCGTTGCGGACGGCAACCAGCGAGAGGAGCGGGGGGAGCCCCTTACGTAGTTGTTAAGTTTTGCAAAATTGCAATTCGAATCTAACATATACATGAGTAACGCGGGGGGGTCGGGTTGTTTGTCCCCTTGGGTTTCCATGTTTGATAATATGTTCGTTATGCACCCCACCGTCTGCTGCTTATCTAGCACACTATCACACCAACGCCCCGTATACGTCCGTCCGATATGTGATGGTTCATTAGTTTAGATGACGGTTGTTGCTGCGGGGGCCTTTGCTATCAGTGAATCGCCCACTGCCGACCCATAACTCTCTCTTTCTCTCCCTATGTTCGTCAGCCGTCGCCAACGGCAGCCCAGCGTCCATGATCGTCATGTGCAATGTCACATTAGGTCCCCCAGTTCCATCACAGCCCGTGAAAGGGAGAGAAAGAGATAAGAAGGGTGGTGCTGGTTTTCGGACGAGATTGATTTGTTTCGCGGAACCGGCGATCGGATTGCGTGGGTTTCGACTGTTTTGTTTTTTATTCCCAAAGCGGAAAGCCCCCCCCTCCCCCCCAAGAAAGGTCATGCTCATGTGATGTGAAAGAGAGTAGAAAGAGGGGATAGTTTGTGGAATAAGGGGGAACGATGCGGTGCGTACGTCATCGTAAGGCGGCGTACCGGCTGTTGTCTGCGTAACATCTGCGCGTACTGGAATAAGTAATTTGGTCAGCTTTTTCTTGATAATGTTGATGCTCTGACATACGAAAGACACCTTCGCGCGTGGACACCTTTGTGAAGAAAACTGTTATCGCAAAAATCAATTTCACATTATCACCGACGAAAGGACTTCCTAGAACGGTTACCACAGGAGATCGATTAGGTTGCTTGATTCTATGGGGAAATGTAGTTGAAATTCGTCTTTGACCACGGGACTGTTTCATGAGCGATCGTAGTTCGATCAAAGCTGGAATTGACTTTTGGCATTTTCACGCTTTTCAAGCGAGTTCGAGCATTAGTTTCGTTCTGTGGACCCTCAACCAGAACGGTTCTCAATCATCCCGTTGTTTCTTTCGCGTCCTATAACCCTTCGCGTTGTGCACTGCTGCCTTGGAGCGGCGGTTTGGCAGCCGCAGCACCGAGCATCATGGTTTCGATGTCAGGAGCGTAGGAAGCGCAAACGGTGGTGTCCACGCAGAGTTGGAACTGCGTGAACACCCAACATATGGTACCAACCAGGGGTTGTTGTCACCGTTACCTCACAATCCACACACTAGATTTGCGTTCCGTTCCGTTCCGTCGTGCACCTTCTATACACCCACCAACGCCTACAAACGTCCGCTCTCACCACACCAAGGTTGTAGTGTCCGCTGCAGACAATCTAAACCGCCGCGGCATCATATGGGGTGGGCGCAAATGCTGAGAATGTGGTGGCGTTGACTCGTAAGCCAGCCGCCGGTTGGTTGGTTGTGTAAAGTAATAGGTCATTGGTCACCCGTATTGGGCTGTAAATTTAAATTCATCAATGAAGTCGATCGGTTGGTGGATTGGAATTAACCTTTGTGAGTGTTTTGATGAAGTTTCGATGTAAAACCAATCTGGAACACGGTGCTCGTGCTCAGCAGGCATTGATTTTGCTGAATCTGTGGACCACCTACTAGGGCCATGGGAAGTGAAGCGTCGCTCGTTCAATCCGTGGGTTAATATGCAAATCGATTTGCAGATCAACCGAAATCGATGCTGCAGTGTCCGTTAAGTGGTGCATCCTAGTGCTACGTGATTCGCTTGTATGTAATGATGCCTCTGTTCTGTTTAAGCGGTCAGTGTCCCTGTGTAATGGTTGCTCCTTTGTCCTGGCATGATGGTTCCACTTCGATGACCCAGTGCGCCCGTCATATGCTTCTGCATTTCATCATCAACAAATGAGTGTGAGTGGGTCAACTATGTACCGATGCAATGATGGTTCCCGAAAGTGTAATGTTTGCAAAAATAAATCCACCAAACCAATATGCATGTGAGTTTTGCTATCCAGCATGCAACGTCTGTTACCATCCGCTGCAACATTTACATTTCCTTCATTGCGGAAAATCCGTGGAAAACCCTTCGAATGAAGGGCACACGGTGCAGAGGTGCAGAATGTAGCCTCCTGCACAGTCTGGGGATTAATTATAACGACTGCCGGCGGCGGCAGCTGCGACGTAACATGAGTGTTCTGTTCGTTAGTGATTCGTGATGAAATGCATCGTTCGCCCTGTTTCAAACAGTGCTTGATGCTACTGTTGCTTCTCCTAATAATAGGGAGGAACTTCAGTTTCAGTTCCCCTGCTTGATGGAATCAATTTGGATTGGAAAACTCTTGGCGTATCAAGTAGCAATCACAACCGTTGGTGGCGATGTCTTCATCGTTGCTATCATCATATTCTTTCCTCGGGAAACTGTTGCTTTTTTTTCTTTTTAGATGCCATTAACAGATCAGCGCTGCCCATTGCCTTACGACACCTTGTTTCCCTCCTTTTTAAGCGTCACAATTTTCCACGAAGCGTATCTGGTTGGAAATTTCCACGTAATTTTTTTTACTGGTTCCTCTTTGTGATATTATTCATCTAATGTCAGTCGACCAATTGGAGAATCAGGGGCCGACGTTATGAGCCTCCTAAAGGCTAATACTGTCAGGTTACCAACAAAATTTCTTTCGTTTTACAACGGGGTTGATGCACAGACGACGACGACGACGGTTTTCGATTAGTACTACATCCTCCCGGAATCGTCCCGTGTTCCGCGTGAAGTGATAATGCAATTTGTCGCGCTGATTGACAGCGAACGACACTTTTGCCACCGGTGGTGCAAGCGAATCGGATTTCGCTCGCCCTCCGGGTGTTAATTCTTTTAATTGCCATCCGTGTTTGACCTTGTGCGAGCCAAGCGCCGTGTACTCCAGCAAGTGTCACGACACGCCAATCGTACCAGGTGTTGGCTGTCGTCGTTTGGCTTTCGTCGAGATTAGCGGCTTGAGTATCTTTCTTTTGCATTTCTCAAGTAAAAGCATTCGTTAGTTGTTCGGGAAGCTACTAGATTAGATATATTTACTCTGCTATTACTTTCTGCTCAGTCTTGTAGGTTTATTGAGCTACTGCCATCTAAGTACACAGTTTGGGTTGTTGCTTCAATCGGAAACATTTCAATTCTTACGTTTGATTACCTTCAAAGTATAACGAACGTTGGCTTGAATAAGACACTAAGCCTAACTTATTCCACACCAAAACAACGTTGTACGCAAAAAGCTATAAGCTATGCGAGCTACGAACTGTGAGTGCAATGGAATAATTAATACGCCTAGTAAGTAGTAGGTAGCATGGTGTGTGGCTTATACCGCCAGGGGATTTACCCCGCACCGGCTCTCTAGTATACAGGAGGAAGTAAATCTAATGATCTTGTAACACGCATGTGTGCTTCAGTCGAAATGAGCCAACACCATCGACCGGCCGCATAATAAGGAAAGGAGGGACGAAGCAATGCACGGTT
>NC_064877.1:12232500-12237500 GCF_943734665.1 Anopheles aquasalis
GTTATCTGTGCTTTCTTTCAGACCATCAAAAACAAATCCCTGCGGCGGTTGGACGAGTGCTTGTTTGCCCTGGCGTACTGTGGCCGAGAGCTGCCGACCGGTGAGGAGCGTCACTGTGTGTTCGAGGCCCTGCCAGAACTGCTGAGCGGTCCGCGGGAACTGTTCGCCTTTCTTAGCTTCTACACCCGTTTGGCGACGGAGGCAGGGTACGCCGGGTTCGGACATGGATTGCGTCGTGCCATCACACGCTGGTATGATAAGCATTCCGCGCTGGAACTGGCGGAAATGATTGCATTGAGCAATGGGGCCTTCGGCTGGACACATGCCGATGTCATTCGAAAGACCCATCTCAAACTCGAATGTCCGATCAAGCGTTCGATCATCGACGTTACCACGAAGCGTGCAAGCCAACGACCGTCGCTTCCGACGCAAAAGCAGACAAGTGATGGAGAGGCCTCCATGGATGCGGCATTGGTTCGCTATCTTCAGCTCATGGCAATAAGCTCAGCATCAACGGTGGATGAAGCAGAGGAACTTATTAAACGCCATGGGCCGATTACATACAATCAGCTACCGCTTACATATCGCCGCTGGTACACTGTGTGGATGGCGCTGTTTCCGCATCTTACCCATCGCGAGCTGCTGGATGCCATGTTGCCGATGCAAGATTTCAATGTGCTATACATCGAAGAAGTCTACACAGCGTACGTGGGCACTCTCGCCAAACGCCGCAAAGCCGTCGAGCAGGAGCAGATACATCCGATTGTAGTACATGGTATCAAGACACTGTATGAAAAGGGGAAAAGGTATCCGCTCCTGGTCAAGGAGCGAGAGCAACACGCACATCTCTTGGAACGTGAACCAGAGACCGTCGTCAAAACGGCTCTCCGAGACACCTTGGAGCATTCATTTTCGCATCACCCTAAAACCGGTGCATGGTACTATATAACGCTCGATCTACGCAGTGCTCACCAGAAAAGTAGGTATCAAATGTGACGCTGGTCGGCTTGTAAAAAGTTAATAACCACCACCATTCGACTCTTCTTGCAGAACACGTGCTGCGAAACTCTGAGGTCACATGCTTCGAGGCTAGTGTTCTCCTAGCATTTTCGATTTACAAACGAGAAAAGCATGTGACGGTGGAAATGTTTTCCGATGACAAGCAGAAGTTGTATCCAGTCAATTTCCGCAAGGAAATGAGTTGGTCCGAGGCGCTGGATCACTGCAGGCTGTTGCCAGAAACGACCGGTACGAAGCTTTTGTCAAAAACGAAAGTATCTCTTAGTGCTCCGATTGCTAAGGCCCAGGCTAAGAAGCAGAAGGTTGATGTATTCATTACGATTACCGACTCCCTAATTCGGGTCAACCCAACTCGCATCCCCCCGTGGCGTGCGATGCGCGATTATCGTAAAGCGATGAATCTGAATTTGTCCAGGTAAGGCGAGTGAGGTGGCTCAAGATTAGATCCTTCAGCCATCGATACTAGATCTAATACGTGCGCCCTTCTTTCCAGGTACATTTGCGTCTCTCTAAGCCAGCACAAACCATCACTGACGTTCGATGAAAATGCTATGAAAGTAGGTGGTATTCTCGAGGTGATTGGCTACTCTGAAAGTACTGCTAAGGTTATTGAAGCATTTGCTAAAAATCTCTTTTTCTAAATTGGACGTAAAGGTACGTATGAGCAATCATCGTATGGTCCACAATTTAATTTTAATCATTGTAAGGGAAATTCAATCGGCTCTTGTACGTAGTTGTACATCACAGAACGAGAATTACACATGAACTCCACATACATACAAATACGTTGAAAATGGAAGTAACAGAATAGAGGATTTCGTTAGAATCCGTTAGAGAAGTAGTTTCAGTTTTTGTGCTTCTGATCGCGTATTGGATATTTCCGTGCCTTTAAAATATTTGTTTTATCCAAAAGAAGATACAGAAGACCACATAGTTTCATGCATATCCACGTAATATTTGAAAACAATGAATCTATAGTTGTGATACTCAAATCTCTCCATCCAATGGACACACGAACATTCGACAGGCACAGACCAATTTGTAGTAAGCGGTTAGAAATCATTGCAAGTAATCAAGAATTTTAGTATCATTTAGTGAGAAACTTACTTCACACCCATACTATTTTCTCGGCTCCAGCAAGAGAATCTTTGCTTCAAGTTTGAATATCACCAATTTTCGTTCAAATGGCACTCTTTTGTTTGAAGAAAGTTGAACTCAACAAAGTATTTCGAATAATATACGATATATTCCTATCTTGGTCCTCGGACTCCTCTTATATGCTATACATTAAGATAATGGTATAGATTAGCATCAAAATTTAATTGCTGGCCACCGATCATTCTGGATATCTTACTTAACGTTAAGTATGGATCTAGCGTGCGTGCTCAACTGTACAAAAACGTTCTTTATGGCGTATAAATTTCCATTTCTATCGGCTTCGTAGTGTATATCCTTGCTATATTCGCCGTGAGCGTTCAGTGTTTTAATCGTAAACATTATAGGTATCTAGCGTAACACGTGGAAATTTAAGTTATGAGTTGAATAATGCATTTAAAAAAGGATTGTTTTTTGTAAAATATTCTGTACGGCATGCTATTTTATCTCCTTAAATAGTTGCTTCATAAGTTCATTACCTTTCCGCAACGAAGCTCACCAAACATGACATGAAACTAATTTACTCAACATTAGCAGCTTAAAAAGCGTAAATTTGAAAACTTTGAATATGATATAAGATGTTCGATCTAAATCAAATTCCAAATGATCTAGAAAAAAGAAATGCACAACATTCAATAAACTGGATTTATCGTTGTGCAACAACCAGAACAAACGAATCAGAACATGAACAATTAAACAATAATTAAATGAGCTGTGATCAAAAAGTTAAAACACATATAATCTCCTCGTTTTGTTTTGAGGCAACGGTGACTATTCAACCAATTACATATTTATAGTATTTCACTTTAAAGTCATAAACCAAACAACCATTACAGCACGGATACAAATGGTTCGCCTTTACCCTAATCTATTGAAGACCTAATGATTTTGAACAAAATTGTGAATTTGTTCATAACTGGCAATGGAATCCTATACCGTACAAGAGAATGAAAGATTCCTTTTTTCAACAACACGAAATAATGTGTGATGTGCAAAACAGAAAAAGCAGAGCCTCTGTTACCTCTGGAATCGAAGTAAACAATACGCTGAATTCGGGCCCACAACGATGTGGGCTAAACGAAAGAGAAACAGTAAAACAATGATGATGATAAATATGATGATGCAATACAACAATCCAGAAACCAGGCAATAACAATATGAAAACATGGAATGTGCTTCACAGATGGAGAGTAAAACATTTAATAATGAATGTAACACGTATACGGATATCGCAAAATAATATGCGCGGATTCGAAGGAAAACTAAACATGTTATACAAAGACTGAGACTGCCAGTGACAATTTTCTCGAAGAAATTCATTGAACTGCGATTTCGTACCCTCAATACAATTAATAGAAAATAATGTTTTGCGTTGTTACACAAGTAAATCAGAATCAATCATTTATGAATTAATAACGCACACAGCAACCAAATGAAATAGGATAACTTGATCCACATTTCTTCGATTTGGTTTGGAAGTGGAGTTTTGTTTGAATAATTTCTTCCCATCAGTATACAACGGCATAGTCAGGATCATGTTAGAACTTGTTGTTCTTTTGGCCAAAGTGTTGGGCCTTTAAAATTATTTATAATTTCAAGCCATATTTTTTAAAAGACTTGTACCTATGGTACCATTAGGTAACACAAACTTGAAGCATTACAGAGAGTAAAAATCAAAAGCAAGAAATGGAAATTCTAAACTGCCCATCACACGCATATTTCGCTTTGATTGCAAAGCATAAATTGTTGCCTGACAGAGTGTGATCCGCAAACATGCCAATAATTATGAAATTGTTACGCTTATAATCGAACCTACGGAGCACCGAAAACAAACCGTTAAGATCCCTTTGCTTATTGTTAGCATTGTTTGAATGAATTCTCAATTCCTATGTTTTACCAATACCCCTCTACGTTGAGAAACTAACATAGCAAAATCAATAATGTAAGAAAAACAGTTGCTAGTTCCACTGACATAAAGGGCAGCTCCGAAACAAAAGAAATAGTATTCATATAGTCAGTATATTTGCGGGGTTTAAGTATAATTTTCGATTGAGTGTCACACCTCTCGATACAGATACTTCTGCTTGGTTTGCTACAAAGCAACTATAAGGAAAAATAATCGTTCAAAAATATATATTTTTACTAAATAGCGAAGAGGATAGAAATTTATATTGCAGAATTTGCAAAAAAAATGCGAAAAATAGCCAAAAGAGAACAAGACCTTAAATCTGTGAGATGTGAACGCTGCAGAACATTAACTCATCGAACTCGAAATGCAAAATGAAATATTTTTTGGTTAAAGACGATGTACAACCATTTCAGAATGAAGCAAAATAAAAACCATATTGGACCTTCACAAAACCTGCAAACAACTTATGCCGGTTAATTCCTTCAAGAGCCAATAAGAGCTGCTAGAGAGCAGACAGGACCTACAGGCGTATCTAGCCGTATGATGGCACCGTTAAATCGTTTGGCAAATACTCTCGCAAGCAGGTCTTTGCCTGCCGTGAGCTGCTTCTCGTTCGTTTGGGCTTTTGTAAATAAAACTGAAGCTTTGGCTGGCTCCCCCATTTCGACCGGCTCATGAGCAAGGTAGATCGAGAACTGCGTACGGGGATTCATAGCCAGGGAGGGACGAGCTGCAGCCGCGTGGTGGGTGGACAATCGACGAATGTGCGAGGACGGTTTTGTTGAATGAAATGCTTGCGAAGGTTGCGTTAAATGAGAAAGACAGACAGAGGGAAAAGGATGGTGCTACTAGTGGTTAATGGAGCATGGCCGCATGGTTCGTGCTTCGGCCGCTCATCCGTCGGCGGCCTCCGAGT
>NC_064877.1:12240000-12252500 GCF_943734665.1 Anopheles aquasalis
AATGACAAGGACATGACGTTAACGGCCAAGCAACGGGTTTTTGGCAAGCCATGCCAACTTGATGTTGGAGTGACATTTTATTACCCGTCTCTTGCCCACTTTTTACGGAAATGCAATTCCATTTCGCGTTTTTCGTAAGAGCTGCATCATCCGTTTCATCATTTCCGTTTTTTTTCTAAAATGTCCCGGTTGCTCATTTTGTGAATGTAAAACTACATCATCGCCCCTCCCGTAATGTCGTCATGGTAGCAGCGTTCCAGCATTCGCTTGCTTGCTCTGCATCACACATGCTCACGCTTCTATCTATGATTCATTTTCAAGCTATTTTTCCCTTCGATCGTTTGCTAGGTGGTACAGCGAGTGACGCGCGGTCACATAAATATCGTATCGAGAGTTTTAAAATAGCAAAAAAATGGTCGGAAAACGCAAGTCGCACAGTGCGCATGCTAAACTCGACAGCTCCCCATCCAAGGTTGGTCCGTCCGTAGTGTGCGTATGATGATGGTTGATGATTGGTGCTGATATATGCACGCTAGATTCTCTCCAATGCTTATACTATTACCAATTAATACTGAAAGTTAATCAATATAAATGCAACCTGTTAACCAGTCATATTTTGATGTATGCTCTCATGCTTCGCTCATCGACTGTCGCCTGTGGGTGCAATAATTTCTAAATCAACCGTAAAAATGAATTGGGTGAGCCACACCATGGCTCGCACGCGAAATCATGTGCGAGGGACACTGGGAACCGTCGTTAAACCAGCGGCATAATTTAATTGTCGCACGGATTGTGAACTGCACAACGGCGGTTAAGGGCTATGCGACGGGACGGGGTGTGGTTTGCGAAAATGGGTAATCCAATTAAGATGTCGCGGATTTATGGCTCACGGAGTGAGGCGTGTGGTGCTTCTTTCAGACCGATGGGGGAAGGAATTGTGTAATTTATGCTTTAATTTAGTTGGAACCGGAATGGTTTCTTCGAAGCAGATTCGAAGATAAATTTCCCTGATCGGAATCAGCTGATGAGTGATGGAGGTATTGAGGTTTCATTTAGCTACTATGCTTCTATAGCAGCATCATGAACAATCAGTGCAAACAATGACCATAAGATCAATGGTCTCATCGTTTGTGCCCTTATAATAACATTCCCATTAATTGCTGTTCTTTGCTATTTTTTCCGCTCCTTTTTGTAATCATGCAATTGCATCAGTATAAACGATGTAACTGTCGTGTGCCTCCACTGGCGACGCGTTCACCGTGCGGTGCCCAAATCCAATTACTTTCTACACAAAACCAACGCCGGACCGCTGGCCGCTGCCTATGGTTCGTCGAGGGTTGACGATGGCGCCTCCATTTTAGCGCTAACGAGAACCACCTGGCGGCATTCGCGTGTGTCCAGCGGCTGGGAGGGATGCGATGGCGTCGGCTTTTCACTCGTGAGTGCAGCAGTTTTCCCAGCGCTCACCAACTTTCTCTCGCTCTCTCTCTCTCTCTGCGTCTGCGCTGAACGCGTGGCGATGTTATCGGTGGACGCGATCTCGCTGGAAACTCTTCGCCACTCCACTCGTCGCGGTCGCTCCCTTCTTTTGCCGGTTTCACGCGGTTCCACGTGGTTGGTGGCGTGCGTGCCAGCCCCAGCCACCAAGCCCCAGAACGTGGGATGTTCGTGGTGGATGGCGTTCGATCGGCGCTTCGGGTTTCGGGGCTTCAACGCTTCAAGGACACTGAACCGGATGCCGGTTCTCGGATGGCTCGGTTCTAACCGGTTAGGTCCGCCGGTCTGCTCACTCTCACTGGAACGCGCTGGAATTGTAACCGCCCGTTCGTTGAGACTATACCCAAGGGTTTATCGGGGAGTAGCCGTTTCCTGCTGCGTATGTCCCGTTTTTTTTTTGCGTGACCCGATGCTGACCTCCGAGGGAATGTTTGTGTAGCCGGTTTCGTGGGACGGCTTGGATGGAAATTGTATGTTAACAGCGGCGGAAGTACGGCTCTTAAAAGCACCACTCGAAGCCACTCGTGCCGGCGCTTTTTTATTCATCGCAGCAATTAACGAAGCTACTGGCTGTTTCTTATTGTTCTTCTCACCGGAATTGATGCCGGATAAGACTGGATTAGGATGAATTGATGGATGGAAACGTTTACTGAAGGATGAGCGATTCTTGCAACGCAATTCCTGTCTGCACTCAGTCTATTTAACCTTATTTTTCCGCTAGCTCTAGCAGTGTTTATTTATAAAAGAATCACAAAAGAAATATTCATTAGCGAGGGTATCAGTTTCACGGGTCAGCGACGCAATATGGATCGTAAATCAATCAGACAGTTATGAGCCAGCAAGCCATATTGACTTTCATTGTTTCTTGTCGAATGCAGGCCAAATTCTCAGTCTGTACCGGCATTACAAAGAGAAACGTTCGTTAAAACGTTGGTTATCGGTTTTTGCGAGATAAAAATGGGAAAGATAACCACGTGATCTGTCCCCCATTCCCTCTCCTACCGGGGAAAAAATGGCAGACAACAATCAACAGCTCATCTTTTTAATTGTCCCTGCGCGGCTCCGTCCGCTATTAATAGTGCGAATTTCGTGTTGCCAAATGTGCCAAAAATGTGCCTTTCAACGCTCCAAATAGGGCCGGAATGGGCAGGAATTCGAAAGAGAGAACGCGCGCCTCCCCACCAATTACCGTTTGAGTGCTGCAGATGGGCAGCTGTGTCCAACTGACCACCAGCGACACCGACCAGTTGCCATGGCTATCCGGGCCCTAGGTGTATTATATCTGGGCCTCCTCCTTTCCACAGCAGTGCCCTTCTGGGATCCCGCAGCCGGATGATAGATTTATTTTATAATTATTCCTGGCAGAAACGTGACACGAACAGACCGGGACATCCAAAATCAAGGGGTGCTGAAGCGCTGAAGAGCAGGGGAGTGCAGTTTGGGGAAGGCACGAGACGAGACAACAAATATTTGCGATCCTTTGGCTTGTACTTTCTGTCACTCGTCTGGCCACCGAGTGTGAACCTTGAGCCAACAAGCGGTCCCGTTTGTTCACGCGACAACGGCGCGTCCTCTTCATTAGCGATTTAATGGGGATAGCGCTTCTCGGATGCTGTTCCTGGTGTTGCTGCTGCTACGAATGATCGTGATACCGATGATGCTGTGTAGACAAACTACAGAACCAAAGAACTCGGAAGGTTGCGCAAAGTAATACGCAAAACCCGGCACCGACTTCAATCCGTTCCGCCAATTCCCATGACGGATATGCCTTTGGTGAAGTGTTTGAGGTTTTGCAACAAACTTAAACTCTCGGAATTCGACAGACAAGCCAACATTCATTGTATCGAGAGATACTCTGTACGGCACGATATGGGGATAGTATTCACCCCCTTCCATCGACTCCACTCGTCGTGTGACCGTGCGGAGCGTGTTTGTTCTTATCTTTTCACATGAATAAACACACCGAGCAAGCTGTACGGCCCTTTGTGGTGTTGGTGGTGCTGAAGGATGCCGATGGTCATGTGGTACGTGGCGGGGCGAGCTGGGGGTGATGCTGGTGATGATGCAGGATGTGCTGTGGGTCACGAGGTTCCGAAAATAGAAGGCGCACGCACGAACGAACCAATTGTTCGACCGACGAGGGGAGGTGAGACAGGACGCCCTGTGCGGCAGGGTATGTTGTGAGGATGTCCGATCGTGTTCGTGACGGAAGCAGCAACGCCATGCTGGGGACCATCGTGAAGGAAATGAAAAAGAAAATTGTAAAAGGAAATGCCCCGATCGCTATCTCACTTTCTCTCTGCCGCTCTCGCTCTCGCTCTCTCTCTATCTCTTGGACCATTGCTCTATCATACAGTCGTTTGATGGAATGTGATGCGAGCTTCTTGTCTGTTTTTTTTTGTGTTGCCGTTTCCGGCCGCTCACAGGTGCTTTGTTGATTCATTATATCAAGCACGTAAATATCCACTTGGGGAATGGCACAAAATCTTTAGGTCAAGGTGTGTTTTGGGCCTAACTTTTGAGAGAGTGATAGAGAGAGAGAAAAGGAAAAGGATCTTTGCGTGCACTTCAGCACCTGAGGGGTGGGTGCGGTAAGTCAATCGAGCGAAAGGTGTAACGTGATTAGTTTCATTGCTTTCCTCCCCTTTCCTGATGTCCTTACGGTTGCTGTTGGCGCCAACCGGCAACGATGATGCGGCGTGGAATCGCGTCATTTGTGCCCTGGCATACCACGCGGTTGGCAAAAGGTCACCCCTCCCCCCCCCCCCCCCTCCGGTGAACTCGTACGAACCGGTTTCTATTGGCGAGCAGTCGCACGATGAAAGGCACGTTGACATTTGTGCAAGGCGGTATCCCAGAAGGTGTCTGTTGATGGAGGAGTGCAACTGAGCGAAAGGATTCGCGATGGGGGGAAGAAAAAAGTGAGAAAAGAAAATCCCATCACCAGTCACCATCATCATCATCATCATCATTATGGGGTAGAAGTCACGAGGTGGGAAGGGGAACCATCCTTCGGCTGCTTGCAACTGACCATTGGGCATGATGGTCCGGTATCTTGTAGCGCTCTTCTGGTGACAGAATCAATTATCGAACCGGACAGCGGGCCGGGCTTTTGGAAGCAATTTGAACACGCAATTTGCTACAGTCACAAGCGATTCCGGTGATTTACGGGACCAGCACCCGTGAACCCGGAACCCGCCCACGGTTGAGTGGGTTTGACAGGTATCACTGTCGATGGTCGATCCATGAGGGACGACTTTCTCTCAGCTATCAGCAAGAAAAAAAAAACGGATTCATTTGCGCCACGCCATCTGTGGTTCGATAATCGATCGCGTGCTGATGGAGGGATAGCAAGGGCAATTTTAATTGTGGCCCTTTTTTTCTCTTGTTTCGACCAGTGTTTCCGTTTGTTTGACTTCTGTTTCCAGGGCTTTCCAGGGGTTTAAAGCAAACAGTGATCGATTTTTTTAATTATACTTTTAAATGAAAATCTATATTCTTTAAATTGCATTTAATGAACTCGCTGTTCCCGCTACAAGATAATTCATAATGCTCACCACAACAGCCTGTTCTATTGTGCGCACGATTGCAATAATATTTAGTCGTTGGCATTAGTCTAAAATACAAAAGAAAGACTGCTTGTGATGCACAAAACTGTAAGCTGTCTTTATACGCTTTTAAAATATTAGCTTGCGGTGTTGTCTCTCTATCCTTCATCCCTCAAAATGTTTTACCTATCAATTACTATCCTATTCTATTGATTTGATATGATTTGTCAACATAGACAGGTTTTTGGCACCGCATATTAGTCAATCACGATTGCAACCGATATTTAATCAATGAGCTATTATTTCCTGCTGTGTTTTCCTGATTTTGATAATAAAATGGGACTTTTATTTTGGGATTTGGAATATCATAGACGTGGTGCGTCGTGTACTAATTCCTATTATTATCGTTATATATTTATTCATTTAACGGCCATCTCTGAAGAGAGTTGATTAAACTTTAAATTAAAGAGTTGCCATTAGGAACTGTTCATCTTGAGCAGATATGATTTGCTGTTTGGACAATACCTCAGAAGGAATGTTTATATCATCCGAGGGCACGTTTCTACATGACACAGATGGTATCACATGATAATACCTCCGTCACTCTGCGCCCCATTTGTGATCAGTAGTGCTTCAAAAAAAAAACAAAAATACTCAACGCAGGTGTGGTGACCCGAGAAACGGCGCTTAACAGAGCAGCAGATCAGCGCAGATGACGCTCCTCATGCTGATCGATTAACTTATTAACACGCTGCAGCTAACAAGCAAAGTCCACACGGTCACGGTGCACCAACAAACAACCGGTGAACCGGTTGTCCGAAATCGTCATTCGTCCCCTTGGCTGCGTGTTGATAGTCGCTATGCAAAATCATCTACGTCACGACGGAGTATCACTGATCGCAGTGAATGCGTCGTCGGCGTCGTGATAAATGCCTTTTAAAAGCCTTGTGCGGCATTTGATCGCACGACAGAGGGATGCCGGTGTGTTGGGTCGATGGAGGTCGCATACTGCGAGCACGTCTACGGTCACGATCGACTCGCTAGGTCATGTTGCGGTGAAGCAGAGCAGGAGCAGCAAGCAAGCAAGCAAGCAAGCAACAAATGGCGCCATGGCTGCGAGGCTATTTTTGATTTGATCGCGCTCTGGCAAACGATCTAGCATGATCCGGTCGCGTCTAGCCCACGCTCTGCGCCAAGTGTGGTGCTTATGCTGCAACGGTTCTTTTGCTGGCAGCTTCCCCTTTTTCACTGCTGGCCAGAGAGACACGAGAGACACGAGAGAGAGAGAGTGATGAGCTGCTCTGGCGGATGTACTAGTAGTGTTGGTAACTGTTTTGCTTGTCGTAGTAACCATCGGATCCTCGCCAACTCGCACGATCGCCGTGCACTCGACGTTTTGAGTCGCGTGGTAAATATTTTCGGAAATTACAGTCACACGATCGTGAGCACTCGTGCACGTCCGATCATTCTCTCGCTCTCTCTGCTTTTCCCTATCTCTGGCGGACACTAGAATTCGGTCGCCGGCATCTATAAAACCGCAATTCGTGGCGGGAGCAGCTTTTCAGTTGAACACCGAGACCGGCCCGGGCAAGATCAAGATTTTCGGGCGAACGGAAGTTCACGATCGTACCAAGAGCTGGCCCGTGAAGCTCGAGTTGAAGTTATTTCTGTGATCGATTCCCTGTTCCACTTCCTTGCGACTATCAAAGGGGCCCGTGTGATTGACTGACGGCAGTGTACTGTTGTGCGAGCGCATGGACTGTTAGTAATCGATCTCGATCAGTCAACCAACCGAGCCATTTTGCACTGTGTATCTGTGCAGCGTGCGTGTCTATTTGTTTTGTGTCCCGTCACTCTGTGTCATAAGTGCAACAACTTCTTCGGTTTCGGGGTTCGCGAGAGTTGTTGAGCAAATTAGTCAAAGCGACAGAGCGCGCGAACAGAAGGTGTCTTTGCGGAGTCTTCTTCTCTTTCTCCCGCCACCACCACCACCACCCCTTTTCCACGTCCTTCCCTCTCTTCAAAAGCAATCCGCCGACAAACGCCCCCAAAACGCTCATGCCATGCGCACTTCAATCTCTCAACTCTTCTCGGCAGCAACCGACCACGATGCCAGAGGAATGCGGCCTGGCGCGCCGGCTTCAGCTTCCGCAGCTACGGGTTGCACTAACGGTTTCGCAGGTGCGTTTCTGGTCGTGATTCCACAAATTCCCAAAATCCCCCAAATGGTGTCCTCCAGGTTATGCTGTCCCGCAAATGCCATGGGCAGCAGATGAAACGGTGCTGCAAGCGTGCCTCAGGGGGGAAACGAGGGATTAAAATAGCAAACTACACGACTCACCCAACATTCGGAGCAGGAGACGATCAGAAACACATACACAAAAAGGCAAAAGCATACGACAAATACATGCTGATCACTGGTGCAGCAGGTGGTGGTAGCCCGAACGGCGCTTTCATCCGGAAAGCAAGCGAAAAACGGGACAGCGAGGTGGTGTAGCAAGTGATAAGCGAAGAAAGCGAAAAGCGACCCGTATTGCGACGAGGCTGACCGAGTGATGATTGATGAACCATCGATTCGACAGGGACATGACATGAACCGGACGAAGCCAAACGTTGACGACAAACATGATCGCGAACGACGCCGAGCGTTGCTGAGTGTTGGCAGAGATTCGACCTCGCAGTTCGCAGATCGCGCGCCATTTGTGTCTCCTCTGTCTTAATGATAAAGAAGCGCGTAAATTATCGAACTTTTTCGCTACTTTTGTCCCTGTTGCTGGTCGCACCCAAGCCGAGCCGAGGTCGCAGTTCATCCAGGAGCACACGATAAGCAGGATGATATAACAACGCATGGCGAGTGGGGTTGAATGGTGGTCGTCGTCACGTAACGCTTGGCCTGCTGGCCGTTGACTTTCCTGCCAGCGCCATCCCGACCACTGACCAGCGTTGGCCTTTAGTCTATCTTTAGTGCAAAGTGGGACACACACTGACTGTCTGGTTTTCGGTTCGGTCGGTTCGGACGGTTTTTTTTCCCCCGTGCAATCCCGTTCGTCTACCAATTAATTATGTGTTAGCTACCGGTAGAAAAGGTTAACGGTTGAAGTCAAATATTCGATCGCTTTAACCGGTTTCATGTCATGTTTATGGTGAAATAGAAAATTTGAGATAACTCTCCTCTCAAAATTCCTCGAAAAATCTCGAATAACATAAATTTGTGCAAACGATGGAGACGCCAACGATGAATCGCGTACGAACTACAGAGGGCGCTACCGGCAGGTCGTTCGTTACAAGTGTTACGCGTTACGTGGGATGCGCCTCCATTAGATCAGTAGCAAGCCACGACTTCCGGAAATCATGAAATCATTTCTTTTATGCTTAATTCCAACCAACCCGAATCAGCCAACCGTGAATGGAATCGTCATCATTTACACCATTTTATGGTGTGCGCATTGTCAGGCGGAATAGCGATCGTAAAGATCTCCCGATTACAAGGAATTCTTTTTTTCCTCTCTCTCTGGCGAAAACAAATCTGTTGACGTGTTATTGTGCGGAAATGTGGACCAAGGCCAACAAGGCAACAACAGTGATGATCGTGGGATGGAGGCCGGACCCGCCGAAAACAGATTATCACCTCGCGACGGTTACGCATCTGGTCTTTGCAGTGAACCTGCGGTGTGTGACTCGACGGAATGGCATTTTGCGTATTTTTATTCAACGCTCGGTTTGCCAGTGTTGTTGACGGCGTTCGGAAGCTGAACAGCACACTCACGGTTTGGTTACTATTCGTTGTGCCACCGGCCGGTAGTTTGGCGCTGTTAATGGGTCTGCCGGTCCGGCCAGCCAAGCGGCTAATTTATGGTAATCAAATAGACAGACGGAATACGAATCCTGGCCGATGTTCGGAAGAATCGCCGCTCGTCGTGCGCCTTGTGCGGGCATTCAATCGTCATCGTAGTCGGTTGTAGCCGGTTCATTGTCCGCTTTGTAGTGCTGCTGCTGCCGTTGCTCATCAATTAATGGGCGCCGTAGTCGATGGAGCATATCAGCTCCAATTTCTTCGCCATCTGCTCATCGTTTTTTCGGTAGCAACAGTGGCAACGGGGTAGTGTCGGTAAAAGTCGATTAAAGCATCGCAAAGGGACGGGGGACGTTAAAGTTTTGCCACTCAATTGGTGACGATTGAAAATGTGCCGCGAGAACTTTACAATAACCAGTGATCAGCGGGGTTACTAGTTGCCGATTCCAAGAAATCGTTTCATTTAAATTAGCTACACATGCGGCATAATTTATGTAGAATTTTTTGTTTGTAGTGGCCACGACTAATCTCATTCTCAATTCGATTCACGCAGGACACAGTGGATCAATTAGAGATGTATCAAAAACAGACTGGAATTCCCACAATGGGGACAACGGAACAACGCAGCTCAACGGGACTCTCGGGCGAGGGACGTCCGAAACGGCAGAGACCGACTCATCAGGTAAGTGGACGACGATGATCGTAAGTGCTCATCAGAGAAGCAACCTTTTTCTTAACGGAAAGACATCCTCCAAACTATCATCATTTCGTGACAACTTCTTGACGCTTAATGGTGCAGCGTTGCCATCCGGTTTCTTCTGACGCGATTAGCATTTTGGAGAGTTCGCTCAGCAAAGGCAAAGGACATTTAAGGTCAAGGAGAAGCCCACTGCTGGAAGTTCTAATTAGTGCACGCCCTCGGAGGCGATGTTATCAATGCAATTAGTGGTCAGTGGGCTTCCTTCGCTTCGCTTACTGTCTCTAATGAGGACATTAAAAGCTGCCCTTGAATGAAGTTATCTCCTTTCGAGTTAAATGTGGAGGCCTCTCGAGATGGCATTCAATTCGGCAACACGATAGCTAAACATTCGAAAGTATCTCCTCCCACTG
Source organism: Anopheles aquasalis (assembly GCF_943734665.1). Taxonomy (NCBI): domain Eukaryota; kingdom Metazoa; phylum Arthropoda; class Insecta; order Diptera; family Culicidae; genus Anopheles; species Anopheles aquasalis. The sequence continues at coordinate 12,249,949 of NC_064877.1, forward strand.
GGTTACGAATACGAAAAGCTCTCGAGAATAGGTCACATGTCGTACCAATCCGGTTCCCTCCGGGGGCAGTTCATGTTGTTGAAGTTTATTTCCCATCCTGTCGGTGATTCGGTAGAAAGGATCGTAGTATGTTGATGTGCTTCGCTCGTTTGTTTTCTTTCTTCCTTTTTTTCCAGGGACCGGGGGGATGCGGGACGCGCTGGAGGGGCCGGGCTCAGCGCCGAACGACATTATTCACCTCAAGAGACGGGTGGGACTCTTCAGTGGGGTTGCTTTAATTGTCGGCACCATGATAGGTGAGTATCAGTAACCGTTCCCAAACAAAACTACCGCAAATGTTCTCTTCATGAGCCACCGTGAGCGTCGAAGATCAATGACTTTTCTATGCTAATTTGGCTTCTCGTTCCCCTTTCTTACCACGCGGTCGCGAACCATTCGTCTAGGGTCCGGAATTTTCGTGTCGCCATCTGGTTTACTGGTGAGAACTGGTTCCATTGGTGTGAGCTTTATCATATGGATGGCCTGCGGATTGCTCTCGTTGTTAGGTAAGTCACGTAGCGCGATTTATCGCGCACACCTCGTATCACATCCTTATCTACTAGCGTACCGTGGCGGTGGCGCACCGTTGCTTTCTCTACAAAGCGCACGATGCATGTTTGCACGACAAAACGGCCTGGATTAACGCGGGGGGATTGATGGCTAATCTCGGTGCAACCTACGCACAATCGGCTCCATTTTACGTGCGTCACAAACAGACCAGTGATGGGGCTTTTGAAGTTGATGGAACTGTCATTTGGAATCGTTTTTGGGAACCGAGTGGTGGTGGGACCACCACTTGATGGTAGCATTCTGCGTCACAATGCCTTCTCCACGTTGCCTTAGCACTCGCATGGCTATTTGATTCTGAAAGCTCAAACCATCCCGCCAAAAATGGAGCGCGACGGTCGCGTGCGTCACGCGTCAAGCGTGAAGGAAGAGGAGAAGGTCTGCAGCGATGACAGGCGTCGCGTGAGCTACACATGATCTTGCCGCAGGATCGGTGGCATGTCCTGCCCCGCAATCGCAATCCGATATTGCCCTGAGTCCTAGAGGGACTGATCGTTTCGGTTTAAAAATAACATTTCAACCAACCTGCTTGACACTGTCGCAGCAGCCAATTGTTATGGCTCGGCGGTGGCATGAATGGTGGATACTAGCCAACGCTCCTGCTCACGGGGAACAAGTACAGGGAATCCGATTGTAGACCGACATGCGGCCAGTGAAACTGCGACGCCGCCACGTCGCCGTCGACATTAGACGAGATGGGCACGAAGAGGGGGGGTTTGCAATTTGGAAAAGTAATTTTTGTGAATCGGAGCGGATTCGTTTGTGCTCGAGTGCGATAGAGCGCGTCGCACGATCGTAAATCTTGCGCACCATCCTTCACATCACTTCACTTCTCTTGCGGCTTCTTGAAACACGTCTCGACGGTGCTGCGAGAAAGCCTTTTGGATGCTGCAGAATGGTTTGTAAAACAAAGTGCTTCAAAGTGTCCCCGTGCTTTTGATGGCCGGTGATTTATTTATCGCCTGAACGCCGGGGTGATGACGATGCTGATGATGTTTGGTCAGTCGCCACTGTTGCCTTTAAATAAATAAAATCATAAATTTGCCGCTCGTTTAGTAATCATGTGACGAAAAGTTTACAAATTCCGCAGCTAGTCATCACTCTTAACACAAGAGGGAAATGTGTTTTAAGTTTTACTCGCTTTGATCACCAAAGCCGCAGCTACACAAGTTTCGAGTTATTAAAATTCATTCTAAAACATAAATAATTTATTCTTCATCAACTTACACATCGTAACCACACTCAAACACTAGTAACACCGTGCGGTGATGGATTTTTTGTGGAAATTATAATTAAACTTTAGACCATCGCCGGTCGGTTGCAACCGAACGAAACGGAGACCGTTTATCCTTGTAGCCTTGTGTGGCCATTGGCTTTTCACGTAGCACCACAGGACCGGTGTTTGCCGAAGCCATATCGCATCGATGATGCCGATGACGATGCTGGTGATTTACTTTGCACAAGACGAGCAGCCTTGCTGGCTGCTCCTGCACCATCATCGTCATCACCACTCTGACCACCCGGAACCAGAGTCTCCCATTTGCCGGTCCGTTCCGTTCGGCTTCCACTGCTTTCTCGGAACATTATTTACAAACATTTGTCTCGCCTGGTCTCTCGCAGTAGTTGTGTTGGTGGTGATGTTGAGGTGTTTGCGGTGCTATCTTGATTCGACGCCCTTGTCATCGCGCTACTGGCGGTATTAATAGAGACCGAGGTTCTTCATGGTCACCGACCATGCCCGTCCCATCCCATCGGGATGCAGTCGAGGTGCGTTGGCTGGTGGCGGGGTGCCCCTTCCTTTCGCGCACGCAGGAATGCTGTGTGATAAGTGACCGCCAATCGGTTAAGGTTGTTTTAAATATCCCAAAAACCACACCCACCACCAGCAGCAGCAGCAGCAGCATCGGTGGTCATTTTGCGAAAGAATTTCGATCGTTTTTTGCTCT
>NC_064877.1:12257500-12275000 GCF_943734665.1 Anopheles aquasalis
TGTAATTTTCTGATTACGGGATTTGCTACAATTTGAGCTGGGACAATTCGGGCGAGTTACTATTGGTTACGCCTGCCTTCATTTCTAGCGAACAAAGTAGCGGACGATTTTGAAATGAACGTCCACGCCAACCGAGAGGCGTTACTAAGAAAGCATGTTGTCACAAAAGCGATACGCATCAGTGAGGGAATCTTAGTAAACACACAATGGTTTGCACCTGAGGAGTCTTTACTAATTTGCATCTCAATCTCTTTCACTTTGATTTCAGTGAACGTGACGCTGTTTTTCCAGATGCTGTTCGAGGTGGTCCCAACCACCACGATGGCAATGTTCGACTAGCGGTTCCACCATGAGCTGAGCGAGTACACCGGTAAGACCAGCGCGGTGGTTGGCACAAACTGAAAGACAGATGGCAATGTGAGGAGAAACCACCGCTTCGCTTCGTCCTAGAGATCCTGATTGTCCAATCTGCTCCAATCCCCTCGTTGGGCTTTAGTTGCTGTATTGCTAATCAAAAGCAGTAATACCTAATAACGGAATGGTCGTGCTGAACGGAGCGAGTGCACAGACAGGCTGTGGCAGTGGGAGCATGCCGTATATAGAGTGCCCGGTGGGGAGGACAGAACATAGAAGAAGGGACTTAATCGCAAACCAACCAACGTAGAGCAATAATATTGTCGTATTTTCGATGTACCCAAGTGGGCAAGTTTTTTGTAGGCCTCGATGTCTGAGAGGTGGTAGCGTGAGGTAGCTCCTAGTGAGAGTGAGCATCATCAATCCAGTGCATGTAGCCATGCGTGTAGCCAGCGTTCATGACAAATGTCTATCTCCCTTAATGGAACAACCCACTCTGTTCACCATCATCCCACCCTCCGAGAATCCACCGGGGCAGACCATGCGGCACAAATGGTAACACGGGAAAAGGAAGGATGTTGAATCGTACCTTAGAACAGCCACATCTCGAAAGCTATGTGCCAATGATTCCCACAATGTCCACCCTCTCGGACCGGTCAATCTTTTTTGTCCATCACACAAACATAAGCCACTCGCGCACACACTCGCAACAGCAAGATCAAATCTGCCGAAAACATGGGAAAGGAAACGTTCTTTGATGGCCGGTACGGTACGGTGCGGTTTATACGCAGCAGGCTTTGCTTGGACGTTTTGGAGAACATACTGCGTGATGATGATGTGTATGGATTATGTTATCCTCGCGTTGATAGTAGGCCAATCTTGGCGCAAGACATGTAGCTATCTAAACGACTACGTCTGGTATCTGGTGTTTAAAAGCTGCACGGATCATTCCCCGGTGATCGTTTCGCTGTTGCTGCTGCTGCTGTTGTTGAAACTGTTTCGTTAGGATCTTCCTTTCAGCAGCCGGCGGAGCGATCATTTCTTCCTTCGGTTTAGTGCAGGAGCCGTTGGACCAGTCAATCATCATCCTGTTTATCTGGCATCGATTCGCCATTCGTGGAACGGATCGTGGCGTGCTATTCGATCGGTGCACCATGGAGCTATCATTCCGCACCGAAGGATCTCGCCAAATGCCGTGTTCTCGTGGTTCGGTGGTCGACATGCAAGAAAGCAGGAAGTATGTGCGTGCTATGCGACTCATATCCAAGCGTTGGCCGTGCTTGTGCCACCCGATAACCTTTCACCTTTTCCTACGACCGTTCCCACCTCCACTCTCACCCCTCCTTCCCATACGCTCATCCAAAATTTAATATCGCGCCATCAAGATTAGTTTAGGTTGGTGATACAACGTGGGAGAGGAATTGCAATATAATTACGATAACCGATCGCTATTGATTTGATAATTGATACGAAGTTTAGTAGTAGAGGTTTGCGTTTTAAGATATTTTACTTTGCCAATTCATTAGTGTTGCTTCCACGTCCGCGGACGCCATTTTGTTCATTGAAAGAGATACATCGAGAGATAGAGAGAGAGAGAGAGAGTTAAAACGAAATCGAAAGCAACAAAATACACCAATTCTTAAGCAAATCTCATTCGCGATAGAGTAATTATCGGAAAGAGACTTCCAACCCCCGGCTAGGCTGGATTTGATGAACATATTTAATACGACTAATAATGTGCGCAATGCGGACGGCAAATGATCACCACCAATATACCGGACAAGCTACCAAACCAAAGGACAGGAACCCGTTACAAAAAAAAAACAATCAAGCGACCGATCAAAGCAGACGAGACGGATGTGTAGGCCAGCAAATGGAGCGAAGGAAGCCAAGGAACAATTGAAGGAAGAGACCGGCGGACAGCCGTATGTACGAGAATGTACGATGTTCATTTGTTTATTGATTTTTGCAAATTTATTGAATAAAGAGACGTTATTTATATACGATGCAAAGTAGCGCAACTGTGTACTTCTTTCTTGCAAACCGACGATAGTAAAGATACATAAAAAAAAACCGAAACAGAACAAGCACAACATTCAATCGACGACACACTCATCGCATCGTTTATTTCCTACTTTCTCACCATTATACAGTTGGTTTTGCGATTTTTCGTTCACATTTCGTTTCGCGTTGCGGGGAGAGTGGCTTTGGTTGGATCTTCCTCACATCACTTCCCTTTCCATCCGTTTCTGCATTTTTGCGTTCGTTTTTTTGTATTTCTTTTTCCATAAATTAATCGTCCACCTTCCTCCGGCGGCGAAGAGCGTATATTCCAATCTCCATTCCACCATTTGTATCATTTGTCATACAATCATTTGTCAGGATTTCCCTCCCTCTGTTTTGCGTTTTTATAAGGTTCGTTTTTGTTTTCAATATGTTAATATAATATAATAGTATATATAATATAATAGAATAATAATAATAATAATAGTAAATGACTATTTTTTCGTGGTTCACCCATTCCCACATTTTCGTTTTCGTTACAACACACAAACACACACACATGATAACATTCAAGTCCTCCCTCGAGGCTGCAGGGCATTACTGTTCAGCTTGCGCAACTGGCAGAAAGAAGAAGTGGACTCTGCTCGAGCCATTCGGTAGCCGGTTGCCGGAGCACCAAACGAAGGCATCCTAGCAAGCCACAGTTAGCGAGCGGACGCAAATGAACGTGTAGGGTGAGGCCACATGTGTGTGAAGTATGTCGTCGTTTTCCGTCTTTGTCAAATGTTCCAGCGGAATAATAACGGGGGTATCATGTTTCATTTGTCTTTTTATAACATAAACCGCTCCCTCCAAAACGTATCCAGTCATCGCGCCATGACGACGGGTCGGCCAATGGGGATGTGGATGGGTCTGACCAAAAGAGGGCTGGCTAATGGGCAAGGCAATGCCCACTTAACCCTGGCAACCGAAAACGCAAATCACGTACTGAGTTAAAGCGAAATCATCACAAACAAGGCCAAAGAGAGCCCTTCAGGCCAAAGCAGGCCACGGGATTGGAGGCCGCGTAGCGCAAAATCAAAGGCGAAAAAAAAAGGGAAAAGGAAATAATAAGGAAAAACGCTCATTCAAGCTCAATGGCTAGCAGCACACTCACACAAACACACAAAAACACACATTAGCAGCAGATCGATTATGCATCCAACGACCGACACGGTTTACGGGTTGTTGTTTTTGATTTTGAGGTATTTTCACTTTCAGCACGCACGCCCCTGCACAAAGGGGCCAACCATAAAAACAAAAAAAAATGAGCAAAGCTATATCGACAGCATCACCTTCGCCTTAACGAGCGAACGAAGATGTTGTCTGCGACTTGTCTACCTATCCTAGCTAACTGGGGCCTACTACCACCGCCAACTACGATCACAATGTATGGTTATATGGTGTTCCAGACACGAGCAACGCGCGAGCAGCCCGGGGAAAAGTACAAAAAAAAAGAAGGTAAGCTAAAGGGTGGAGGGTGAGCGCGGGTTCGTTTTGTTATCTTTTTGTTTTTTGCTTTCGTTTGCTCGTCTCGCACTTTCTCCTAGCGGTACGGGTACAGTATTTGCGCCCTAATGCCACTTTCCTTAAACAGCAAATCGTATCCTGTCTCCTGTCTCGTCGCGTTGCCCTTTGAAAGGTTTATCTGGTCGTTTCATTTCGATTCGATTCGATTTTAAGTGTTCGATTTGTTTTTTTAGTTCCATAGTTTCGAGTGCATTTGTAGCTTGTGGGCTATTGTGTACCTTTTCTTCATTCCACAATTGCCGCCGTCCGCTCTGAATCCTTTCTAGCGAAAAGGCGTTTGCTGAATACATGATTGCATGAACATTGACTTTTCGTTCCTGGGGCAACAATTACAATCCCTCTGCCCCTGGACAACAGGTTGATTTTAAGCAGGGAGAGAGAAAGAGAGAGAGAGAAATCGTGAAGAGAGAATATAGGAAAACAGCGGAAGCAGCGGCACGGATCAACAACTACTGTAACGGGAAGCAGCCGCATCACTACTGCGAGTTAGGCCAAGCAGAACGCCACTTTTCACACGACAGACCGAGCGCGCGTGCCCGTTTGTTCACTAATCGGCCAGGAAGCTGTACATGGATCACATGACCAATATCTGCAGTCCCACTCATTGGTCTATCGTGGTACGGTACGGTCGCCGGTGCGGCTCCGGAGTGTAGTTGATGCGCGTCCGCAAATGCTGCGGTGAGCCTGGCACACTTTCGGAGCCCCTTCTAGGCGGTAGCGGCGGGGAGGGGGACGTTGAGGTGAACCTGAAAACGGATGAAGCGTTAGGATTGCTAGAAAGACTGGCGTGCGGGTTCTAGCGGCAACTGGGACTGCTTACGGTCTACGATTCAGCAACGGTGAACCCGTGTGACCCAGCTGTTCGAGCTTGCGTTGAAGCAGCAGTGGCGACTGACCTCGATTGAACCTGCGCAAAATGACAAGAAAGGGTTCCGGATTAAACAATGGCGTCACAATAAAGGGTGTACGCCCTGGTTACGTTACCTTGGCGGTGGATCAGGACTACGGTGACGCCGATCAGCGGCACTGGCCGCTGCACCGCTGAGCACATGATGGTGAGCTAACGATGAAGGAGCAGCTTGCCCGATCGCCGTGGGAATCGCAGACGGAGGCTGCACCGTGTAGCCCCCAGCAAATGGACCCACGGTCCCATACGCACCCCCACCACCTACGCCCATCGCACCAGAGGTAGCGGGAAGACCGGAGGCAGGTCCATCGAACGCGGGCTGCGGGTACGCTGCAAGCTGTGACTGGTAGTGGTGTTTCTCCTTAAACATTCGCTTATCACTGGCCGCCGGCCCACTCCCACCGGCAGCCCCTACGCTGTTGCTAAGGTTCAGCTTGACGAACGAATGAAAGTGCCGCTTCGCTCGATCTGCAAAGGAATTAAACCAGCCTGCATGTGGTTGTGGACGATAAAATTGAAAAAAAGGCGCCGCTCCCCGCGCCGGACAACGAAAACGACGGCGACGGCGGTGTGCGAAAGGCGGGATGAGTGTGAATGTATGTGTGTGTGGGTGTGTGATTCATAGATGATGAGCGCATCCAATTAAATCCCAGGACACGTAATTGAAACAGGTGCAAATATGAAGAGCCAAGTCAAGCCGGACGCATGTAGGTATATCGGCAAGCAGATCACAGGCACAGATGCACAAGCGCAGCGCAGTGAAACATGGGTTGAGATGTTCGCACAAAGTAGGCGGCAAACGCAAAATGGCAGAAACAATGGAACAATATTACCAACAACAGTTGCAAGAGAACGAGAGAAAGAGAGAAAGAGAGAAAGAGAAAAAGAAATACTAAATGAATGCGCATTCGCAGCAAAACAGAAAACAAGACAAATACTAAGCATTGTAGTGCAAACATTATTCTTGAATTACTAGTGGGGCTGTGCATGAACGGTTTTCACCGAGAGCTAACCATAGAAGTGATATGCTAAAGTAACGCAAGGTGAACGTGAGTGAGCAATGAAATAACTGGCAACATAATAAAACAGGCCTAAAAGCGCGTGACGGAAATGCACTTCAAAAAAAAAACAAAGCCTGCTGAGTGAGAACAAAGTGGCCGCACGGCAATATCGCAGTTACCTGTTTCATCCTTTAGACCTTCGGTGAGCGTACCAGGGTTACCATGGTGACCAGTGGCGTAGATCGGTTGATTGGTCGTCCCGTAGAGCGTACGCTCGGTGGCCGGCGACACACCAAGCATCGCGTTGCTGCCGGTCGTGCCTGCTATTACCGCTGCTCCCGTTCCGCCATTTCCAGCACCACCGCTGCGATCGATCACCTTGTCACTGCGACCGGCACTTTTCATACCACGGCTAATGGTGCTGAAAAAGGAGCCCCCGGAAGAGGACAAGCCGCCCGCGGATGCCCGTTGCTTTGCTGGACTTTGCTCCGTTCCGGCAGGGTGGTGTTGCCCTTGCTGCAGCTGCTGCTGGTAAATCGGTATGCCCGAGTGTAATGGTGGTGACGACGTAGCGACCACATCCCGATAGAGCGCGGAATTCGTAACCGTGGCCGACGGTACGATCGGGTGTACCCCGTGGTGAACAGTGCGATGGGCAGGTAGTGGACTAAAGCGTATCATGTGTGGTGAGGAACCATCTGGCGCCGCGGTCGTGGCCCCTGCTCCGGCAATGTTCACGATCGAGTTGTTGCCGTGCGAAATGTAGATTGCCGTCTGAGGTGCGTGCGGGTGTTGCTTCTGCTGTGCTTCGCGCTGTTGCTCATACAGTTGATTCTGCTGGTGGTAGAATCGCTGAAGAACTGAAATGGGGACCGTAAAACAAGAAACTCGTTAATGGGAATCCTTGTTGGCCGAGGGCGTCTGCTTGTACCAATTGGACTAGTGTTTCCATGCAGATGTTTGTACTGAGTATCATCTTGTGTCGTGGTGCCGGTGTCGTGCTGAGCTTTCCGAAGCACGGGCAACGGAGAGGAAGGATTAGAACCGTTGGTTTGCATGTATGTATCCATCGCCGATCCGGTTCCCTCAGTGTACGGTGGCGATGCAAGGGTGCCGAGCTTCGATTCACCACCGCTAGCATTGGCCAAAGATTTGCGCTGCGAGAACGGGGATGTGGTGAGGTTCTTGAAGATGCTCTGCCCAAGGCTGCTCAATGTTGACTCTTTCTTCGGACTTCCGCTGCCGTACTCGCTGCCGTTGTTGCTCGAAGCTGCTGCGGTTCGACGTGTCAGAAATGGGGAGTGTTTGTACTTCCTGGGCAGCTGATGATGGTGCTGTTGCTCGGCACCGAGGGTACCGTTTCGCTCGGATGCGATCGGGACGCCGGTGCTGGTGATGGCACTTTTTGGTTGCAATTTGGACAGGTGGTAGGGCGCTTGCGGGGACGGTGATCGCCGCGGATCGAACACCGGTGCGGAAGACGAGGTAGTAGTGTGGGCCGAACCCGTCGCTAGGCTAATGTTGCTAAGCTTGCTTTGAAGTAGTTGCTGCTGGTGCTGCTGCTGCTGCTGTTGCTGGTGGTGCTGTTGAATTTGCTGTTGTAACTGTTGCTCCGCAGTGGCCACTGCTCGTTGGCTAAGGATGAGGTGATTCGGTTCGTTGCTACTGTTGGCAATGTGTGGTGAAGAGGTCGCGGTGTAGAGAGTGTTGCTTGTGCTGCCCGATTTGATCGGAATCGAGGAGGCAGCGATGGCTATGGTTTGCTTTTGCTGGTTCGACTGCGCCTGGACCGCTTCCGTCAAACTTCCCAGTGGTGTCGGTATTCTGTACTCCGCCATTCAGCACAGGATAACAAGACGCACATGAAAGCCACAGTTACAGCAGTAGAAGGCAAGAGAGCGCGCAGAAAGTAGTAGCATTCCATGGGAGATGGGAGGGATAAAAGAGAAAAGAAAGGACGATAAGTCAACAACTAGCACAACTAGGGCACATCATAGCAGGCGAAGAATACACTAACAATGATCACATTTGAAGTATATCCCGATGCAGGAGGAGATGGGGAAGGGAGGATGTATATTTATATACAACTCTGGCTCATTTGTAGGGGAGATCGACAAAAAAAAAGATTTTTACTCTCAATACTCAACATCAACTAGCTCTTCCGCGAACAACAGCTCGCTGCTTCAAATGATTCTTTCGAGTTATGGTTTATTCGAGGCACTCGAGGAGGTAGAATAATAGCACTACTGCACTAACTTTCTAAAAAATCTAAGTTAAATTCGTCAAACATTGGAAGGAAAGTTACAGAAAATGCAATCAACAAATTAATTCGAACAACATGCAAACCATGCAAATAATTGAGCTGATCTACGAAAACAGACCACTTTGTAGAAAGGAAGTTAAGCAAGCAACACATGGAAACGGAAACAAAGTATACTGTGAAAGAGTAGCAGAGTGAGCAGTGGACAGGGCGGCATAGATGGCGGTGCGAACAACAGTGTGACGAAGTGTGAAGCAAGCAAATAGGTTGGTGAAGAGGAGTGAACAGGTGACGACAGGTGAAACGAGTGAAACAGAAATGTGTGTGTGCGGGGTGTAGTGCTGGTTGTGGAATTGGTGTGTAATACTTACTCATAGAATAACTTAAAATTTACTAAAAGAAATCATTACCTACGAACGAGAAAAATTAATTGGTGAAACAAAACGAAACGAAACGTTATGGTAAGCAGAGCAACGTGTCAGGAAGAACTTGGAAAAGGGACAGTTGGTTTTTGTTGGTGTTTTGAACCGATCGGCTTGCGTTACCGACGATCCTTACTCACACGAACGTAGAAGGGAACGACAGGCTGAGTGTTTTTTTTTAAACATGTTCACCGTTTAACAGAAATCGCTTGTATCGTTAGAGAGGCGGGTTAGAGAAGAAGTACGAGACGAGCTTTTGGGGTTTCTTTTAGGCGAACTCAAATAATACGGTACAGATGACCGTGATGATGCAATCAAATATAAAAAGAAACAAAGTAAAAAGTCGCGCTGGAGCCATGCATCAGTAAACTCAAAACCGAGCAGCAAAGTAAGGAGAAAACTCTCAATGAGGGAAATACAGTGCTGGCTGGCTGGCCGACGGGGGGCTTACCTGGTTTGTTCCGACGACGATGCTCGCGAAGCCGTGGGAGCGGAACTGACGGAAGCGGTACCGGTACCGGTGGCTGGCGTACGGTGCGCCAGGCTCGTTAACTGAATGCCACAGTTGACGGCAACGTTGCGGAACCATTCGCCTACATTGATGCTGGTGTCTTGCTCTGCGCGTTGTAGAAACGCGTGACGCAACAGATCCGGATACTTGGGCCGCGCCTGGTAGTCCTTCTGCAGGCAGCGCTGTACGAAATCGCGAAACTCCGGGCTGAAAGGTTGATCCTCGGGCAGGCGAGGCGGGTTCGAGGTGAGCACCTGCGTCAGCACCTCGAAATCGGTCACACATCCCCGGTACGGAAACACACCCGTGGCCAGCTCGACCAGCGTAATGCCCAGCGACCAAACATCGGCCCGAATGTCGTACACCGTTTTGGCCGGATCGATTCGTTCCGGCTGAAATGGAAAACGAAGGATGAATTTGAGACTATTCGACCCGGCTCTCCAGAGTACACTTACGGCCATATATGCGGCACATCCGGCAGAACGTGTACGGGCATTGGAATCAACCAACCGGCCGCTGATGCCAAAATCGCACAGCTTGATGTTACCGTGATCGTCGATCAGGATGTTCGATGGTTTCACATCCCGGTGTATTACACGATGATTGTCCTTGAGGTAAGCTAGTGCCCGAACCGTAGAGACCGTCACCTTTCCCAGAATCTCTTCTGGGACCGGTTTCTTCGACTTCTTTTGCAGCTTGTCGAAGCAAGTCGTCATCAGCTCCATGCAAATCCAGACGTCCGCATCGGTTATGAAACAGCCCAAACACTTGACGATGTGTTTGCAGTTCTCCGACTTTAGGACCACGTCCAGATCCATAATGATTCGTTTGTTCTCCTCGTCGTTACCGGTTCGCCGCATTTGCTGTACCGCCACAGAAGAAGCAAAAGACAAACGTTAGATACACATTTTCGGGGAGCTCGGGTTGGCCATATGCATACCTTCACCGCTATGATGGTACCGCTGGGATTGTGTCGCATCTTCACTACGTGTCCGCTCGTACCGCTTCCCAGTTCACCCAGATCATCCAGATCGCTTAGCTGCGTTCGATAGGTCTGGTTGTTTATCGTCAGCAACCCGTTCTTTTCGATAATTTTCAAAAACTTTTGTTCGGATTCGCTACGATTCGGACGTGGGTCAGGAATCGGCAGCGGCAGTCCTACAGGGCGTCTCGCTAAAAGGACACAAACGTTTGCATTAAGTAACAGTCCATCGGAGTTGTTGGCCGTGCGGAACTTACGACCACCGAAGTTCATTGGCGGCAGCATCGAGCGTGGCGTAGCGATGGATCGTTCGATCTCGGAGATCCTGGTACCGATGGAGCTGCCGGCGGACATGGTGGTGCCGTTGCTGGTGCTGTTATCGGACGGTCCACCCGGTTGCGTTCCCGTTGGCTGCATTTGCTACACCGCAGCAAAACGAGCTGGAGCACTCCCTGAAACGATGCTGGCGAGGTGGTTGCGCGGTTTCGCACTAGGCGAAGGTGGCGGGGGCTCGCTACGGCGCTCTCGAACACTTTGCCGTCACTCGCCTTCTCATGGATGGTCGGGACTTTCCACCAGCAAACAGCAAGAGCAGGCTACTAGTTGGTTTGCTTTTGGAGCGCGCCGACCGTTTAGCAGGTTGCCATCCGTGCGCGTAACTCGACCTCTTAATCGCAGGTTAATGTGTGTCAATCGCGGCGCACCAACAACACAAGCGAAAACGGGCTAGTGGACGAGCGTTCAATCGAGGCGGCCACAGCTGGGGGGTGGGTGCATCCGCCAAAAGGGTGTACTACAAGCGCTACGAGCGAGCGTTCGCGCGGTGGTGCTCCTGCTGCTGCGGGATCCTTGAAAAACCGGTGCAAATCGGGCCACCTTCTCGAACTGCGGGGGTGGCGATGGTGGGAGAGTGGCCACCATCGGCAGCGAACGGCGTTTCCGGGGAACTTTCGGCGATATCAGCACGGCTTTGCGAACACGGACCTTTTCCCAACCCTCGGCTCTTTCTCTTTTTCTCTTTTATTTTTTTTTGTGAAATCGATGGCGATGGCTTTTGCTGGCGAGCCACACAATTTCCCTCTTCGGCCCACCGTCCACCTCTACGCACCTTGGTCGGCCGCTGCGGTCGCGAATTTTCCACAGATTCGCATTTTTTTGCCGGAAAAAACTTTTCCGGAGCCGGCTAATTAACACGGAAAATACAGAAAAAAACACGAGTTGAAAAGCCCGGATGTGGTACCAAGTGGTACCAAGCGGTTTCATAAACGATTATTTACAGTGATGATCTTTGAAGTATGAGTTGAAGTATTTTTTGTTGTCTGTTTTGGTCGTTTTTATGGTCGTGTTTCCAGTGGGAAAAGTAATCCCGGAAAGTGGAGGAGGCTTGCAGATCCGCAACCGACCACACTGCCCAAAGATCCACAAAACCCTGTGCTGAAACCAAGGAAAAGGTTTCTCAGTCCTTTGGCTGCGAAAACTAACCAGCCAACTCACAATCAACTGTAAAGAGCACTGATATCTTCGGCCGGGATCCGGATCAGAAACCGCACCGGCAAGTAGTAACGGTTCCTGTTTCTGCAAGGATCTGTTGCATTAACGATCAAATTCTTTTTCCAGTATCCATCACGGCAAGAACCGAAAATGAATCCAAGCGTGGTCGTGAAGGAAGAGAACGTGGTAAAATCCGAGCTGGAGACAGAAACGGATGTGGACGATGGCGAGTATGATGAGGAAGAGATGCTCGTTTTCGTGGACTTCGAGCCGTACCTATCGCTGAACAACACGCGCAACCCCAACATCCAGCTGATTGGGTTGGAGGAAAATCCAATCATTCAGGTCGATGGCGAAACGTACCGGGGCACTTATGACTACGCGTTCGGCACCTACGTGTTCTTCGAGAAGGACCCCGAGTGGAACCCGGCCTCGGATTCGCTCTTCGACACACCGGTTAAGCAGATGTACCGGTACGTGGACAAATCCAACAAGGTGCTGCGCATGAAACGGATCTTTCTCACGGAGAAGGAACCGGTGGGCGAGGAAAGGCAGGCCAAGGATGAGGTCAGCTCGGAGGCGGAATCTACGAGTGAGCCGGAGGAGGACGAAAGGGAAAAGGTGAATGTTACAATGACCTACGAGGCAGCCCTCAACCAGCACCTGTCCGAAGGAAGCACCCCACCGCGACACATTCCTGAGCAACAGAACGGTGCCGACCTTATCAATAAGATCTTATAATTACATGTACGAGGTGCTTTAACTTTTAGGAAAGATGTGAGAGGAAAGTATGTTGTCGACGTTGCTGTAAATACATTTTGTTAGAAAAGCTATTAAGTTAAAATATATATTTTCTTATAGTATACTATTTCTGCAAATCCATTCTGATAAGGCGGCAAAGTGTGTGCAAAATAATTTAAAAAGTCCATGCAGCGGCTCGTGTTTCCAGAACCGTTGTCCTTTGACGCGCACGTCACACGGCGCCGTTTGTTGTTTACGTCGGGTGGGTGGCAGCAAGAACCTGTCCCCCCCAGCAGTTCAGAGGTTATTTTGCAGGTTTACGAGAAGGCTGGTAAAGGAAATCTGTGGAAAAGCGTGTTCTCCCGTTAGTGTCGTCGTTTTCGTGGTGTTGGAACAGCTGTAAAAGGAAATAGGATCTGTCGCGGTTCCGTCTTTCACCAAGCACCACTGACCATCGCTGCGGGCGACCCTCCTCTTCATGGACGCAATCAATAAGTTTTACACGTCCGTGTCACAAACGGTGTCAACCTTATCATCGGTGTTCCTGGGCAATCCACTGACGAAAGAGTATGATATCGCGGAACATATTGGATCGGCGGGAACAGGTAATAGCCCATCAACGGGTGAATGGCGACGATTGAAGGCGGCATGAGTCACCGTCAAAGTAACATTTTTCGTTCGCCTTTCCCAATCCTCAGAGTTCATATGGAAGATCTATACGGGATGCAAACGATCGACGAAGGAAGCGGCAGCGATCTTTGTGTTCGACAAGAAGCAGCTGGAACTGTTTACCAAAGATGAGCGGGAAGAGATCTGCGAAAATGTTCGCCGAGGGGTGGTGCAGCTAACAAAGATCCGCCACCCGCAGGTGCTAACCGTACAGCACGCGATGGAAGAGAGTCGGGATACAATCGCGTTTGCCACGGAACCCGTCGTTGCCAGTTTGGCAAACCTGCTCGGCAACACAACGAACGTGGCAAACACGGGCCTGCTGGCGGAGTACAAGCTGTCCGAGTTCGAGACCCGCTTCGGGGTGTTTGAGCTACTGAAGGGTGTACGCTTTTTGCACGATGAGGCACAGCTCATTCACCGGAACATCTGCACGGAAAACATCATCGTCAATCGGCAGGGAGTGTGGAAGTTGTTTGGTTTCGGTTACTGCTGGAGCAAACGGCCACCAGCAGTTCCGGTCACGAATCATCACTTTAAACAGCGACTGTTGGGCAATCCGGCATCGCGGTGGACGGCTCCGGAACTGGTGCTAGAAAATAGTTGCAACGAAGCGACAGATATTTATTCTTTAGGTACGTGCGGATGATCCGCCGATAGTTTGCTACGGTATAATGCAGATTGAGCCAATCTTTATTTTAGGTATCCTTATATACACGATACACAGTCGTGAGAACATTCCAACGCAAGACGCATCCTCAGATCTGTATGGTTATAAGCAGTCGGTAACTAAGTTAAGCAATCAGGGTCCGCCCCGAATCACGGCAGTTCCGGAGCCACTACGGGCGGAGGTGAAAAAGATGCTTAGCGTAAACCCACAAACACGCCCGACTATCCCGTCATTACTTCAGGCACGTTATCCGTCATGTAAAGCGTCTCTGCGTAATCAACTAATGATTCCTTTGATATTTTACATACAGATTTCGTATTTCTGCGACACATACGTACAGTGTCTGGATAGTCTGGAAACGCTGTTCCCGAAGGATAATCTGGAAAAGTCGGAATTCTACAAGCGGCTCGCTCAAATCATCGGTGACTTTCCCCATCGAGTGCGGCTGTATCGTGTTCTTCCCTCACTGGTGAAGGAGTTTGTCAACTGCTCGATGATACCGTTCGTCCTAACGAACATTCTTACCATCACCGGTAGCTGTACTCGGGCGGAGTACATGCAGAACATCAGTACGCACCTACGGCCCGTCATGCTTCTCGACGAGCCGGTTCAAATAATGCTTATTTTCTTCCAAAACTTGGACGTCCTGCTGAAGGTGTGTCCACCGGAGGAAATACGGGTCAGCATACTGCCGCTAGTGTACAAGGCACTCGAATCGAAGGCGCAACAAATTCAAGAGCTATGCCTGTCCATTATTCCATCAGTCATAGTTCATTTGGACAAGACAACGATCAAGGGAGGGCTAGTGCCGCGTATCAAAACGCTCTGCTCTGGTACCAATCTGGTGTCAGTGCGCGTGAAATGCCTCCTTTGTCTCGGGCAGCTTGCGCCGAAGATCGAGAAATGGGTCATGATCGACGATATCGTTTCATATCTCCCGTCCGTGAACTGCCGTGAACCGGCCGTTATTATGGCAATCGTAGGTACGTATAACGCTTCTGCGATGGTTCACCTTTGAATACTTGCTCTGACGTATCCATTTTCCATTCCCTCACACACAGGTGTGTATAAGGTAGCGTTTACTACGGAAGGTATCGGTATTCCGAAGGATGTGCTTGCCTGCAAGGTTCTGCCGCACCTTTTCCCAATGACGATTGTGAATGGGCTCACGGTGCAACAGTTTCAGGCCATAATTTCGCTGATCAAGGAGTTTACGCGTAAGATTGAAGATGAACAGGGAGAGAAGCTGGGCGGAAAGTTGCCTATCTCCGCCAGTAGTAGTAGTTTGGGGGAAAAACAAAACAATGGCAACGATTTACAACACTCTTTTGGGCGATTGGAGCTTACTGCAGCGGCTTCTGATCCTTACGGTGATTTCATGCAATCCTCGTCGACTTCTAAGCCCACCATCAGTTCTCCTCTGCAACCATCCATACAATCCTCCAGGTTAGTAGGAAAACGGTGTGGGTAATTTACTAAGAAAACAATATATTTTTTTTGTTCTCCCTTCCCTGAAGCACCCTCAACTGGAATGTTCCTCCGGTATCGACGACGACAAAAGAAAGCAGCAACAAATACAACAGCATGCTCACGCAACAACAATCTACACTTTCGATGCCAAGTTCTGGAAAAATTGATCGACCAACAGCGTTCAGTGCGCAAACGAATACGGCGACCTTTCCAATGGCTGGTACTGGAATGGGATCAGCGATGGTTCCCCACAATTGGATGACGGGTAACGGACCACCGCTCATGTCTTCGGGGGTGACCTCACCGGTATTGAAGGCTCCAGATGCAACCTCGCCGTATGGTCAACTGCAACCGCTCATTCCAATGCCAACTAAAACCAATCAGAATTCGGGCAAATCCAGCGTCACGAGCCCTATGCTTTCAAAGGAGGATATAATGGAGTTTCTGCAGAAATAAGATCACTCGAAGGAAGGAATGGCTATGCTTAATTATGTTATTGTGATGTTTGGTTTGTCAGCAATTCCGCTTAATCTTCGTCTACACAGCACTTCCAACCGGTTTGTTCGTTGTTCGGACGAAAAATAGTCAATAAATTAAAACAAACGAACAATTGAACACTAGACATGTTCTGGAAGAAATAGGCACATCGTTTAATTTGTAGAATGGTTCGTTATCAAATTTATTTTGATCATTTTTAGGAATCTCAGTCTATTTGAGATGAAAGGGGGATGATTAAACTAAAATCTAAAACCTAAAACAATTTCTTTCTCTTTTCACAACAGCCTTCACTCCGTCTTGCAGAGCTGCGCCTCATTCGGTGTGGTTTACCGACTGCCAGATGTAGTCGGTTGTTCGAATCCCTGATACACTGCCTAAACCTGTTACAATCCCTTCCCCGCTAGCACGCTTTTCCCACCCGAGGCCTGCATCTGCCAGTGCCGCATGGTTACAGGGCTACGGTCGCTAACACTACAGTTATATCGTCTGGTTTTCCACCTACAAACAGTTCGGGAGGAGGCAAGTAAGTTATAATATTTCACCGAGCAGTCACAATGTATACCTACCCATTACATTTATGTTATTACGTCTAGCGTTTATAGAAAATGGTGAAAGAAATTTGCTATCGAAAGACAACGATCTCGCCATTAGTGCGATTGAGTTCGCGCACATCTGCAGTTTCACTTGGTCATGTTCGCCTTCCACCTGGAACGAGAAAGAAGTAGCATTTTTTATTCAACCAATGCTTCATCGTTTCAACGAGCTCGGTCAATAAATGGCAATTGATCGTAGTAACAGGTGCATAGCTTGAGCCCTAGCAACCGGATTACAATTCCATCGAGTACTCATTGCGCAAATTTGATCGTCAAATGGACAGTTGCAAGTTGGTAGTGACACAGTTAGTTTCAGTGAATCAGTGAACAGTATTATTTCAGTCAAAAGTGATAGTTTGAAAGTGCATAATGAGATCCTGACCGATGGTAGCTGCTTATCTACTCGGACTAAAAGTTTGTGGTATGTCGAAAGTAAAACTATTCCTGTACCGAGTTCTGTAGTTCCATTTGCCATGCATTGCTCAACAGTTACCATACATGAACAGAGACCCTGTATGATTTGTTAGAAATGCCCTCGTAATTGCTAGTCATTATCATGAACGGCTACTTACTCGATGGAGAGTGTCGACTAGCAGCTTGATCGGAACATTGTCAAAAACGCCGTCCGTGGCCACCAGAATGACGTCTCCGTTGCACACGGGGAAGGTGGTCGTGTTGGCCGACTCCGGCCTATCACACAGTACGTCGGTATGGCCGGTGGGGGGTAGCGAGAGCTGAAACGGGGTGTTGAAGTAATGCTGCTGCTCTTCGCTGCGATGCACTATTTCCCCCTTTCGCACGATTATGAAGCCGCTGTCGCCGATGTTGGCCGTGTAAATGCTGCTATCCTCGCGATTAAAGACAACGATGCACGCCGTGCTGCTGCCTGTGAAAGCGATGGAAATCAGATAAGTTGTACAGCATCTCGCAAAACACATTTGTGCACTACGGGCAAAGTTCAATCGGCCGCAGGATGCGTAATCACTTCGCCTTCGCTAGCGGGAGGTTCTTCGCAATTTGTCACGGTCACGCGGAGTTTCGTGTTGTGCGCGTGCGAGAAAGAGACCGCAGACGAGCGCACGTCCGTGCGCGCATGAGTGTGAGCGGGGCAGGGCGAGTGTCACTGTTCTGCGATGCACTTACCCAATATGCTTTCACGGTGAGCACGGAGCTCCTGGTATCCGGAGGCGATGAGGTTCACCGGTTTGATAGGATCGAAGCGAGCAAACTTGACCAGTCGCTCGCAATTCCTCATCAGCACCTCGGCGAACTGGCCCGGATCAATTCCGTAACTGCGCCATCCACCGACCCCATCGGCGACACCTGTCAGGGAGGAGGTTATTGTGTCACGCGACACG
>NC_064877.1:12307500-12320000 GCF_943734665.1 Anopheles aquasalis
GGTTGGAAATCGGCCACCTAGGATAAACTAGCAGTATACGAGTATGGTTGCAACTCATTCACTAAAGAAAGCAAACACTAGAGTGTGCATAAGTTACACTCGTTCCCATTCTACATAAGTTCCACTCAGAGCTCCACTCGCTTCGACTCGCATATTTTCATTCATCGGAAAAGTCTGCCCACACACATCCACGTCATCGTCTATGATCTCTATATATAAAAAAAACAAAAAAAACAAACAATCCGGATCAACTATGTTATGTCTGTGTTCTGGTAAACCGGCCGAACAGACAACACCAGTCGGCCAGTGAGGGCACATACTCCGCTCCGTCTCGCTGGGATGAATTCATAAAAAAGAATGGCGAATCGTACGATAGTGAAACCAACTCTTCTGCGTCCGGCATCGCACGGTACGGCTCGCATACGCCCAGGCGGCAGATCCTGGACTATCCGTGACCTACTTTTCATTTACGAGAGTTTGAATCGTCGTCCACTGCCTCCCACAAGCATGTGCGCTATCACAACCCATAACCGAGGATGTGCATGTGAAAGAGCATACACACATTGGTGGAGCCACTCTAGATTCCTGTCTGTTAACTCCCGCCATTCGTTCTACCAACCCACATACGCCGTGTTGCTTGGTGAAGATGAAGCTGGGGATTCAGTCCGGAAGATGGGGTGCACGCGAGTGAAGCAACATTGCACGAGGTGCGCATTTGAACGATTGGATGGCGCTGTAGGGAGAGAGTCCGCTGGACCCCCGGTTGGGGTGGCTAGTGAAAGTGGGAAACTCGTGCCGGAACAACCACACGATGCATCCACCACGTGGACGAACCGACACACGACGACGACGACGACAACGATGTCGGTGACTAGGAGAGGTTTAGTCCGATCGGGTTGTCCTTTCTCACCCCTCACTTCGGTCTATCAATATCCCTCTCTCTCTCACTCTCTTTGTCTTTCTGTTTGTTTGCTCTTTCTCTCTTTCTCTCCACAAACCGGTCAGTACTCGCACTCGGACGAATCTATTCCTGCAAATCTATCGTCCTTCTCCTCCTCCTTGTCTCCGCTCTCACACATGCTTCATATGCTACCGGCTGTTCAGAGGAGAAGCAACGGTTCTGGCATGACTCATCTCACCCTCTCATCTCCATGATCAAAATTCGTGCAGAACGGGTGTAGAGTCTGCCTCGTGCGTCAACGTCGGCAACTCCCAGGACACACATCAGAATTCTCCACGGTCCGGAGTTGCTCTATGGTACGCGGCTGGGCGTGAAAGTGAAACTAGCTCCTACCAGTATCCGGTATCATCCAATGCCGTTCTTCCTGCTTCGCATGGTTAATGTTTGGTTCTCTAAAGAGTCGATGGTAAAGGCGGATGGTATGACGCCGGTGTGGTGCATGTGGCGGAATGTTGAATCAGAAAAAAAGTACTAACTGGGTCTCTAGGAATTACTGGAGTGAAATGTATACTTCTAGGGTGTAACTAATTGTATGAAAAAGTTCAAATGCTATGAGCAATTACATTCTTGGCGAGATATGCAAAGCTTGTGCAATATTTACTAAAAAATCACAAAGGATTGTCTTGTCTTGCCAATGTCTTGTTTTTGTTCAATGTCTTGGCATTTTTTCTTCTTTCTAATCTCTTGTAACCACTTTTATAATTTACTTTTTTTTTGTTTATTACTACAGCAGAGGGACAATGAAGAAAACGGTGTAACGAGGAGCCTTGTGTAAAGATCTGTGCACTTTCTTGAAGCATATGTGTATTGATCTGCTTCGGTGGGCAGAGCATGTCATGAGAATAACAAAAGACGACCCGCTTTTATTTTCTAGAAGCAGTGGTCCAGCTTGAAGTTAAAACCCGCTCGTTACCTGTAGTCCCTATCAAGTAAGTGACAATGTATTATTTTCAACAATATCATTAAGATTTTAGGGCCGATTTTACTTGACCTAGGTTAACACTAACCGATTTTCCGGGTTTTTTTAATCTAATCTGTTATTGAGAAAACGTTCTCTTCTTTTCCAACTAAAAATCATTTCATTACGATGAGCTGTTACGATTAATAGAAGTTCTGGTCGATTACTGCTATCACGTACGCAGTTGATCAGTTGATTTTCCGGGTTTTTTTAATCTAATCTGTTATTGAGAAAACGTTCTCTTCTTTTCCAACTAAAAATCATTTCATTACGATGAGCTGTTACGATTAATAGAAGTTCTGGTCGATTACTGCTATCACGTACGCGTGTTCCACCATTCCACCGTTGGGGCTGAATAACGAAACGTTCTCCTGGGACCTCCTCGCCGCCGTATTATATGGCTTGTCCCGGAAGTGAGACTTCATTGTACCACGTCTGGCTAGTTGTATCGCTAGATCACCTCACTCGGCACTCAGCTCAAACCCCATTTCAATCAGCATTCTCCGATCGCAGATAAAGCCAAAGTAATTCTGGCCAACGAATCGATCCATACCGCCACCCCAAATCCCCTCATCTCATCCCCTTTTCCTTCCCCGGTAACATTCGTTCGCACACGTACGCCAGAACACGTATCACCTTATCCACATAGCCACGACCATCCCTCGGTGAACAGATGATTCAACCTAACCTAGAAATCTCAAGGCCACGTTAGATCCGTGATGAAGAGAGGGGCTTGGTTGGTTGGGAAGGGCCACCAAACGGGAAAGTACCCCGCTACCACCCTAGTTTTGCAAATGCTTCAGATGTTCTCTACCTCTACCCGCTCCGCGCCGTCTTATCGCCCAGAGTACGCGCTGGACTGACTGTGGAGGACGTGCGAAACCGAAACCGAAGCCGAACGTTCAATGACCGGCAGACGAAAGGCAGACTTTAGACGTCCAAGAGGAGGAAGAACGGTGACAACCAGTGGGAGGGGTGGGTGCTAAAACATACTCCCAAAAGATTGCCGCGCGTCACTAGCAGTTGTGATAAGATAAGAAAACCCCACGCGCACACACAGAGAACCGTTGCTGCTAACTCTCTCGCACTGTAGCTTGCAGTCTCTGTGCTCGTGCTGCGCCTAGCCGTACCCGGAGGTCTCCGTAGTTTCCAGTGTTTGATGTATCGTTTATGGCCCACCACTATCAGTAGCATACCTCCGCGTCCGTTATCAAGGCTGGAGCAGCTAGTGGCACCCGGTGAGCGGTGTTTTAGCCCCCTTGGCCCAGTGTTTTTTTTTGGCAATTTGGCTTCACTGGTGCTAGTGTGCGGGGTTGGGTGCGATTGCGGATAAAGAAATGGCAAAATATTGCAATATCGATGAGGTGGCGATGGGTCTTGATTCAATTGCATTGCGACACCTATCCGGTTACCATCGGCGTACCGGGAGCGTGCTGTTTGTTACCTCGAGTCCAACGTTATACCGAAACCACACTCACGACCTTAACCATACTTGGCAACGTGCTGCAGCTGAACAAACAGTTCTAGCGCCACCTAACAGAGCACATGCTTTGGTCTTAGAGAAAAGATCTGGTTTTTTTTGTACAATATTTGCATGAGAACCTATCGCGGGCTGTATCTCGCGGGCTATCATCGTAAAGAAGGCGATAGAGAGCGATTATGGTGAGCTGGTATTGACGACGCAGCCATTCATAATCAGGAGAGCTTCACGATAATGTTGATTAGGTAACCGGATTTAACAGTGTTCAGAATATGTATGTTTTGGTTCACTCACGCAATGCGCATTGCTGAAACATGGTGGTATTACAAAAAATAATGATAATTTTGTTAAGAATTTACTAACACTAATCCGGTGGTGTGGGTATGTACCTTGTTGCTTTGTGGGTTACAACGTTCGGCAGCGATCCCAATTGAGCATGACGGCGATTCGTTTACTCTGATTATTGTTTTGTAAATTTTAGTTTTCTCGTTTTGTTCCGTTAGTTACTATACACACCGACACACACATACACATCAAATCACACACATAAACTACCGGCACCCAGTGTTGCGCTCATTACCGCATTGCTTTTCGGTACTCGGCTCTTAATTCGCCCGCTCTTCGAACATGTGCAACAGTGGCAGCAAGCAAATGTGGCATCCCGCTCAGCAGTATCTGCTACTTGCGCTGCTTGTGGGCAACGTGCTGTGCACTTTCACTCGAAGGATGATACATTTCCGCGCCCTCCGGCCATTACGAGGCCTCCGGTTGAGGCGCATACTCGCGATTCCGTTTTGATCGACGAGCTGCCTGCCGGTTGATATGTTTCGGTTCAAAAGAGGATGCTCAGGAATGGGCTGCCGTTTTCGAGCCGTTTTTACTGGCCACTTGTCTCATTGCATGGCGTGAAGCTGTTCGATTGCTTCAAGATTGTGGTGTAGATTGATGCGCATCTTAAGCACTGCCAGGCACGACCACCGACACTGACACACTAGCACAATATATTTATGACACACCCCAAATGGCCCCGCACAAGCACCGTTTTGTTGCACGCACTTTGTGTGATCCAGATCGCTATACTCTGCTAGCACTTTGAGCTCTGATCCACAAACACCCTCTAAAAAATACACAACATTTGCTTTAGTATTTCACAGGTTTTTCGCACTTCCTTGACGACACACAAAGGGATCTCCTCTTTGCTCTACCCCCTCTGGACGACTTCTTCGAAAAACCATCAAAACACGTTTTGGCATTGCAGCTCTTGTGCGGCACTGCATATGCTTGATTGCCACATGTGCACAAACAGACGCGCTGCATCTCGGGGGCGCTCTTCTATTTTCGTCGATTAATGCACACGGAGCAGGCGAGTGATGTGGGGAAAGGGGGACCAGATGAAAAATGAAAACAACTTGGAAAACAAAAATCCACTCTTCAGCAGCACTACCGTCAAAAATGCTCAAGAGTGACCGCTTTGGCTGCCACACACTACTTTCGTCCACAATGAGACGCTGTGCAACGCGTTGTTTACGGACTTATTCGTCTGGACTGTGCTGGCCTAGGGATTGTAACGGACCACTTGCAATTCACATCGACACGATAGTACAGCGAAACCACCCAACGGCTTTTCCTATGCCCGAATGCCAGCGTTTCTCGCGTCGGACTCGATGAGTCAGAATAGTTTCCCGATAAACTAGCAAAAAATCTAGCACCAACTTGCGCACCTGTACACACTAGTAGCCGTGTAGGATGGTCACATTCACAGACCTAAATCATGGTCAGTGTTTTACCAAAGTTCATGCTACCGCAAAGTACAAAGCAGTTTTCAGAAACAACTAAAGCTATCATCTGAAACTGCTGGAGCACTTTATCTGTATGACCAGTAAAGATCTTTCAACCGGAAAGCACCTGAAACACGACCACAAGATCACACACAAGACGGATCAAGGAGTCGGATCTACTGGTGGTCTTCACCTGACTCCGTAGCACACCAAAGAACAGTTCGTATTCTTCCTCCGCGGAATCCCCTAGCCTATTCTAAACACCCATTTGACCACTTGGCCTATATTATGCACCACCGCCAAACAGCAGCATCTGCCAGCAAGAAGAGCCCGCGTCGCTCGCTCGCTCGTTCGTCCGCGGAACCGTCACTGGTGGTACACTTGCGTTGCGCGAAACGAACTACGCGAAACTTGGAGCTCGCACGACCGGCCGCCCAAGATAATGTGGTCGTTTCGGTTTGTTTTTTTTTCTTGTCGCTCCATTTTTTTTTGCTTTTCATTTCGCGTCAACTACTATTTGTCCGTTTTTTTTTTCGTCCTTCCACCTCACACCCGCCCCTTCCACCACGTTTGGTTGGTCGACGACGACGGTGCCGGTGATCTATCTATCGTCTTTTTCGGGAACCCGGGACCAGGGCCCGGGTGCTGTTATCAACGTACGCCTAACCACATACTACCAACACCACCACCAACTACAGCAGCAATACACTCAGCCAACAGTACACCACAGCTGTGACAGGGTTGCTGTTGCTGCTGCTGCTGCCAGTGGTGGTGGTGAATCAGTCTATGCGTGATGGGGTTCTGTGCGTACGGAACTCGGAGGGATGGGAGAGGTGGGTGTCTAGTTTCTTTTATTACTATTTTTCTTCTATTTCGGTGGTAACCGCTATTGCAATGGTTCGATTGTGGGCCACAGACGATCACATTCGTTGGAGGTGATGGTTTGGTTCACCATGCGCCACCAGGCGAGGGGTTAGTGTATGTTTGCGTGTGCCGCAGTGTGTACTAACAGGACGGACACTGACACTGGTCAATGTCAAAGGTCTTGAGCAAAACAAAGAAATGCTGGATTGTACTGATAAACTAGAGAGAATTAACAACAAAAACACAGGCACACACAGCAACGGTAGTCCGAAAATGGCACACAAATCCTCGTTTAAGATAGTCACTGTCCTATATTCCATGTTTTTGGGGGGGTTAATCCTGAGCAGCACGTCCACCTTTGGCTGTCAGTCCTAGAGGACCCAACAATACCTGTTGGATTCATCCACTTGGCCTGGAATGCATGGTCGATGCCCAATACATAACAACACATCGCAGTATCCAGGCAACCTGCTAGTATGCTATTGTCTCTCTCCTTCTCTTCCTCTTGCTGGCTCATACGAAGCCCCAAAGTACGTCTATCTTCCACGTCGACGGTCATCACGCACCATCAGCATCATCCTAATGATGATCATTCCCGACTCCTATCACATCCTAGTCGGGCGAGTCGGCAAGGAAACATAAATAAGAGCTGTTGCACGAAACCAAAAGCACATGATCGCTCTCTTTCTCGCTCTTTGTCTGTCTGCTCAGCTGCTGTCCGGTCACTCGATACACCACGCGTATCGTGGTTGTGTGGTATCTAGGCCAGGAGAAGCCAAAAGGCTTCTTACTGGGAGAGCCATATTAGCCAGCAGTCCCGAAACCGGTCGCCACGGTCAGTGCGATTGATTAATTTTAGCAAATCTCTCGGCCACACGCCGGGATACGCTATGCAGACGAGAAAGAAGAAAAAAAAAAAGAAAAACGTGAAACACCAGGCGTACCCACTACGATGGTAGCCACTGAGCACGGCACAATGCCACCGAGCAACGCCACCACCACATGTCAGGCCACATGACGCAACGGTACCGTGCACCGCGCGATAATCGCCATTTCCGAAATCTGCCTAACCCGGTAGCCGATTAATCCGTTGGTAGTGTTGGAGGAGAAGGAAAGGGGTGCAGGAATCTCGCGAAACTTATCGCACAAAACATACACACACTGTTTCGGGGGCACACACACAGTTGCGGCAGCATTAACACGCTTTAG
Source organism: Anopheles aquasalis (assembly GCF_943734665.1). NCBI lineage: Eukaryota > Metazoa > Arthropoda > Insecta > Diptera > Culicidae > Anopheles > Anopheles aquasalis. Next base: position 12,314,751 of record NC_064877.1, read on the forward strand.
GCTTAAGCTACGTTTGCTAAGCCGTTTCCGACTAGTATTTGCGGGACTACTAGCTAGGGGTTAGAACCGAAGAAGAACCAACAGTAACCATCAGCAAACCACACAACAGCGGCCACATCATCACACTCACTCGAATCAATTCTTGGAAGGATGAAAGTGAAATTTCATTTCATACCAATCACCAAAACAAAAAAAAAACCGGAAAACCACCACCAACCGGTGCGTCGAACACGTCACCACGAAGTAACACAACAACAACAACGCCACAGTAGCACGCAATCAACACTATTCGCCATCAAACAACCCCCGAAAAAACAATCCAGCTGTAGAACTGGTAGAGGCAGAAGTGTACCGAGCGCGTCCGGTCCGGGAGCGTGTGATTCGCCGCCGATCGTTCCGTTACTATTGCTGCTTGCTTGTTTGCTTGCTTGTAAAGCAACTTACTGTGCCGCTAGGTGGCGGCCGTCTGTGCTGTGCCGTGCCGTGCCGTGCAGCAGCAGCATACGCGTACGCGCGCGAGAGGAAAATAAAAATCCCGCAATGCTCCGGATCGGATCGGTCCGTTGCTCGCTCGCTAGCTTCGGTCGGTCGGTCGGTCGGATGGTCGGTCGGATGGTTGGTCGGTCCTCTCGCCTAGGGTCGGCGGCCAACAGGCCACAATCAGCCAGCCAGTCAGTCAGCCCCGCAGCGTGCCAGGATGAATTCTTCTTCTCCGCGCGACAACGCCGTGCCCGAAGCCCGAAGAAGCCCCTCGCCACTCCCACTCTCCACCACCTCATCCCAGTCTGTCCGGACTTTTTACTTCGTTTTTTCAACTTCCCTCCCTTCACCCAGCTTCCCCTTCTTGGTGGGTGGTGAGGCGAACTGAGATATTTTGCTGATTTGCTGCACTAATTTTCCTTCTATTCCTCTCCATGCTGATGGTGGTGCCCCGCCACCCTCACTCGCGGCGGTGGGGGTTGGTGGGGTGGAAAAAATGTGAAAATTCTATGTAATGATATGTTGTTTTTCCTTATATATCCAACCATTATTATTACTTCGGGTCGGGTTTGCCTCGCGGTTCGCGCGCCAGCCAGCCTCACCAAACGCCAGAACACTAGCATCAGCAGCAGCATCACCAGGCCGGGAGGGGGCGCATCGAGGGTGGCAGATTTTTTATTTCATTCCAACGCCCCTTCTCCCTCTCCCGAGCGCGCGACTTGTATTTTTTTTCCCTTTTCTACAGCGCTCGTTCTGGTGCTAGTGCTGCTTCTTTTTAATCGGCCTGCGCCTGTCGCTTCCCCCTGTCGGTGGGTGGGAAGCTGGTTTGGCAGGATGTGTTTAGGAGGACCGAACCGCGCAGCGCCGCACCACCACCACCGTTGGTCGCAGTAAAAACACACTAAAACACGCCATTATGTACTCGCGGGAATAGCCGGGAAGGTGTTGCCGCCAGCAGGGGGTAGGGGGTGGCGCGAAGATGGGCGCAGCAACGGGTGTGCGAGCGAGAGCACAGAAAGAGTAGCACAAACACACAGACACAGACACATAGGCGATTGTAGAGACAGAGACTCCTCGAGTTTCGCGTAAAGGAGCTGCGAGAAGGAAGCAGCAGAAGAAAAAGAAGTAGCTCAACTCACCGGCCAGCACTCATCGCACCAGCCGCATCTCGGTGCGCGCGTGAGTCTTGGGTAACTCACCGGGAAAAGCCTGCGCCGCCAGCATCCAGCATCGCGCGCGCGAAGTAACGCTCGCCGGGAAAATAAAAAAGGTGTGCGGAAGCGAGAGCAGGAGAGAATGAGAGCGAGAAAAAAACGAACCAAAAACGAGCCAAAAAAAATGGTATCGCGGCGAAAGAAGCAGGCCAAGAGAGGACAGATGAGAGCAGCAAACGACGACGACTATGACGACGCCGTAAGGATGCAGGGAACGTGCGAGCGAACCTAACGCGAGCAGGAGGAAAAACCCGATGAGAAAGAGCGAAAGTGATGGTGCCGGCGGTGGCGGGAAAAGCCGCGTATCGCGTCGCTGTGTGCGTTGTAAGCATGCCACGCGGTTGGCCAGCATCGGCAGCAGCAGCAGCAGGTGGAAAAGTGTAAGCAGCTGGGAAACCGGATTCGGATTCGCGAAAGAGGAGAACGACCACTACGAAAGCGAAACAGATATACACATACCAGCGTCTTGCACTGCCGGTGTATTGGCGAATAGTGGACGAAGGAAAAGCGGAAAAATCGCGAGAGCGAACCGAAGAGAGGGAAAGAGACAGAGAGCCATAAAATGGAAGGAGATGGACGAAGAAGTAAACTTCTTTTTAATGTCAGATTTTTTGTTGTTGTTCCTGATGGTGGTCCGCGAGTCACCCACCCTGTCGTGCCGATCGACTTCTAAGACACAATGCGTGCCGAATTTACTCGGCATTAGGTGGGTAAATACCATTTTGTGGTTGCAATCGATCCGCTGACTGGAGGTTGAAGGATAGATTTAGTAAAACGTGAATTAGGAAAAGAAGTTATTAGTACTACAAACCATTAGCTTTTTGAACGAACTATCAGCTTAGTGGGTGATTGATTTAGATTCGTTTAGTTCACTAACCGATTAATTTTTTTCAACAATAATTGTAGTGAAACAGCATCGGAGGAGGCCACTGTAAAACGCTCTAACTATTGGTCTAGAGCTGCGTCGAGCAACTCCAAGTCAGACAGCACACTGCGCTACTGAGTAGGCTGTAGGATGCTGCTTGGTCTATTACATCGCTATAACGGGGATAGTTGTGTGTGCGACTGGCTGCCGAGAGTCCAGGGCGAGTAACCAGTACAAGAAGTCATTCTTCACCACTTCCGTTGCCATTGGATTTTTTTAAATTTTTTGCTAACTTATGGAACTCAGCATCAACATCTTTGGCCATTCTTTGAATGCTTGCTAAACGAGTCTGCCTGAGTTCCAGCTCCTCTAGCGTAAGTAGTAGTCTTCGAATCCGCGAAGTAAGGGAGGATTTACAAAAGAGGAGGAAAAAAAAATGACGGGCAAGGACGACGACAACGATCGAACGATGACGACTACGAGGACGACGACGACGCAACCGCCGAAAACCCATTATTACAGCCCATCACTAATACCATTTTAGCTTGTACTTCTCGCTGAAAGGACGCTCTACTAACTGCCAGGCACCGTTTTTCTTCGACCGATGGCTCCGCGAGATTCCCGACCATTCCTCGCTGTTTTCCCTCCCGTCTACCCACTTTTCATAATCTGTCCTAAGCAACACCGAAGCACACACACACACTCTCGAACGCGAACTGGGGCTCCTCTGCCCTCTCTCTCTCTCTCCTATTGCAAAACGATTTAGCTGCGCGAAAAAGATAAAAATAAAAATTTCCCCAAATATGAAGCGACCCAACGATGGCACAGGGGTGAAGGAGGGATGCTGCGGGGGTTCCGGGGAGGGTGGCCGGTGGGTGCGCGCGTGGTGCAGGCGCTTAAAAAGGAAAATGTCGCACAAATACAGCAAATTCGTTGAAATAAAAACGGAGTCCCCCTCGTCGTGTTCCCTTCGGTCCTTCTCTTCCTCCCACCCTTCCTTTCGTATCCTACCCCTTCATCCACCCTCGCCCTTGGTTGCCTCACCAGATGAAGAGATCCGGCAGCATTCCGCGCTCATGGCGCGCTGTTGCTTAGAAAAGAGTAAACGGGGGGATGGCAGAGAGGGAGAGAGAGAGAAAGAAAAGAGAGCGAGAGCGAGAGAGAGAGAGAGAGAGAGAGAGAAGCAGAAAAGGGAGGAGAGTACGACCGCCATAAATGGAAAATAAAAAGGCGCGCACCCTGCCTCGCGCCCTCCCGTTAGTTTTCCCACCCGGTGGGGTGGATGGATGGGCGAGCGAGAGAGTGTGGTGTAACCAACCAGGCGAGTGCAATAATAATAATAAAAGTAATGTTAGAAAAAAAAGGGATCCGAGAGATCCTTTACGAACCCCCGGACACAAACACACCCATAGGGGTGCGATGTGCGAGACGAACCGGCGCCATCGCGACAGGATGGATGTGTTCCTTCGTCGTTACAATCCGCCGACCGGATACTACTCAAAGGGGACGGAAAGGGATGCTAAATCGATAGACAGCGAGAGAGAAAAGCATGGCTCGAAGGTAGCGGGTGGTGGGTGGCAGGTGGAAGAAGCGAAGAAAAGAAACCGAGAGTTTGTTCGAAGAAGGGAGAGAGAAAAAAAAAGTTAGAGGAATCCTTCATAAAGACCGTCGGAACGGGGCTCAAACCGGGGGGGATGCTGTACTGCCAGCGGCAGCAGCAGCAGCAGAAGGCAGCCAGCCAGTTAGCAGCTCCCGAGGACTGCATCACTTCGACGATTGCCCTCCGTGTTGCTGGTAAGCGAAGCCGAACAAGGCAGCACGAGACCGGGTGGATGCGACCGGGATCCAAAAAAGGAATTAGTAGTGCGAGCTCAGCACCACCAAAGCTGAGGACGACGACGACGACGAACGATGATGATGATGATGTTTCGGTTTCGCGCGCGCACACACTCTCAGGGCGCCGGTACGGAGAAACGAGGTTTTTCTTTTTTTTTTGTATTATTCTCGATTTTCCGGCCGAAAATCAAAGCAACCTTTCATGGCACCCCCAGTAACTGGTGATGGCGATGGGAGGAGGAGAAGGAAGAGAAGGAGTAGAGAAGAAGGAGGAAGTGTGTAATGAAGTGGTAAACGGGAGGATGGAAGCCGGATGGATCGCTTCGTTCGCGGCATCTCGGCAGTCTTGGAACGCTCGCTCACGCACGCACCCAGGTGATGGTTCGCAAATGATAGAAAAGGATTCTTCGGGAGTGCAGTTGAGCAGTAGTATAGCGGGAAGCTCGCCCCGGTGGTGGTCGCTAGGAGTGAGCGAGTGATGGGCACCGCTTAGGGCACTGGAGTAGCGAGAGGATCTTGGCCCCAAAGCGCGTGGCTTTTATGAATTCCTAGTATGGCTTCTAGCGTGGAATACCGGGAAAAGAAAGGTACAAGCGAGATTCCAACGATACAGGACGAAAGAGGGCGAGCGAGAGTGATAAAGAAGACGAGGAAACAAAAAGATAGGACGAGACAACAAGACCGCAAGATAAGGAGTTCGTGAATGCTAAAAATTCACGAAAAGGAAGACGCAAACCATGTGTCCAATCCTCCAACCACCGGTTCGTGGAGCCTACGAGCTGAAAAGTTTGAAAAGGAAGTAGGCAACCATCACAAATAATAGAGTCATCTTCCCCGTTCTATAGGCTTTTGTGC
>NC_064877.1:12325000-12327500 GCF_943734665.1 Anopheles aquasalis
CTATGATGTATGATAACCACTTTTAATGACTTTTACTGCATACACACGCGCGCGAGTGCTCACATACATACACATATTACTGGCCTGGAGGGGTTTGGGGATCGCATGCCATCGTTTGATGACTCTGCGCGCCCACTGGAGGCTGTCAAAGTCCTTTGGGGGTGCTCATCCCCCCCAAACACCCTTTGCGTACCGTTACTGGAGCTTTTTGAGCGTGAAATGGGCGCTGGCACGGTGGCGGGGAGTCAAAAGAGAGAGAAAGAGAGAGAGAGAGACACGTGGTGCCAGGGGACAATTTTAAAACATAACCATCATCCCACCCACGCGTCGCCTTCTCTAATGTTGGTGATCGCAAAACCGGGTCCCTGTTATGCCTACAATGGATGTAAAGTTCATTGCGTTCGGACGCGTCGTCTTCCCTCTTGATATGCTGTGTCAGCAGCAGAAAAGTAGCGAGATGATATGATACGCAATGTTTGACATTTTTATAGATTTACCCTTTACTTGAATTTTCAAATTTGGCGAAAAGGAAGCTCGCGTGTCACTCGATGGCTAGGGGTCACATAAAAACGATCGGTTTGCTGAATAGCAAGGATGACCTCCTCGGCTTGGTGGCTGGAACTGTACGCGACGAAGAAATACATTAAATTTTCATTCATTTAAACACTCATATCACTGAAAATGATATGGCGTGATTTAATGTCAATGATTTTTTGCACATTTCCATAAGTATTAATCTTTTTATAAAGTCCCGTTTTACTATTATGTGGTTCCTAATCTTTATGATTGTATTTTGTAAGGCTTCCAGTTCACAATTTAAAATCGCGTTCATTCGTTTTGACCACGATCAAAATCACGAATCTTCAGGAAGCTGACCGATAAAGCTGGTTGATAAGGGGCGACGAATAAGACACGATTGAACAAGTTCTAAACATCCTGCTGAATTAGTGTTCCGACTGAGTGGCTTCGGCTGCTCGTTCTGGCAGATGAACTCATTCCACAAACAGACACTTTCCACGAACTAGGAACAGGAAGCATGACGGCATGGCCAATCATTACCTAGCCTGCGTGGCCAATCTTTCTATTCCCCGCGCACACACTGCATCGTGGTCAATTCGTGGCGTCTTATCAGGCGTTGGACTAGTAGAGCAGGGGTATTAGTGGTATTAGAGAGGTTTTCGACAGGAAGAGGGGGTTGGGTCACATTTGCACTTGGCACGCAAATCGAAACCCACACAAAAAAGCCAATGTTACCACACCATAAACAAACCGGACGCATACAATTTCGATTTTCCCGGTGACCTCGGTTAGTTGGGCTCACCACGAATGCCACCAGCTGTGTGGCGCCTCCCTTTTCCTGCCATCCTTTCCACCCCTTCATATCTTACGCCCCATTGGCACCCCCTTCTGAATCAACTGTATACATTTCTTTATCTTTCGCGAATTGCAGTTGTGCTTAGAAAGAAGAAGGAAAGGGGTGGAAGCAAAAGGGGTGCAGAAACACCAACAACACCAAGAAAATGCAAGTTTGCCCAACTGTGCTCCAACGCCAGTAGCGTTTCGGAGGGTTGGCCGGTTTTTGGGGGCGAGCGCTCGCTTGATAACGTTGATTAGCGCAAACCTGCCTGTGCGCCTTGTGTTTTGGTCGCAGTATTTTTGGCAACAACGACAATAACAAGTGGCGGTTCAAGGTCATCGCTACCGGCCTCCAACGCACACAAAGCGTTTCGATTAATCCCCCTCTCCCCCCCCCTTCCCCCCCCCCCCAGCTTGCGACAACTAGACACTATCGATGTACTTGTAGAGCACTCGTGCGATGTTCCCTTGGTAACAGCGGCTGCGATGGCGGGCATTCCGAGGGATCGAAATTCGTTCTTGAGGCACAGAACCCGGGACCACCACGTAGTGTGACGGCGAGGGAGGGCTTGGCACAAACCAAACCTCTTCTCGCCCCCCTCCCTCAGTTGAACTCCACGGTTTGGCAATGTGTTTTCGCAACTAATACACAAAAACCAAAAAGGCAATAAAAAAAGTAGCCCGACAACCCCGTGTTTGCTGGTGTCAGTGCTAGTGGAAAGAACCGTGTGCATACGACGATTGCGATGCTGCTTGGGCTATGGTAAGATTGGCAACCTTCTTATCAGCCAACGTTGCGTTTCGCTTAAGCATTATCAAGCTTACATCTCTTCCTGCAGACCGTGAGCCGGTTGTCTTGCAGTGGCCATTGCTGCCGATTCCGTCGTTCATACTTAATCAATGCATTGTAAACAGAGTTAAGCATCAGTACAGGGGGGCTTTGGTACAGCGAGGAATAGGGGAATTCCCTGTTGAGTACAACTTCATTGCTCCGTGTGCTGCGATAACCAAACAGGATCAGGTGCCATTGCACATGAGCAGTAAAACACTATCATAAACATAGTGGCCCTATGTTATCGAGGCGTAATTTGACGAAGTAATCACCACACAGCAGCATGTCTGACGCACGTCAATACGCTCACAA
>NC_064877.1:12332500-12340000 GCF_943734665.1 Anopheles aquasalis
GTGTATTAGTGACTGGAAGTAAATAAGAACAAGCGGCTAATGTAAAATGTATGGCAAAGATGTAAAAACGGAGCAGCCGACACAACTATAACTTTATTTACGGCAGTTTTCCATCCTCAGGGAGGCAGAGGCCGGCTCTTCTTCTGCATTGCGCTCCAACACAGAGACAGAGCGAGTCGTGGCGGACGCACACATACACACACATACACATTTAAAATAATGCCTTTTATGAACCATAAAACCGGGCTGCTTAGATGTAGGAATGGAGGCTGCGAAAAAAGTGGGAAAAAAATGTTGAAACGAGCCCAAGTTTAGTGCGGATAAAAATGGAAAATAGAACCACCGTCGCGCTCGCTCGCTCCATCGCACCGCTTCGTTCCACCCGCGTCTCGTCGCCTCGTGCCAATCATAATATGCTGCGCTCCGTGCCAGCAAGCCAGCCAGCCAGCCGCCATGGATGTAAAATGTAATTGTAAAACGATGGATTTTATGGCAATCCGGGCGCGCGCGCACACCCTTGGAGGGTGTCAGTTTTCGAAGACGTTAACTCACTGGCACTGGGTAGAGGGGAGGAGAAGGGGGGTGGAGTGTGTCTTTCGGCTCTAAAATAGCTCAACTTTACCCGCAGTACCACGCGAAGCCATAAAGCCCGCGCGAGGAACCAAACCTCCTCAAGAAACTGCGCCACCCCCTGGCTTATCCTTCAGCAGCAGCAGCAGCAGCAGCAGCAGCAGCAGCACCCCCTATCCCCCCTCCCACAGTTAGGCCGCCACTATCGGTGGCGTCGTAAAACATTTTTCCTCGGTTTCGGCAACGGCGCAACGGGAGGAAAACCGAGAGAGAATACAAAGTAATTGCGGGACGCAGCGAACAGGGGAAAGGAAAAGGAAACGGAAACAAAACACGCACAAAGGCGGCAAGGGAGTGGGAGCGCGTGGGGTCGCGCGTTCTTCCGCGAAATAAAAGACGTCGATCTCGCGCTAAAAGTGTGGCGAACGAAGGGCGACGGGGGGGGAGCAGTAGGTACGGCATCGTTTCTTTTTCGCATTTTCTTATCATCCAAAGGGCGAGGGTGTGGGAGGAAGAACGTGTGGGAGTGGCGGGATAGAAAAGCAGCCGCGGACGAAAAGTAAAAAATAAATAAAAACTTAAATCCAGCCCATCCAGCGCGCACACATACACCGAGGCACACCAACAGCTCTCTCTCTCTCTCGTTGTTAGTGAGAATGGGGTGTCCTTTCGGCATGTAGGATTCAGCTGCCTAGAGGAACCCCTGGAACACCGCGAGAAAAATTGGAAACCTCGCAGAAAAGGAAGGAAGGAAGACATTCTCTCATCCCGCACCGACAAGAGACGCAGAAGGAGGAGAAGGAATGGCACGGATGGCATGGTTACCACCGCCTGCTGTTTTGACACAGTAACCGAACGACCGAGACCACGACGACCGACCACGAATCGCCGACTGTCGCGAAAAAAAAAGAGAAACAAAATGGAACAAAATCGAAACCCATCTCTGCATTCGCGTGGCGCAATGGAGGTGACAACGGAAAGGAGAGGGAGGCCGGGAGTCACTAACTAACTAGCGCAAAATAATAAAACATTATGCGCCCCAGTACCGCGCGCACCGGGAGGCGCCAGCAGCAGCATCGCCAGCTAGTAACTCGAAGGAACGCAGAGGAAAGATGTAAAGAAGGAGGCCAAAAGTAGTCGCTCCCTGCTTCGCTGCCAAAGGACACACGAGGAGCGCATAAATCAACGTCTCCACCACGGCGTCGGTTTCGGTATGTGTGGCCAGTGGGCGCGCGCGCCAACGACTAGGGCAAGGGTCTCCTCTCTATTCGCCGCCAAAAAAAATGCCGAAAGATCGGTCCGGCGGCAGCTTCTCACGAGCACACTATACACTAGCGCGAGGACTGTGTGTGTTTATGTGTGTGAGTGAGCCAGGACATAGGTTCTCGGCCCCCTTTTCGGGGTGGCAGTTTTTAGAGATTCCATTCTTTTAGTTCTCAGTTTGGCGCATTTGGCGCAGCGTGTTGGATGTCGATGGCTGAAGTGGCAGCCCTTCGCCACCTCTCGCATATGCTAAGCTGAACAGAGCTCCTTTTTTCATGACGAATGCTGCGCTATTAATCAATGGTGCCGTAATGATGTGCCGCAGGATGTCCATCATAAGGGAAAAGGGAATTGAACGAGACAAGCAAAGAGAATTGGTGTCGTCTGTAGAATGTTTCATAAATGTATTCATCCTATTCACCATCAGTGAGCATAATCTTAGCATAGGTCGTAGTTCTCACAGTTAAAGAACTTACTATGCTGCAAACATCGCACAGCAGTTTGTGCTGTTTCGTAATTGAACGAAACTCCGCTACGCCAAGAACAGTCCAAGGTATCTAAGAAGTGATAAGAGGAAGGGTGAAATTGGAGTAAGAGAAGGAAGGTGTAGCACCCACCCGCGGTCGATACAATAATGTACAGGCTTGTCTTATGTTTTTAAAAAGGGGAATGAAAGCGAGCATAAAACTAAGCTGCAACTATTTAGCGCAAAGTACGGCGTCCTCCTCTTTCAGCAGCGACTGGTTGGTTGGTGGCCCTTGCCAGTGCCAAGGAGGTACTATGGTGGGTGGTGGGGTGGTGGTGCGGCATTGAGAAAAATCCTATTTCATGTTTATTATGTATCTCTCATCCCACCCGGTTCCCGGGGTGTTTCCGAAGACAGACTGTTTTCCATCTCAAGGATATGCCTCTCTCTGGTGGGCTCCTCTTCGGTTCGCTCGCGACTCTGGCTGCTGCTACGATCGTTACAATGTATTCGAGAAAGGCAAGAAAAAATATCGGGATGGAAAAATCGACCTTCCCCCGCTTTCCGTTTTACTTCTTCTCCTTTACTCCCCCCAAAACGGAGTGAAAGAGAGGACAGAACCGCGAACTACACATTACATCACGAGCCAAGGCCATCGCGCGAGCGAAAGCACCGGAGCGGCGCTCGCGAGGCGCTTAGAAAATGAAGGAAAAATGAAAATTCCTCGCCCGCCGGTGCCGATGCTGCGGAGTTGTGCTCGCCAGCGCGCCAGCCAATAGTCGTTCGCTCGGCAATAGCAATAGTAATAACAATGAAAAAAATATGCATCACCACCCATCAAGCTCCCTCCCAGCTCCACTCCATCGCTTCCACTCTAACATTCTTTTCATTTTCTCTCGCGCTTCTTCTAAGCGCGAACGTTTTGGCATCGCGCGCGTGGCTGCTGCTGTTCCTCTCTCATTCACTCATTTTCTCTCTCTCTCTCTCTCTCTCTTTCCGCGAGACTCCAAAAAGCGCAGATTTTTAACCCATTTCCCGGCACTTTCCTTCCGAACGTTCTGGGAGAGACGCTCCAGGAGCAGACGAGAGCCTGACCCCGCTTTCCGCGGCGACAACATTACACGATGAAAAGCCATCGCGGTGTGGAACGGTGTGTGCGGCGAGAGAATCGGCTACACTCAACACGGAAAAACGGAAGACGCGAATCCTTACGAAGTCGCGAGTGCCGAGCCGAAGCGTGAGTTTTCCGACGACGACCACGCCGTCACGAGGACGATGATGAGCAACTGGTTAAAAGGCGGTCGAGTGCTCACCGCGGTGGGTTTTAGTGCCGCAGAAACGGTGGAGAAGAGGCTCCTGGCAGGGCACACTGCACTGTTATGGTGTTGTTGGTCGGCGTCGAAGGATTCGCGCCGCGATTTATGGCAATAACAACGGCGGTTTGCTACCCTCGGTGCGCCCTTGTTTTTTTTGCGCAAAGGAACTCGGGAGCAGAATCGCTTCATGGAGAGATTTCTTTATCGCGATTTCGCGCTGCAGATGCAGAATTCTCACGCAGCCGACTGTTGGGAGGTGCGATCGAACGAGAGATCTAATTTTATTTTTATTGATGATACATTATATTATGCCAATTATTTAATTGTAGTCTTGTCTTGACTAATACCGAATTCAACCAAATAGAATAGTCACGATTGTTTCTGATTAAATGAATTCCTAATACTTCGAATACTTTAACAATAATTGGGTATTACATTAAACTGAGTTCTTTTTCTTTAATTGCAATAGGAGATGATGTTGAATTTTGTTTACAAACAAATATTGTGCATATCGTTATTGTTTTAAAACAAAACAATGTCGATCTCGTTATTACAATCGATTCTCGTTTTAAGAAAAGATCAAACATTGTAACAGTAGGAGGAGCAACTGCTACTGTTACTGTTCCAAAAAAAAGATTGTAATATTCCAAAAACCAACCAAAAAACACTCCAAAGTACGAGAAGCCGACGTACCGTACAAGACATCTTCTCGTGGAACTTTTCCTCGAAAACCCCCTTCCTCCAGCAGACCCAATTACCTGAGACCCATCCCCACAAATCGATCGTCCTGTCCGAGGAACCAGTCCAAGGACGATAATGGACGCTTCTAGGTCACACATATCCAGTGACATGGGCTCGTTTCGCTTTCCGAGAAAGTCCGCACAGGCCGGGCTCCTGCCGTTCCACCGTCCGGTCTGGTCGGTCGTTGGTCCTGAGGCGTTGCTCCAACTCGAACGACCACCACCGACTTCCGCTTCCGCTGGAATGGGCAACAGGCAATGGTGAAGCAACCCCTGACCCAGACCGGATCGACGTATCACCCTCTGGTGGGTTTTCTGCATGCGAGGTGACTGACCCGAGGCGCGTTTAAAGTGACGGCGACGACGACGACGAGGACGATGACGATGGGGATGAACACCCCGACCGACACCTTGAACTTGGAACCACTTCCCATACCGCCGGCGATTCGGGAAAAGGGCTTCCTTGCTTAGCCACGTGTTTGAGGCGAGAAGTACGCCCAAATCTGCGGTGTGGAAAAGGTGTGACCGGTCTGGCCGGCGTAACCAGAAAAGGTATTTCCGGAAATCTTCACGACGACCGACCGAAGGGACAACCCCAACCGGCGTCTGGAGGGTGACCGGTGTGTCGTGTGGCATCGTGAAAGAGAGTGAGAGAGAGAGAGAGAGAGTGAGAGAGGTAGAGGGAAATGTTAAATGGAAAGCTCAATTGAAAATCAAGCATCGTTGCGGGAATTCAAATGCTTGGCATCTTGGGTATTTCGGTTGTTCAATATTCCAAGTCGAATCTTTGACAAGTGTTCATGATAACAGAATATTACACGATTTACATTCCGTTATGTAAGATAGACAGATGCTTTTCAGCTTATTAACACTCATTAAACCTTTAACTCAATGTCCCAATAGAATATTCTGAAAAAGGTCTATCTTGAAGATTGACGTAGACCACCGGCATCGAAAATCTGGTCAATATCGGGCGTAACCATCATCGTACACACCACACACTGGTTGCTGTGGCTTGGGCAACCGAAAACACAAGCAAAACACCCCGAAATGGACGAAGGCATCATTAGCGATCCCAGACAACATCCCAGGAGTTCCTTGCTTCCTTCCTTTCTGCTTCTCCTCTTCCTCCGAAGGCGACGACGTCACGCAGCCGGTCTTCATCGTGTGAAAGCCAACGCTCGCCATTTATAACGGTACCCATACCTCTCCCTCTCCCATCCCACCTAAAAACCGTGACCGGCAGCGGTCCGGCCGGCACGGGAGAGACAAATAAGTAGGTCAAGAAACCGTCCAGACAATCGAGAGACAACAAGAGGCTACGGGGGGGAGGGGGGAACAAAACGGCGCTTGGGGAGGTGCTTTTGCTGGTAGCAAAAGGGCAGCCATGAAAGGAAGAAGCAAAAGGAAAGGTTCGCCGGTACAAAAACTCAACCCTATCGAAAAGTATGGTTACGGCGTGACGTCGTGGAAGGAGCAGGCGGCAGGCCGGGCAGCGCAAGGTGACGTTAGCGAATGGTGACCAAGACAACCAAAGACGACCAGTGACTACTAGATGATGCCTCGCGGGCACGCGTAAAAGGACGCGCACAGTGCTGATGTTTTTGGGGACCGTGTGGGACCGCGATAGCGAGGACGTGTTGAGTGTGTTATGCTGAAGAAGAAGAAGAAGAAGAATAGACAGAAGCTGTAGGAAGCAAGAAGAAGAAGGAGTTGATGATGTTCGGTCTCCTTCTTCAAGCTGTTGCTGGCTCCTCGACCAAGGGATCAACGGATTCGAGAGCGATGGTGGCTTCGGTCTCCTCTACCGAGGGAAGATGATACGCGCGCCCGCCGGTCTGTCGGTCGCTCACCTTCTTTGCCTTTAAGCATGACCGAAAAGGGTTCAGGATTCTGTGTTTTGTGGAGTTTGTATGTGCGTGCGAGTGTGCGCAAGAAGATTCATAGAAAAGCCTAAGACCGGTGACCGGCGTTCGGTTGCACAAAAAAGAGAATCTCTTATGCTGCTATCCTTTTTGGGGCCTACGGCTTGGCATGCCACCCTCATCGATGCACCACTACGTCGACGTCATGGCTCGTGAACTAGGCACCGCGTTTCGGGATAGCAGTCCGTTTTTTTGTTGTTGTTTTGGAACAACCAAAATGCGTGTAGACAATGCATCAGAAGGTGCCTTCGCTCGTTCTCGCCGAGTTCTTGGTGGAGGTTCCTTCGTTTGTCCTTGGTTCGATTTACCGTTGCTTTAGCTATCCAAGGCCTAGAGCAGCCCTTCCTGGGTGATAGAGCTGCAGAGGTTTTTTGGGATGCACATAAAAAAATAAAAAAGGAATTCAAACCATAAGACTTGGAGGACTCGGATGGTATTCGTCGGTCCGTTAGGATACTACGAGGAATTCGAGAGCCGTGCCCTCGGTCCCTTTATAATCATTGGCGAAGGAACGTTCCGTGACAAATAACGGGAGTTGCTGCATCGGTCGAAGCTATTGTATGGATTCGCGAAAGGGATCCTTCACGACTTGTCCCTGCGTCGTACCCGATCCGTTGGTCTTTCTAGCCAATTTACTGTTAGCGCGGCGTGGCGCTAACTCGTCGCTGATTGCGGAAGCCAACAGGAGTGGGAATGATTGATGGTGATTATTGTCTCAATCCCAATCAATAAGTATCAAAAAAAAAAATCCGAAGAAGTAGGTAAACTGTATGAAAACTTATTTTATGAACACAGACACTAAAGTACAACAAGTCAATAGAATGATTTCGTAATAAATTCGAAAACGAGTTATTAAACAAATATTCCCATATGATATTGCCACTGCAGTCACAACATTCTCTAATTATTAGTAAGAAAGCCATACGGAAAATTCGTCAACTAAACCCTATTTTATCGCACAAAGAACACGGTCCATAATTCAATATCCATGTTACGTGTGTGCGAACCAGAAATTGCCATTAATAATTACCCTCTCGCAACGACTAAGTCTTCCATTAACTTCGTTGCAAAGTTTCGTCTAGATAAAGGGGAGCAGCTTATTTATTTAAAGCAACAAAAAAAACGCTTCACCTTCACTCAATACCATCTTCTTCCCATCGCTTCTCAAGAAAGTACTCTTATCTCACGAAAATGGCTGGCAGGCCGGGGCCCTGAGCCAC
>NC_064877.1:12342500-12407500 GCF_943734665.1 Anopheles aquasalis
TTATCTTTTGTCTCCTTCTCTCTCTCTCTCTCTCGTGGCAGCCGAGGCACAACATTAGGATATAATATTGCCATAAAATCGCGTCAACGACACACAGACACACACTAAGCATCCCCCATTCCCGTGGCTCTTTTAGTCAGCCACCTTCCCTTCTCCTCGACGCTCCTTATAACGACGTCAGTAGTATTAGTTAGTACCACACACAAAGGGGCTGCGAGGGGGAAAGCGAAAGGGAAACGAGGGTGAGGCCCCATCACCAGCATCCTTCACCGACATTGCCACCGTCGCCGCTCGTTACGAGGCGAAAAAACGCGAAAAACCCCGAATTGCTGCTCATCGGTAGTTCAAAGGGGGAGGGGGAGCGGGCGCTTCCCCCATAGCATCCCCCGGTTAGCTCGTGAAAAACTCGAGAAACAAAAAAAAACAGGAAAAATGAACTAAAAAAGGACGAAGCTAAGCCAGACCGGAGCCAGAAGGAACTAGAAGGAGCTCGCGGAATGACGAATGCAGACAGCGAAGAGAGAGAAAGAGAGTGACAGAGAGAGAAAAAGAGAGAGAGAGAAAGACCACAAGAAAGAGAGAGAGAGAGAGAGCGTGGAAAAGCGAGAAAGAGAGAGCGAGGAGAGCATTAGTAAGCGAAAAAGAACGAATGATAGTGAGTTAGAGAGCGTGGCACCATCCACCACCAACGGCGCGCCGTTATCCTAACTAACTTCGCCGAAAGGGAGCTCCGATCACCAATGCCACCACCGCCAAACCATCACGACCTATATCTAATGCTATTCTTGCTCCCTGTATAGTAACCTTCCCCCCCCCCCCCCCCCGGTCCCTCTCCCCGAACTAAAGGCTGCTGCGAGAGCGAAAGAGACGATTCGTTCGCGAATAGAAAAAAAAAGCTGAAAAAGCTAGGGAGGCTGGCGCAGATGATGCCCGCGAGATCTCCGCAGCAGGCCGCAACCGTCGACGCATCCCTTGCACGCCCTCGGCCACGAGGGGAATGGCAGTGGAGAGTGTGGCGAGGGCACATAAAAGGGGAGCTGCTGCTGCTGCTGTTGCTGCCCCCCATTACCTTTTTTTTAATATCCTCTATTCCAGCACCTCCTCCCGCTCCTCCTAGTCAACCACCGCTCACTGCCGACCCGTTCGTCCCCATCCCCTTTCCCCCCAAACCCCCCGCCCCACCCCATCTAAGGACATCCAAAAAATGATGTTCTCTAAAATGAAACACATCGCAAAATCGAGCAGCACCAAGTGCGTGTATGTTTGCCTAGGGTGGGGGGGGGGATGGGGGGGGATGCAGGGTGGAGGGTTGCTGGAATAGAAGTTTTGTTAGCAGAGTGGGGCGCGGTGGAAGGATGCGGTGTGTGAGCGGTGCCGCGCGTACACGCGCGCGCTCTTCACGATTGTGCGGGAAAAACGCGGACTTTTTAAAGTACATAGTTGGCCGAAAATCGAAAAAAAAGGAACCAAAGACGGTGCCGGCGGTGGCGGAAAAGGAGAAGATGATGATGGAACGCGCTAGAGCGAGAGAGAGAGAGAGTGAGAGCGAGAGCGAAGGGAGAGGGAATGAATGATGTAGAACGAGATGGTGGTGGCGGTTGCGAGAAGTGAAGAGCACGTTTTATTACATTACTTGTAGGGGGTGACCCGCGAGTGTGCTGGAAAATCGGGGGGTGGTAATGTTTGAGTGCGCTCTTCGGGCCCATGTCAATAGGACGACCCTCGCCTCTCTCGCTCACTCACTCTCTCTCTCTCTCTCTCTCTCTTTCTCTTGCTCACGCTCTTTTGCTCTTCTGTACCTTCGTCCTATTATTGCGTCCAAGGCCAACTACAGCAGCTAGTAGACGTCGTCGTCGTCGTCGTCGTCGTCACCAGTAGCAGCAGCAACAGCAGCCTTGTGCCTCGCTCAGCATAATATCTCTTCCCCAGCACGGCGGGGACACTAGACCTGCTGCTGCTGCTGCTGCTCCCCCCGCTGTCCGTGGTTTAGGAGGAGGAGAAACGGTGGAGCACAGAGGAAAACGACGGACGGAGAGCCATTCCCGTGGTTCTCTATTTCCTTTTTTTTATTTTTATTTCCCAATTCGTCCTTTTTTTTTATTGAAGTACTTTTTAGTCGTTCCGCGTACCTCCTCTAACAACACATCCCCCTCCCGCACTCCCCTGATGCTCTGTTTTGAGCAGCCAGCATCATTATTTCGGTGCTCGTTTCGCCGGGTTTTTCTTGCCGATGCTGTTATTATTCCTCGACACTAGAGCTCTGCAGTGCAGCGAGCGTCGTTCGTCCTTTTTTACATAAGCATTAGACGTGAGGGTTGGGTGGGTAAGTGGAGAGCCGGGGATGCCTGGGGGCCGTCGTTTCGCGAATGTTTTAAAAATAAGGGTAGTTTGTGTAATGTAGTTTAGAATTATAGCGAGCGAGATGGCACGAGATGGAGGGGGAAAATGGGGAAAAAGAGAGAGAGAAAGAAAAAAAGATTTCGCGTCCGCCCAACCTACACCGCGGACACCCTCCGCTCTACCTCTACTACTAATACATAGGCTACTGCTGCTACTGCTGTTTATGCTGGATGGATGCTGTTTGGAGCAGAAGGGAGAAGGGACCGGTGGTTGTTGGGCTAGAGAATGGTTGGTTGCGGGTAATAAGGGTGGATTTAGTGGGTGGAATCCTTGCAAACACATACACCAACGGACGCACGCACGCACGCACACATACCGGTAGCGAGGGAGGAAACCAATTCGTACGCACTGTATTAGTGCCACGATAGTGGTGATAGAGCGGAGGGAAGGTGAACATAACGGAAACAGTAAAACGCAGCATTGGCGTTGCAAAAAGAGGAGAAAAAAAAAATATTAATCCAACCTTTCCGACCACCTTTCGGTGATTAGGTTGGCTGACGGTTGGTTGGTTGGGTGCCGTGCGCGGAATGCGGCGGAAAAGCGTCTGCAGTGGTTGGTAGAGTAGAGGAAAAAAAAAATAAAAAAATATTCCACCGTTTGTGCGATTGTATGTGGTGGTTGGCTTACGGCAGGAGGAGTCAGCATCATGTACTGAAACCACATTACAGCAGAAACAGCCTGACGCTACTACCCGATATCAGGCCAAGGAACTAAGATTCTCATATCTTTGAAGTTAGAACCGAAAGGTTAACCGGGCAAGGATGGTCTCTAGTGGGTTCTAGCTATCTCTCTTTCACTTTTCGCCCTCCGCCTGTCTGTCTTCATACGGAGCAACCGCAGGGGATGGATGCTGCAATATGTTGATTGATTATATCAGCAGCAGCATCATCATCGGATGATCCTGGCACGGTAGCGAGTATTGGATTGCATCCAACGACGACTATCTTAGTGTTTGCTTTAGTTTTTACATGCTTCGTTAGCTCAGTAAATGCTCTAATACAAAGACCTTTAACAACATTCACGGCCTTGGTGTAACGGTCACCAAAAGCGCACACCAGTAACAATCTAGTGGAAAGTATCGCTTAGCCTCTCCGCGCTTCCGCAGCCTCATTATGCACCAAAACTGCCTCGCGGAACATGCTTTACAACCTACCACCACCATTACCGACCACCAGCCCGACAGCCAGCGAATCGATAATGCTGGCAGTGGAATGGAGCCGCTCGCCGAGGATTATGGTCAGAAACGGGAGCTAAATAATGCCAAAAAGTGAGCTGGAGCTGCACTAAAAAAGCAAAACACAACAAAAAAACGCTGAAACAAAGATAAAATAATGCGGCAAATGGAGCCCAGCCAGCGATAGCCAGCGGTACCCAGCATCAGTAGCAGCAGCAGCATCGCACGAGCCGATCGATAAAATGTTGTAACTAGAATAGAATATGGAGCCACTGCGGTTGACTCTAAATAATTTATGTCAAATCGCATTTTTTTCTGCTCCCTTTTGGGTCGTTTCCAATAGGTTTTTGTTTTTTGCATTAAAGAAAACGGTCTGACACGGATTTTTGGCAGCGCGGAAGCTCTGGTGCTGCCGATACAATGTACCGCTAGATTATGGCGTAAAATAAGAAAATTAAAATGAAATTAAGGTCGAAAATGTTTGGTAAAGAAACGACTTTCCCCAGCTCCAGTTACGCTGGTGGTTCCCTGGCTCGGTTTTGTACGCTGGAGGTCGAAGCTGGAAGCATTTCTTTCGCATGACTTCATGCTTTACATGCGTCATGGAATCAGCTGTCTCCCAGCCACAAAGAGGACCAATCGATCGACGTTCAACACAAGGACATTTTACATAATCACAAACAACGGGCGGGAAAATCACAAATATCGGCCAGACATCGGACGGAGACAACCTTGAAATTCGAGGACGATTCCCAGGACGCAACAAAAAAAGGAAAAACAAAAAACCAGCACCAGCAACGCGCCAGCCGATGTCCTTCTTTGCGCCTCACGTGGGAGTAGGATTCGCGGAGCAGCAAAGAGAAAAAAGAAGGTGCAAAAACTCCTTTTTTCCCATTGACACACTTCCGCCTGGTCGGCGAACGGAGGTGTTGGTTGGGCGCTAGGGCGTCCTTGAGGTTTTTTGGGATGGAGCGCTTCGACGCGGAAAACTCGCGACATCACAGAGGGAAACGAAGGAAAAGCCATGCAAGAGGGGGCCTGTGGTGTCTCGTGGTCCAATTACACACGCCACAGACACACATACACAGAGCGACCGGTCGAGCGTCGGTCGGTAGCGGAACCGCGGTGGGATTTCCCCTTCGAGACGAGACGAGACGTCTTGACTTGTCGGCTCACAGCGGGAATTTCGCATCCACACCAACACACACAGAAACACACACAGAAACACACATTCACATGCAAGGTCCATCGTTAGTCTTGAAGCAGGAAGGACCGTCGGTCGGTCGGTCGGTCGGTCATCCCACCCCAGCATTGCGTATAAGGTTGGCCGAATGGCTGGCAGGATGTTGGATGAAGATCGAAGAGAGATTTCTCCGTACGGTCCCCCCTTCGTGCCCAAAAGAGGCACCCGGAAAGAAAGAAAGAAGTCAACCAGCGAGGGAGGTGGAACCGCACTCGGAAAACCACCACCCGCAAAAAAAAGGGACGACGACAAGAAGAAGAAATGGTCCGTTGAGAAAACGGACAGACGACAGGGCAATGCGCAACAGATAGAGACGCAACACACACTCCACACCATCGTCTGGGTTCGATGGTCGTCTGGGTCGTCCTTGCGACGACGACGACGTGGACGACGATGGAAGGGAAATGTGCTTTCTCCCTTTTTCCGCCGGTGAGTGCGAAGCCCGAACAAGACACAGGAAGGAAGCACAACAGCAACGCTTCACGGCCACACCACCATTGCCGATTGTTGCCGATGCGGAGGATGCTGGGGTTGCTTCATGGTGATTGCAGGCCCTCTGCTGATGCTGCGATGCTTCTGTGTGGGATGAAACCACCTCGAAGCTGGCCAGCTCGTGTCGTGTCATCGCACGCTGCACGGTGGAAGGATATGCTGGACGGGTGGGAGTTCCTGAATGTGGGTGGTGGGAAAAATCTTGACCTCAGACGACGACGACGACGACGACGGTCGGTCGGTCGGTCGGTGAACGTTCTTCCCTTTATTAAAGCTGGCGAGAAGATGATGGGATGTGTTTTCGCCGAGGTGCCGAAGATCTTTAAAGGATTTCCAGCATCGCCAGGAGTGGCCAGAGGGAGAGATTCCAGTGAAGCTCATTTCGATCACCGTGGCGGAGTGCACGGATATTTCTTGTTAGCAGACTCTCATCGCTAGAGGTATTCTCAACGGCATAAAACATCAGCGATTAATGTCAAATTAAAATCAAAGTTCCTTCCCCTGTTTTATGCTAAAGTGAATATAATCAGTTGCTGTTGAATGGTATGTAAAGTTGTTTTAAATTATTATTATTATTATTACTATTTGTCCGCTAAAGACATTATTCCTTTAGTGTAAAAATTCCGTGGATTTTCGTTGCTCGTAGTTCTCACGCACTTCTCTTGAAGCCACCCGCACCTCATTAGGGGGGAAAATGTCTTCCTGTTGATCTGGAAACGAAGTTGTTGTTGGAAACAATTGTTGTGGTAACACGAAGTGATACAGCATCGTTCCTGTGAGCTTCCCAATCTGAAAAGAATCCGTCATGGTTTTACCTTTATCATTTCTTTTGTATGAATGAAAGCGTGTACTTGTGACTGCCTTTTTGAGATTCGATTTCTAGGAGTTTTGCTATAGTCTCCAGAGAGGCATGCATCATTCGTCTCAAGAAAATGCATAGAAAAGCCCCTGACAGCATGTGCGTCCTTCCAGAAGCCACACATAAACCGCGAATCATCGAAAGCGCGGTCTGCTTTTCGGTGGCCATACTTGCCACTGTTCTGATGCTGCGGTGGCCGCCATATTTGTTCCAAAAAAAAGGAAAAAAAACACCCACAAGCCCTCTTCTGTTGCTATCCCGCTCTGGTGCTCCTCTGGCAATAAATAAATGATGCCATACATAATCAATAATATTTATTAAATACGGGCCCGCGAGAATGTGTGCCCGCGTATTGGGGTGCGGAACAGCAAAGAAGGGGTGGAGGGTGGTGCTGGCCACTCAACTATTTTTATTTTCCCACTCTACCGTATCACATTCTGGCCCCAATCCTAGCCTGGCGCATCTGGCCATGGTTTGCCCAAAAAGGTGCGACACGGGCAACCGACAGCCAGCTCTGGCCAGCGGCTCATCCCACTCTCCCGCCCTGATGCGTGCACGCCAACCGGTGACGTGTGTTTGGGAGTCACATTTGCGATAATGCCGGGCTGGCCGGACGGTGGATGCATTTCGTGAATTTTAAAACGCGAAAGAACTGTCCACACTCCCACAGCTGGACGCAAAGGGGTGGACAACACAGGCAGCGGGGTATGGATGGATATTTTATAATAGGTTTCCTGAGGTTTTCCTGTTTTTTTTTTCGTTGATTGTTACTATTTTCCCGCTTTTCCAGCGTGCCAGCCACCTGGAGCCAAAACCGGGCAAGGCCCCATAATGCTATATAGCGCAAATGATGAGTAGCAGCAGTAGCTCCTCATATGCTGTAACACTGGTGGTGGTTATCGATTTTTCGCCATTTTTTTTCGATGAAAATAAAAATAATAATGATTAAAATATAACATAAAAAAAGGAAATGGACGCACCACAACACAACACCCCAACAGGGCACCGCACATAAGCCTGCCCCCTTCCTTTGCGCTCGTATGCAAATAATACATAATGTCCAACATGCACGGTCCGTCGGGGTTGGTGGTGATGGTGAGGGGGATGGTAATGATCGTTGACCAACCAGCCAGCCAGCCAGTGCACGAGATACTCGAAATGTGGCATCGCTGTGGCGAGCACACACCCCAAAAATTCGGCAGCCGCCATTTTGGTGTGCCTACCTTCATTGTTCTATCGAACTGTCGCTTGATAATGTCTAAATGATAAACGCATTGGGGCGCCCTTACTAGCTCTAAGCAGCGACCTAAAGCTAAGCTTTTCCAGTGTCTAAAATTGAAAAATGCGTAACAACCAATTCCAGAAAAACGAAAACGTCAAATCCGCCAAATCTTACCAAATCACAAAAGGCAAGGCAAATCGAGCAAAAATTGAAAGCCAACGATTATATGGTGGGAGTAGAAAATCTGGAGCAACAGCATCCAGAAAATGCGAAGCAACAGCATCCAACAGCCAGACGACAGGAGGAGAACATCAGGAGGGAAAAAAAGGAAGATCTAGAATGGAGGCGCACGTGCAGCATTTGCGTTCCGGGCCCCGCGGTGTGCTGGTGTCGTCACATTCCGTAACCAGGAACGGTACCGAGTACCAGGAACCAACGCCAGCCAGCTAGCCAGCTAGCCAGCCAGTCGTTCACATGCTGTGACCTTCGCTCACAGCCGTGAGAGAGCATGGTAGCGATTTGTTGTTGGCTTTCCTTTGGGCCGCTATTTGTTTTCCTTTATTTTGGTGTTTTTTTTTTTGTTTTCCGAAAACATTCTGCCAGCCGACCTTGCGAGAGCAACGCCTGATCATCACCTGGTTGAGTGTGATGCAGCTGAAAAGAGTCATTGTTGCCGTGCGCGCGAATGTTATCGCCATAGGATCAGCGCTGATGGGAGGCAGGATTTGTCTATTTGCCTCAATTTGAACATTCTAACGATGGCCCATGAAGGTTATACTATCGAGCACGAGATTTTTTTTGATGAGCAATTGCGATTTATGAAAAGCATAAACGGAGTTGAACGATTACGCAATTGGCGTGCGTGCTGATTAGATTACAATATTTTTTAACAATTAAAATTATCGCCAATCGATGATCGATAAGGATGTAGATAACTCGATCGATTGGATTTCTCGATGCTTTCTGCTCATTTATGATTTTAGTGCCCTTTTTTGAATGCAAATCCAGACAGAAACAATACACTGTTCATGTGGAGGCTATCGACCAATCGAAAACAGCGATTGATCAGCGTCGCGAGCACAAGGATACACTACCCTTTTATTACCAAAGGAAGGACGACGACCCCCGGGGGACTAGCGGGCGATTTATCACATGGATCATGGTTTAGAAGCTTCTCCCCGCACAAAGAGCTCGTGGTTGAATTTGCATAAAAATTAGCAAGATAGCAAAACCAAATTTTAAGTATCTCTTCCTCCGCTTCCCAGCCCTCCCTCGGTCACCGGGACCACCGCCACGAACACAGGGCAACGAAAATCAAATAAAGAACGAACGCCGAGCGCACAATCGATTGTGTAGCGAAGCATCGGAAGCGCTAGAGTGACAGAGAGAGCAAGAGAGAGGGCGCGCAGTACGCGAAAAAAGGCCCGAAAAACTACATACTCCCCCGCACCCCCCCCTTCACTGCCACCACCAGCATCAGCATCATCCCCGTCATCATCATCATCATCGTCATGGGTGGGGGAAGGACAGCATCCCTTGCTCGGGTTTGAACCTTCGAAGGCAGCGGTACGGTGGGCGCCAGGATCGGCGGTTAAGAGCGGCAGAAAATGAGGGAAAATTTGGTGAAACACCGCCAGTCTCCGGTCCCGGTTTTCCCACCCCCGTGGACCACCAACAGCCGCGCGCACTTGAAATCGAAAAATGAGTTTCGCGTGTCGTCGTCGTCGTCGTCGCGGCCGAGGGTGTCGGAAGGCCGCCGAAAAAAGGACGAAAAAATGGAAAGGCAACCGACCGACCGACTGACGTATGTGTGCGTGCGTGGTGGCAGACTAGTGCGTGGGTGGGTGATAGGGGGTGCGCAGTGGTGCGATGGGTGGTGAAATGGCATTAGAACCCATCATTATGTTTCGAGAGCGAGAGAGTTAATGCGCAGACACACAGACACGGTACGAACGAACGAAATGGGTGGAAATGCCCGAGGGGGTGGTCCTCCAAGAGGACAGGGGGATGGAGGTATTGAAACATATAAATTCATTTACAAAAACCGGAAAAAGGTGAAAAAATGAAGCAAAAAAAATCGTCAGAAGGGTGGAAAAATGGAAAAGTCCCGGGGGGGGGGGGGGGGGAGGTGAAGCGAAGGCACACACTTGTCGCTGGCTGGGAGGACGGGCACCGGACACACATACACTGACACGTTGTGGATCCTAATTTGAAAAACGCAAAAATTCATAAAACCACCATTATGCTAGCCGTATGTGTGTGCTGCCCCCCTTCCCGCCACCTCCCCGGTCGCAGCACACGCGACTATATGCTGGGTGGCAAAGGGGGTGGATAGCGGGTGGAAATCGAGGGGGGGGGGGATCCGCGACTGTTTTACTTCGTCCCATTTTGTCTCACTCACTCAAGCTCCCTCTCTCACATGCTCTCTCTCTCCTTCTCTTTTTATTGCCCTAACATCCCCTTCAACCCCCATCCACCCCCTTTTTTGGCATCCACCGAAGCAGATCAGGATAATGTGAGTTTTTTGGGGGCTTTTTTTTTTGGCGAAACATTTTTCGTCCTTTTTTAAATGGGTGCACGAGGGTAAGGATGGCGGATGCTGACCTCTCCCCTTCCCTCCGTTGCCAAACTTGCTGGAAACGAGTGTGGTGGGATGCTGCATGCCACACACATACACAAAAAAGAGGGCGGCGCGGCACATCATCCGCACCAACTTCTAGTACGCGCACGCAACATCAGCGACGGCGGTCTCACAGTTTGATGCGGATATTATAATAAATTTTTGTACATAAATTAAAGGACCCCCCAATCGTCGTGGTCGCCACCAGCCGTCCTGTTCACCCTGGCCCCGTGGTTTCCCACGATCGTGCATCGTATGCCGACCTTTTTTACATACATATGATTGACACAGACACACATACGCGAGCGCATACCTTCGCGGATCACGCCCGACCACCACACGACGCGAGAGCTGCGTTCCGAGAGTTCCGCTGGAATGTGAGGCCACCACCCGCGTGTGCTCACGATTCAATATCGCGCGATTTCGGCAGGCCAAATACCGCCACCCCGCGCACACTCACATGCACACCAGTTTTTCTCTCTTTTTATTTCGGGGTTTTATTTCAGTTTTTAAAAGCCGCGAAGGTGAGTGATTTCCGAAAAAAAAGGATTTTTTTTGTTGTGTGTTTTCCCCTTTCCCGGCTGTTCACCAGACCCCATCCTTACTACCAGCACCTCCAGCCACCCCCTTTTAGGTGGGGGTGTCAGCATATCGGCACTAAAAATCGGCCAGCCATTGGTCAGCGCACTCGCTTCCAGGTTCCTCGCTCCGGCACATGATATAATCAACAAATATTTAAAGCGTAATGTGAAATATAATTTTCCCTCCATTTCCCACTTCCCAGACCGTGCCCAGAAGCGTCCGCGAAGTCCGCGCCCGGTCAGGCTGCTGTCAATTTTTATTTTTCGGCAGCTCATTGCGATGGACAGTTGCATGGGGTGGGTGCCCCCCTTTTCCCGATCTCGAAACCGAAAATGAGATTTGTAGAAGGACTCCAGTATTCTGCTTCTCTCTTTCTCTCTTTTCATCTCTCTGTCCACTGTGTCGAGTGCCAGCCCACCGAGCATCGATGGTACTATTTACAACACAGTACAAGGGGTGGTGTGGGTGGGCGGGAAAAAGGGTGGAGAACTTATGCGGCGTTCATTTGTGTGTCTGCAATTTCGGTGAGTGTTTGCATGATTTACTCGCGCCTAGTTGCTGCTCCAGCGTACATCAGCCCCCTCCTGTCATGTCCCTCCTGCTGCTAGGGTGTCTGACTACCCTCTTTCACCCCTTTGCACACGCACAACCCCGTGTACACAAACACACACACGCACCCGGGCAGCTGCGTACAGCTCCAGGTGCCTCCCAAAAAATAAATGGAAAAACTCGAATTCTCCATCCGGAGCGCCCCGGGTTTTTCGTGATTTTGCTTCCCGCTTTTCCTACCAAAAACCCCATACGCCAGAGACAGAGAGATATGCAGAGAGAGACAGAGAGAGAGCGAAAGAAAGAGAGAGAGAGCGAATTTGGTTAATTTTTGGGAGGTAAAATAAAATTACCCCTTCCCCTTCGTTACCTCTTCCCGGTGCCAGTGGAATTATCCCCAACCTCCCCAACAACCCGCTTTTCCCCGACCATTCATCATCCTGCTTACTACACGGCAACGAGGGGGGGGGGGGGAAGCGGGACCTAGGTACACAACGAGCAGCACATCCATCCCCAGCTCCTCGAGCAATGTGCAGAACATACACAACATAATGATATCGAATTGTGCCGAGTGCGACGAACGGACCCACATGCGTACCACCCGGAGTGGGGAAGGGGGGGGGGGTGGACCCGAGGGGTGGAAAATAAATGACATATTAAATAAAATCTCGCGAAGCCCACCCACTCGCCTCGAAAACACGCACATCCGCACAACGCACGTACACGCACTTGGGTCGCTGATCAGCGTACACAACGCCATCGTGGAGCTCTAGAGGCTCTAGAGACTGGGTCTTGCTGAAAAATCGGTGGCCAAACTGTGGTTCCCCATCGTCCTCCAGATCCAGGAGCGAGGAAAAGAGGAAGAAGGAAGGATTTTCCGAACCACCACACCATAAATCAAACGATATCGAGAGGATGAAAGTGCGCAATCGATGCGCACAAATCGTGACGTGCCGCTTCGCCCGGTGGTGGTCCCCGTTCGTTCGTTCCAAAAGAAATGGCGAAGAAAAGAAGCTCCTCGCCGTTCCTCGAAGCCATATGACACTGTCAAGGACAAGGATTCACGGACACGTACGCATGCAAGTACGATGTGCGCTCGCGAGGAAAAGCTTCCTGCTGTCCTGGAGGAAAAGTAATATCGAAACAAACAAAACAATCGAACCACCAACCGAGGCCATCCCGCACTGCCGTGGGTGAGACGGTAGTCAAAAAGAGAGGGAGAGAGAGAGAGAGGGTTAGGTTTGAAGAAAAGCTTCTCGTGAGTTCACCTCCCTCCGCGCGCTCTCCCTTCCTTCTACCTCCTTTTCCCTTTCCCAGGGGTTTGAATCCGAATAAATTTCACTTTTTCTGGCAAAGTTGTTGCTCGCGACTACCGCGTTACCGCGTTGGTATAATGGCGGACGGTAGAAGAGCATCGCGCGGTGGAGCAGCGGGCGCGACGCACACGCAAAATGGCGCATAGCAATGGCGCGAACTTGATGGTATTCTTATGGCGCGGAGGCAATAAAAGAAAGAAACATAAAACGCACATATACAGTGCCCTAAGTGTGGTGAGGGGGTGAGCTAAGGATGTGGGAAAGAACTTTCGTGAACTCGCGCGAGCGCTGATGCTGGGCCAAACTTCAAAACCGCTATTGCCGCCGTATATGTGCGCGAATTTGGCGGAGTACTTAGAGAAAGAATATCCAGCGGAAGTCGAAAGGGGGGGGGGGGGGGGGGGTGCTGGTGAATCTGCGAACACGGCAGTAACGTAGATAAGCGGGCTTTTCTTTTAAAAGAGAGAAAAAAGCCAGACACGAAGCGATAGCAGCAGCGGGTCTCCTTCTCGCGGTTCGCGGATATGACGAGGCACATAAGACATTCTGTTATGGATTAGAGAGAAAGAGAGAGATATCGTGGAGCAGGAAAGGATTTACATTACTCGCGAAGGCACGCTCGGTGAAGTACCGTTTACGTCAATAACAAGATTGAAACCCAGGCCCGAGAAGCTTTCATCTAACGCAAATACGCAATCGCGCGACAAGCTAAAATCCTTCCACGAGAAGCTGTAGTTGTACGCCGTATGTGCGCGTGTATGTGTGCTTGTCTTATCCGAGTTATCTTAAGCACTGGCTTAAGGGAAAACATGACGGAAAATTCGTTTCAGGTTCCACAAACTGCACGAGGAAACTGGCGAAGCAGCACTTTCGGAAATCGGTTTAGTCCAATAACGACCAGCTCGATTTATATTTAGCGTTCTCGCTTCTCTTTTCATTTTCGCCAAATTGTACAGCTCAAAATGCAACAGTTTAGGGTCTGTGTCTACCCTTCGCGCGAGGTCGTTAATCACAAACTGCTGACCTCATGACCATCGCCATCCGCCATCCACACCAAAGTCGAACCATAAAAACCTCGTACACTGTTCGTGTTTCCCTTTGGTGTGATCTTCGATGCATAAGAAAACGATGAATCCTTCTAAATGCTGCCTGATCGCACGCTGCTTCTTGCAGTTTGAACAGAACACAATGCATGAGGGGGGCCAGACAGTCTAGTGGACATACCGTTGCCGCCGTTCCGGTAGAGAGGACAGACGCATTAGAAAATGGTAAAAAAGGAAAAAGCAGAACCTCGTGCGTTCGAGGGGACCCCAAATTTGCCCAGACAGTGCTGCAGTTCCGCGAAATCGTCGGGTTCCGTCCAATACGCCGTCGCCAAGGCCACAGTGGCAGCGGTCTATGTCTAGTCTGGTAAATCCTCCTTCTTCCCTGTGGGTTCTTGTTGCAGCAACAGCAGCATCAGACAGAGCCGGCAGAGCAGACCTTTGCCGGATCTTCTATTGTGAAGTGCAGTTTTGCAACCAAATTATAGAGGAGCAAAAAACGAAGAAAAAAAAATGGCAGAGAAGGGGATCGAGGGCGATCCATGCGTCGCGTCGTACAAAAAGGCCAACCTTCATTTACTAGACGACGACGATGCTTCCGGTTGGTTACGTCGATTGGTCTGGCAATGCGAAAGGCTTATCTCTTATAACTTGTCGCATTACTTGATACATTTCGTGAATCACGTATCATATTTTTGATGTTAAAATACTAATGGATTTAGTTTCCAAAAAATTGGGCTTCGATCAAATCAAATAGATGAAAAAGTTAATCAAGTTGCCAAATAAACCCCTCAAACTAAAGAAGCAATGCCAATCAACAGCTTACTGTCAGACGGAGCGACTCAAACCTACGCGTCTGCATCCACTACTCCACACATGGGGCCATCCAAACAGACGAAACCAGATGCAAAAAGTCGCTCTATTAACTGCTACCACCACACGCCTTGACCTTGAAACCTAGTGGTGGCTTTAGTGGCTGCAACATCGCATACACACGCAGACCAGCTGCAAACAGAGCTCACCATCGTCGATCCGTGCTGTGAGATGGGCCTGTCTGGTGTGCAGAAGAGAAGAAAAAAAAACTTCCAAAAGAAAACAAATTGATTGTCTCGAGTAGCGCGAGCACGAGGAACGACAACGAACTACTCTGTGTTGGCCCGGCGGCCAGCGGCTGTCTATGGCTCCCCTGTGAAGGGGGGGGGGGGGGGCTAGAACTCTAACGAACGTTGCACACCAGACCAGCCAGACTATGCTCATGCCATGCCATCGCAGACACGCTGTTGCTGCTGCTGCTGCTGCTGCTACTGCTGACCGAATAACGATGACGGCGTCCTCCGTCGGCGCAGTCTGCCAGCGCAAAAAGGAAGCAAAAACAAGTCGAAACGAAAACGAAAACCGAGACGTCTCGTGTGGAGCGCCGTAGCGGAGCTGCTGCTGGTGTGTTTCCGCCAATGCCGGTCGGTCAGAAGCGCACCACTGTTCTCTCTCCTATCACCACTGCATCTCCGTCCCACCGCGGTCGTTCTTTTCTAGTGGAGCGGACGGCGATGTCAGCAAGAAGTGTTAAAACAGGAGATCCAAGAGAGTACACACTACGTACACCACACGCGATTGCCGGGTGCCGGGTGCTGGGGTGTTGGTACGGTGTGCACTCACACGGAACGGTTGAGCTTTAGGCGAGTAGCGAGGAGGTTTGGTGGGACGACTAGCGAAGCTCTACTAGTAGTGTTCCGTCGTTTCCAGTTACCGTCTATTTTGGTCTGCTCACCGGGCACCTAGACCTTGGATTTGCGGGAGCAGATACAGTAGGAAGTGCATGGAATAATGCCGGGCTGCTGGTTGCTGCCACTACTACTGAAAGTGAGTTAGTGGGCCAGGGTAACCAACGAAAGCGAAAGCGATTCCACGTCTAGGCATTCCACTTGCTGCACTCTATGCTCTGTGCCGAGAGAGGCATTGCAGCTGATCAGCGAACGACGACGACGACGACTTGCGGATCATCGCCGATGCGTGTCCGTTTGCGTCCTTCATGAAGGTTAAGGCTCAATTGAATCATTATTCCCGATACGGCCTGCACAGTACAACGAATTGTGTCAACAGGCTAACAGATCGATCATCTCAAATGGATATCATTGTAAATGTATCGGTAAATCATATAAGAAGTTATGTAGGAAGAAAGTATAATGTACTTACACAATTATCAAGGGGACGAGAATCGTAAATTCGCTCTGAAAGAGGAAACAAAAAGAGTTGAAAGTTAGTTGAATTGTAAAACAAACGTGACAGCAATACAGATTTAGTAAAATAAAATTATAAAAGCAAAGAGCTCTTGCTAACTCGAGTTCTATAAGTAGTTTAACACATTTATGTCCAAGTAATCAACAAAGTCCTCGTGTAAAATTGTAATACGTTGTGTAGAATATCATACTGTTCATAACTTTTAATCTATGATTCGATAGGAATTCCTTTAGAGTGTAGTTCTACAACAGCTATAAACTTTGATTAACATTATTGAAGTATCCAGAATGGATCGGTAAAGAACATTTGTGGAACAACTTTCCAATAAACACGAATGAGCGTCGTTTCAAACTTTTTAAACACCCTTTCAATCAGGGGGCCCAAAATGAGAATTTACGACAAAATCATCGTCAAAAAGCAACGATCCACGCCTTTCCGATCACCACATAGAGCGGGAGCACGGTCATAAAAATATGGAAATTTCTGATGAACTCATCACCATACGACACCCCACACCAAACCAGACAGCCATAGTTGATATTCGCACGCTTTTGAAGAAAGAAAGAAGAAGGCAAAGAAAATCCGCAAAACATCCAAAGATCATGCTCCGTCTGGTGTTCGACACACCAGACATCCGCCCACCCCCGATGTCTGCGGTTCAAAACTATACAATCGACGCCCAAGTCCCAATCGCCGGTTCGGGAATGGAACAATGTTACAAAGATCACCAAGAACCTGCTCAGCTCTCGAGCAGCCAAGCGAGGGTCCCAGGGGAGCGAGACGTCGGCCGAATATTCGCCCAACAAACCTCTAAGAACAAAACGCCGACCACAAGACACGAGAGCAAAGCAGGAGACTTTTGTCTACAATTGATCCGTCGCGGTTTTCTTGCTGTTTGCGCTGCAGTTGAGGCCCTAACGCTCCAACATCTTGACAGTTAAGCATTCCAGTCGTAGTTGCTCGTAGCGGAATCCACTACTCTTGGAGTTTTAAGAAGGTTCTAGATGTCTGTCTGCATCGCATCCTTGAACAACGGTGCACCAAATTTATCTCTAAAACCAATATATTAAGTCTGTTCGGGTTTAACGATTTATCTTCCTCCGAAACTCCAAAGAAGACGATCCTTCACGTTTCTATACCTTATTGCCTTCGCTTTGGTGCGCCAAAGGAAAAACCAATCAAGTTCATTACGGACCTAGAAGGTGCGTCTGCATTTTCTGCAGCGCTTCTCTCCGTTGCCAGAATCCCCAAGAACCTGTGAGCTAGTCTAAACGCGACCCCATAGCTCATCCAACGAATGTTAGTAAAAGGGAAAAGAGTGAAGAAGAACACCACAAAAGTTTGTTCCTGTTCTGCCGTGCTGGTTGGTTCGCACAACAACATTAGAATGTCAAATAAAAACACCAAAAACCACATGGCTGGCCAAGTCCAGCCAACGACCGACGGAACGCTGGTGCACCACTAGACGCATGAGTTCGCGAAGGGGTTTATCTACACCCACCCCCCGGGGGAACACCAGCTCCCTCCCCAACACGCCACAGCAGACTGGAGAGCGCGCCACCTCGTTCACTCCTTGTCGTTCGATGCGTGCATCGTCGTCTGCGCGTCCAACAACCCCGTCTGCGCGAACAACGCTTTGCCGGCGCGAAGCACACCGAAGCGCACCGCCAGACGATCTAATCATATCGCAATGGCCCACCACCATTTGGGAGCAGGGCGAAGGGACGCAGGACGAGCGCTTAGGAGGAAGAGTAGTTGCACACAACGGCGGCGCTGGTGTGGACACATACAGATACCCGGCGGTGCACCAACGCGCAGCGTATGCGTGTGGCACTCTATCTCTGTTTCTCCTCCTCTCGTTCGTGCTCTAGCTCAAAACCGCGCGCGCCGCACTTTGCTGTTGAAGGAAGGGGTCGGTAGGGTGGTTGCCTGTGGGGTGAGGGTGGAGGCCGATCGCGCTAGCGCGACCGCCTAATGCGCTCGCGTCGTCGTCGTCGTCGTCGTGGTGCGGCGTGCGGCGTGAACTCCCGGCCACGTTCAAGGTCAGACGGATGACTTTTTTGACTGCGTTTAGACTGCTCCTCCACCACCAGCACGCCGGGCCTTCCTGGTGAGTTTGCGAATTTGCTTTTTTGCTTTCGCTGCCTCCCTGCCGCGCTGCTCTTCCTCTCGTGGCCATTTCGCGCGTTTGCGAATCTCTACTTTTCGTTAGATTTCAAGGCCACATTAGGGGAGCGCTAATAGGGGAGCCGGCTGTGACCATGCCAGCGGGCTAGCAGAGACAGACAGACAGCGCTGATCAGAGCGTGGTTGTGTATTTGTTAGCTTCGTTGCATCGCATCGCACCGAACCTGCAGACGACCTAGAGAGAGATCAGAATGCTTAGCAACTGCAGCATTGCAAGCGTTTTGCGGTGAAGAGTGATAAATGTGTAGCTTTTTTTTCTTAGAAACGGTACGAAGACGTTGCTTTTGCGATGATTGGGAAGATGACACTCGGAAGCATTTTTAGCCGCCGGATGCTGCATTCTATGATAGCTCCTCCGATCCGTTGTTTTCTTGTAACGGCAATAATTTCGGACTCTGAAGAATGTAGCTATTTCGAGGGGTGATGTTTGTGGCGTTGCTGGGCCTCAATTTCAATTCGTTTGCATCGTGCGTTTCTTATTTCGTGTAACAAACTAGGTGGAATACTAATGTACGAATCTGAGGAAAGCTCTCAGAAAAAGTGTGGGATTCAGACCCACTAAATCAGTTGCTTGATGGTTTCCCCAGTTACCACCCTGCAGCTGTGTGCCTCTTTTGAGATAACTCGTTGAGCATCGTGTGTGCTGCGTATCCAATGCCAACTAATGAAATGCTTGCTTAGATGTTTACCAAATGTTAACTAAGACGGAAATGAAACACGAATTTTGAATGGATCAGCCATTCACACAAGCAACTGGCAAGCATTTGTCATAACTCCTTGACAAATCACCTCGGAAAGACTGCCTAGTGCTGGGGGGCTTTCCCTTTTTGACTTCCTGCCTTTCTGATAGACCAAATCGTACACACAACTGATTGGATGCCAAACAGTTGCTGCTGAACAAACTGGACCGCTCTGTGCAGCACTGAAGCAAGGTTGCGGTGGAGAATTCTTTACGAAAACACAAGGTTCCATTGGTTACATTACAGATGTAGCAGCTACTAAAGCTGTTCTTGATACGCAGTCGACGACATGCATTCTGTTGACAGTACGAAGCCTACCAGAATATTAAATGAAAAATTCTTTTTGAAATAAGAAGACCGAGTACAACGATTAGTCATTTGTCGCTTATTCAAACAGAAAACAGTCCGTGGCTTCTGGTAATTAAAGTGATGATCTAATCCATCGACATAGCGACGGTTTGGAGCGAACAACGCTGCGAATGAATCATGAATTTGCTGTTTTGTTTTTAACCTTCCGCGATTCTAACACCTTCGATGCCTTAGTGTAAGCAAACTCTCGAAAGGACTCTTCTGTGGTCGCTAAAGTGACCTCCCGAGGAGGGGTGGGCAAGGCAAAAACCGCGGCAAAAACTGCAGCAGCCCCACACCACCGCTTGTGCACAAACAAGCAGCCGGGTTCAATGACACCGGTGGAACGCATGGTGGCAAATCTTTCGAAAATAAGAAATTGCATTACCCCAAAGCAAAGGAAGGAAGAACGGGAAGAAGCAGGCGATGGTGGTCACACAACCGCACGGACGATGATTTTGTTATATTTATTTTGATTTAATCTTTTTTTTTTGCTTGAGCACTTTTCGTGCGTCTTGTACTGCGTGTCGTGTGTCGGTCGCTCTCTCTCTCTCTCTCCGTCTCACCACAAACATGGTCAAGATGGTGGATGTGATTGTGTGTGGTGTGCAGTCGAAAGCTGCTCCGATGGAGGCGCATCGAACGAAAGATGGCAACGAGCAGCACTCCCCAAAAACTGCACGCTCGCCGTCGGCAATTGCGTTCGTTTGGGTTTGACGGTGTGTCTGTGTCGAATGCGACCACAAAATGAGAACGAGAACGAGTGCATTGACATCCTATGTTTGACGTTTCTAAAGTCCACAGTGGAAGTCAGATGATCAAGTCGGCGATGACGAGGCGTAGTTGGCCACGGGAACGCCAACGGACGTTGCACATAATGATCGCTATTTATAAGAGAAGTGCTGAAACCGCCGCGAACAAGCCGCGCTTTTTGGGCAACCGGGCGACGGAACCAAATCAACGTAGTTTTCGGTCTGTCTACCCAAAAGGCAACCACCAAAAACCACCAGTGGTCGGTAGGTCGTATTTGACTAGCACGGAATGCTCTAGCCATTGTAGTGACCATCCATTGTCACTATTGAAAGCGGTTTTAATATCGTCTGCACGAGGTGAATCAGATTTTGCGAGAGAAAAACGAGACCCTCCAGCAGCTTCCAGGTTTCTTGTTCTTCGTCACCCGAATGAACGAACGAATAAACCAGGAGGGGGTGGCGAAGCATGGCGAACGACATCACACTTTCACTCGCATGTACTCGCACCCTTTTGCTTCTGTTGTCCAAAAAACACCGTCCACCAGCATCACCGCGACGGTGAAACGTGATCGTTCATTCGCTGCCTGTCCGCTGGGCCGTCGTTTGGTGCACCAGACACCAAAGAGCATGAGTCGAAGAAGGCTGGGGTGGTTTCTTGTTGCCTTCTTCTTCTTCTTTTTGTTTTGTTTACTTTGACGCCGAAAGAAAGAAAAAAAGTCGCCGTTTGCAAATTAGGTCACATCCCTTACTTGCAGCCCGCGACGCGATTACTGCCGGCGTCGTCGTCCGTCTGGCATCCGTGTTCCGCGCCGTCGATTGCACCCACCCCTCATCCTCCCCGTACCCTTCTATACCGTTCCGGATGGTCACACCAAAGGAGCAGAAAGAAGGGAAGAGGCTTCCCAGTTTTTTTTTTCGTGGTTATTTGCTCAAAACCGCGCGATCGTCGTCGTCGTCGCCGTTCGTTGTTCGCCACAAAGTTAGGTTCGCGCTCAACCCACTTTTGGGGGGGGGGGGGTGTTAGAGCGAAAAAGAGCACCCGGAATGGCGGCTCCCGGCGTTGGTGCTTTCTCGATTGCCCGAATTTGCGTTCATGTGGTGTGTACACGGGGAGGGAAGGGGGAGGGAATGGTGAAACTGAAGCAAAGGAAACCAAAACTCCTCCAAAACGAAGCAGATAGGTCAGAGCGGCCTCTGACTGCGCCACACTGGATGGCGGTCTTGCGCCAGAAGTGACGCTATTTTTGGAGAAACAGTGAAAAATGCAATACGAACACATAGGGGAAGGGAAGGGAATGGTGGACACACGATATGCGGGCGCATCTTGAACCCATTTCACTTCAGACGCGAAAGGAAGACATTGCAATTTCTAAGAAGCTTGTATCAACAGCGGAAACTCCGAATGGG
Organism: Anopheles aquasalis; assembly: GCF_943734665.1. Lineage (NCBI taxonomy): Eukaryota > Metazoa > Arthropoda > Insecta > Diptera > Culicidae > Anopheles > Anopheles aquasalis. The sequence continues at coordinate 12,363,673 of NC_064877.1, forward strand.
GGAGCGTTTGGTCGTCGACACACTTTCCGGATGCGCGTGCATTGCCGAAGAAGATGAGGAGAGAGGGATGAAGGGTTGGGTGGTGCTTCTTGAGAGCAAGAGCTCCTCTTTCAGCGCAGCAAAGACCGGGCAAACAGAATCAATGTAACCATTTCAGAATGATTATGAGGGGAAGTGAAGCGACGCTGCATTTTGGGTCGAGGAAAACCACCCCCTCCCTCTACCATTCCCCATAGTTGTGCACTGAAACCGAAAGCAACCGACATTAACCGCAACCGCTTAAAAAAAACGCCAATAACAAATACTACAATCTACTTTCACCAAAGCACCCCGTAGACATCCCCCACCCCTTCTTTCGATCGACTGCATGCACGAGGTGCACTGTGAATGCACAAAAAGGTACAAATCATAAACCGAAAAGCGCAGCTCGCTCGTCGCAATTCGATCGCTATGGTTGCATCACCGCCTGCCAACCTGCCTCTCCAAAATGTCAACCTTTGTAACAATCTGCCCCCAAACTCTACTCTACCCTTAACCCCTCCCCCTTAAAGGCAAACAGCTACAAAGAAAACGGAAAGATAAAAAAAAGTAATAAACTTTGCCACCAAATGGGATGCCCAGTGGTGCGCAACCTGCCAGCCCAGAGTGCAATTGGGGATTTGTAAAAATCTCCCAACACACATGCACGCACGCACGCACACGCACAAGATATCTCTCATATCTCAAGGACGTCGTCGTTGCCGTGGAAGACGGTGGTCAGTTTTATGGACCTTTTACCAGTGCCGCTGCTTGCACACACAGTGAGCGAGACGGCCCCAAATGTCGATTTTGAATTCGCATCCTGCGAGCTGAGTTTTTTTAAAGGTAAAACCCCCCTTGGGAGGAGGGGGGAGGGGTGACAAACAGTTGTTCGTAACCATACGCGGGGCATACGTAACCGATGTCGACTCTCACCTTTACTCGCGATTGGAGATGGAGAATTATTTTCAAAAAAGTAAAAACAAAAAAACCCATCGATAAATGTGTACCTTACGTTACCCGACAACGTGGTGTAACTTTATGGCTTTTTTATTGGTGCGCAAGCGTTTCAAACAGACTTCCAAGCGCCAGCTGGTGAATATGTTGGCGAATGCTTGGTACTCATAAATCGCAAAGCGACGGTACTTTGGGATAACATTAAATCTATTCAAGACTAACGTATTAGACTTTCTACAGTTTGTTATAATTTTTTATTTTAAAATTAAATTTTATAATGTACTTAACGCTGATTTAATGCTATTAACATGATAAAGATTTTAAACACATAGCATAGTATTTTAAACATTGTTTTTAACATTTTAAACTGAGAAGTGAGTTATCCAACCAATTGAAACACCGATAATAATGAGATCCATTTTATGCTTTTTAGTTAATAAAACATAAGCCAAACCAAGGAGGCTGTTGTCGTGTTCCTGCAAACCACAACATCATTTCTCATAAATCATAATAACCTCTGCTCGCTCTCTGCCGTCCGGGACCGGAATAGATCGAACCAAAAACCTCAAAATGGCGTCCCAAAAATGGTAGATTCGCCCCGGTTCAGATGGCTGCACCGTCTACACCGAAATCGATCGATCAACATCATCATCGCGATCGAGCTCGCCCAACACACGCAGCGCCTCCACTTATGAACGGGCACGTCGTCAGCAAACAGACAGCTGCTGCTCCTGCTGCTGCATATGTGGCAACTGCATTAGCCATTGCGCCATTGCACCGGAGGATACAGCGCACTCGGAGCCTGTACAGAGAGTGGCGCACAAAACTGCAATCCACCACCACGAGAGAGAGAGAGAAAAAATAAAGTTGAAAAAATACTGCCAAGAAGCCAAGACCGCCTTTCTGTTGCATTATTTTTGTATCTGTTCGTCTTCAAGGGGGGGTGGGGACGGTGCGGTCCACAATTGGAAAGCACACACACGCTGGCGATGGCGCTGGTGGGTGCGGGGCTCCACCACGGCAACGACTTACGGCATCGCCATCACTTGACGTGGAGATGATTGTTTGCCGAAATGCAATTGCATGGCGCGCGCTGCTAGTCCTTTTCGGAGCCACCAAAGTGTGTCAAGAGGGAAGAGGAAAGACGGAGAAGAGGAAGGCCCATCACTTGCCTCCATTCCCCTTCACCCTTTGGTCAATCCTTGCGGCCAAGCAAAGAGAGATGAAGTGATTTGAAGTGGCTCGTCCCTAAGAGAAAGGTAGAGGAAAGGGGGGGTGGTAAGGAGGTTGGTGGTGATGGCAAATATGCTGAAATCACTAAACCAAGTAAATGGCGTGGTCGGGACGTGGAGTTTGCCAACGTAAAGCCACGATCAGAAAACTGGATCCCCAAGCGGTGTCCGGTCGGTGGAGGATGAGGAGAGCAAGGACCGGGCACAGGAGGGAGGAATTCGCGAAAATCCATCAACCGCTTTGAAAGGGAGCACCTTCCGATCCGCCCGTCGTCCAGGGCAACCGCAGCGTAGAGATCGGTGGATCGTGAGGATAATGTGCGGCTAGCTGGAACACAGCACAGGACACATCATCATCTCCCCTCCTTCGACATGGAACCGGTTTGTTTTTTTTTTTTTTTGGTGGCGGATCTTCGGGGCTTTTGGGGAGTTTGGGCATCGATCGAAACGCCCAGCATTCGCGTCGATTTATGCTAGGAAGAGAGAGGGGCTTTTCGGGCGCCAAGCGAAGAGAAAACGGACGCTCCCCCCCCCCCCCCCTGCGACCCTTTCGTGCAATTGCACTTTTCGCACCGATCGGCGTTTGGGGCTTTTTAATGGCGTCGCAGAAATGAACGAAAGATGCACGAAAAACGCGGGCCCGCGGGACTCAACAATGGTGGAGTGATGTGCTCTTTCGGTGCTTTTGAAACAGGGTGCTTAAAAAGAGACAGGGGGTGGTGAAACACAATGCACTCCATCCCCACCCTCGATGCTTGAACTGTTATGAGCCAAAAGGACGAAAAGGTGATCGCGTGCACTGGGAGAAAAGGGATCCGAGATGGCCATTGTGTCTATCAGCATCAATCGAGCGGTATGCGATGTGAAAGGAAAGGCTCATGATTCGCGATCAGTTGAACGTTCGGTTTCGTAAGAAAAATATCTTGACATTTTATACTTAGCTCGCTGTGGTTGAGCGGCTCTTGGTTGATTTCCTTTCATGTAAGTGACAGAAATTCGCTTTTATGTAATAGAAAACGTTACATCTAAAATACATTTAGCTTGATGAGTAATTAAATAAATAACACTGCATCACAAAAAATCGTTTGCTATGTAATAAAAAAGAAACTTAATTAGAAGTGCTATGAAGAAGAATATACTGTTACTGTAATTAGCAAGAGGAGAACAATCAAACGTGAGAAGAAGGAAAGAAAAACTTCTCACAATTAATACCTCGATCTTCGAGCAACACCTGTGTAGCGTGGTTGACGTTATGAATCTTTCGCTCGAAGCCAGCTCCATTAATGGCTCTCTTGTTCCCACATCCGAGCCAGGATCCTCCCTCCATCTTCTCCTCCTCCTCCTCCTACTTCTGCTCTTTCGGTCTAGCAACGAAAACGAAGCAACAGCAACAACGACGCTCCTCGATCGGCGCGAAGAGAATGGGCAATAATTTAGGCGCCCAAAAATGCCAACGACCTCAACGGTCACGAAAATGCCGAAAAACTAAAATGCACTGTTGCGGGCCGCCGTCGCTCGTCATCCTGGATCTCTACGAGAAAGATCATTAAAAATCGATGCATCTCACTCGCCTGTTGACCGCCTCAAGACCTCGGATCCTTGAGGAACGGAGGCAGCAGGAGCAGCACCAGATCTCCACTCCGAAGTGAAACCAGTTATTGATGGGAGGCCCCCAACCTGTTGTTCCAGAGGGGGTTGTTTGGTGCAGGGAGGAAAGATGGGCGGCAGGGCGGTGCATTGTAGTAGAGCAAGTTTTCTGTGAGAATGGTATTTTGTGTCGGACCTCCCCGCCCCATACCGACCACCCCTGGTGAGGTGGCACAGAGGTCGTTGTACGACGAAACGAACCCCTGATGATGGCTGCTAAGTGGCCAAGAACGTAAGAGTGGAGGGGGGAGCGGGGAGGAAAGAAAGCAACAAATCTTTAGATACAGTTTGACTCATTTTCTCTCTCTCCCGAAAAAAACAAGCCTCCTCTCGAATAGGCTCTTACCTCCTTCATTACCTGCGTCATCTACATCATCATCATCATCATCTGGGCGATGTTTGGTTGGAGGTCTTTTTTTGAGGTTACGGTAATTACCATGGGACAGTGGCTACGCTACGCATAATTTCCCGTTTGAAAATGCATATTATCAAGCGTATCGTATGCGCATCAACATGCACACAAACACACTCGCCTTACCTTGTTGCATTGTTGAGGTTTCGGCCATTTAGAGGAAGTTCTATAATTGCGGATCCCAGCGCAGTTTGGGATTCACAAAAAATGGAAGCTTGGATCACAAGCGGCGAATCAAAGTACACATTGGCCTCACTCTTAGCAACAGCAAGGTGCTGCTCGCGCACAGAAGGTGGCTACTGCAATTAACTTAAAATTACTGTCCATGTCTTATTTCTCAAACTACCACAAAAAGCTATAAAAATCGTGTGTTTCTGTGGATAGTTATTGAAAGATTGGTTCCTCTTGCATTGAATTGCATCAAAATCTCTTTGTTAGCGCACGAAACGACGACGCACCATTTATAAGACGTGCTCCAGAAAGATAAGGTTAGAAAGATAAGACATTCGGACGACGACGGCGAACGTTACGTTACGAAGCCGCAAAGACAGCTGCAAACCAGAACCGGAGTGCAAGCTCGATGAAGAGGAATGCAGAAACAAAAATGAAGAAGAAAAAATTCACCACCGACCCCTTGGCTGCACGTTTGCCAAAAAACCTCCAAAATAAAAAAAAAAAATGAGCAAAAAAGTGCATTCAAAGCCCCACCATTCGCTTGGTTGTCTTGGATTTGGGGTCGTGGAGGGGCGGGGGGAGGTGTTCCACTACTCCTAGGCCCGAATGCATTCGCGAACGACGGCCACAAACAAGTTCAATTTTTTTATTTCTACGTCCCACACCCCACCCCTCTGCACTCTCTATTCCCGTCTTTCCTTCTTCGTCTTCCCGTCTTCTTTTACGCACGCACGCTCTGTCTTTTATTCTCTTTCTCTCTTTCCTTCCCTCTTGATCACTCTATCCCTCTGCGCCGATTTCTCAAATAAACAAAATGCAGTTTTCGGCTGCTTTCGCAGGCGCACCACACACGGCAACGCAGCACAGCAACACAGACACACACAGACACAAACTCTGTTGCACAAAAATTCCACTTTTTGGTCATTGACCTTCCCCTCCCGCTCGGCTGGTCGTACCACACAACCACCCCGGCTCGGTTCAACCGCCTTCTCCTCGTTCCTGCTACCCCCACCCCTGCAAACCCCAAAAAGCCCTCCCCGATCACCCCCATCGCCCCGCCATGTGATCTCGGAGTGTTCCCTGCCTAACTCGGCCACCAGTTCCGTTCCTCTTGTGCGAGGTCGGAACGCTGATCGGTCATCACCTTCCTCCCCACCCCTTTCCGTTCCTTTCCCTTCGCTTTTCCATCCCCTCTGTCACCCTTCCGTCCCACAAAAAAAACCTAGAGGCATTAGCGACCATTTGGGTGTTTGTGTTTTTTGAGAGCCAGGACTCACCATCACTCACCAACCAAACACTGTCATATCTCGGTATAAAGGAGGATGAAGAACAGACAGAGAAAGAGAGAGAGAGAGAGAGAGAGAGGTGTGCTGACCAGTTGCATTCCACCAAACCCTCTGTGCAGCAGCGAGCTTCCAGATGGAGATCGGCTCGGTGGATTGGCGAGTGATGGCAGGAAGTGAGCGGACCAAAGTGCCAGTGCTAACCGAAGAAACCGCGACCACGAGATAAGAGGCAGAGAGAGAGAAAGAAAGAGAGAGAGAGAGAGAGAGAGTGAGAGAGAGAGATGCAAGTCAACAACCACAACAACAACAGCGACAGCAACTGGGCACACTAGCAAAGGAACTAGCAGGAACAGGGTAGAGGGGAAGCGAGGATCGAAACTGCACCAGCGAGGGGAACAGAGAGACAGAAGACAGAAACGCACACAGCAGCAGCAGCAACAGCAGCAGCGGTGGAGTAAACAGACTGCAAAAAGTAAAAATAATGTTAATGTTGGTGCTGGCCAGGCCACCATGCACCAGGCCCCCGAATTTTTCCTCCCAAAAATGCATCACCGCCGAAGCCACACGCACACGCACAGCGCCAGAGCCGAAAAAGAGGAGAAAGGAAAAGCAAAGAGAGAGAGAGAGAGATAGAGAGAGAGAGTGGATTGATTGTGTGGCGAAAACGAGATGCAAGAGAGAGAAAAAATGGCCCAACGGGATGCAACGCACACAACAGACAAGCCGGCCGCGTGCACGTCGTACCGCGTGAGCCACCATGCGCCCACTTCGCGCACACCATGCGCCCGCATCACATCGGGTTCTTTTTTTTTTTTTTTTTTGGTGACCGATGATGGCGATGATGACGAGCTTAGAAGGAACCATCCGATGCAAATGTTGGTAGGTGTTGTTGTTGCTGTTGCTGGGGACGAAGTGTGAACGCGAACACACAAAGCAGCAGACGCAGAGCATGAAATACGACCCGGACCGAACCGAACGAAAATGCTAAGCTTTTTTGGCACAGGGCACAGAGAGCACCACCACGCCATAAGCTGTTGCTGCTGCACTCGAGTCGCAATCCCATTGCGCATGGAGCATTTGCGAGTGGTTGTGTGGTTGACGCGCTCTTTGTGCAACGTTTCGGGACAGCAACAAAAAGGAGGGGCGGGAGAACCGAAATCGGAACCGAATTCGTGTCCCCAGCAAACAGATTGGCGCATTGGTGAATGTGGAGAGTGCAGACATAGGAATTAGGGTCACTGCTGAGGGGGGGTGCCTGGTCGCTGTGGTGGTGATGTATCTTCATGTGTGGGCCTCAGACCATTTGAAACCAAACACTCTTGGGCCACACGGTTCTCACTCACGCAGCGTAGAATCGTAGCTTTATCGCCCGCCGCGGCTCGATCTGCGGCTGCGTGAGGCGATTTGTGTTTGCAACAACAACAGCAAAAACAACACCAGCTACTGGCCGCATGGTTTCGGTTCCTTCCCTGTTCTTCCTTCTTATCTGCTCCTTCTTGAGGAGCTCCCTCTAAGGAGGGTGCCTTTTAAAACGGCTAACTACCACCATCATCAGTAACCGATTTAGCGGAAATGGTGGGTTTGCTGTGGGGTAGCGGTGCAACGAGTGTTACATAGTTTGATCGCTCGATGCCCGATAGCACATATGTAGACACTGACCCGTAGAGGGCACTGCACCGTTCGGTCGTTGGGTCAAGACGATGAACAAACCAACAAAGTGCATTTGCCATTCGCGATATCTAATCTAATCGTGCTCGATATCGAGGAGCTTATCCAGCATTAGCTCAATGCAACAGGTTGCTACAATTGCAGAATACCGAGTGATTGTCTCAGTTAACTAATATTTGAAACCAAGAAATGAAATGTACCTGAATAATAATATCTGTAACTAATCACAACTTCAGTTGTCTTATGCCTTCGCTGCAGTATCAGCCGCAAAACATCAAAGAACGAAGAAACATCAAACAGATCGTCAGCTTCCCCTCTCAACAATCAGCAAACGGTGTGGGTTCCCGGAGATACACATTAGGTTCGTTGCCCTCAAAATAATAATGAAAAATGGACGAAAATAAAGAAATAAACTGAAACGCCTACCACCAAAACCCTCACTCTCTGCAAACCCCTCCCAGTCCAGTTCGTGGTCAGTGGCGATCGTCTTATGCATGCATCACCGGTTCCGAAACGAACGAACCGATCCGAATTCTATGTTCCAAGTGTTCTAAGTAGGGCTCGGTTGCTGCAGCAGCAACTGCGAAGTGAACGAACGACACCCCATACGCACGAAACACCCCGTCCCTCCTCAAACAGAGACTCACAGATGACCCCGTAAACACCCCTCCCAGGGGGGTGTTGGCTCCTCCAAATGCCCCTAAACCGAATGAACCCCGTCTCGCTTTGTTGCTTTGTGCTCATTTACACACGAAGATCACAACACCCTCCCTTACCGCCCCCTTCTCATCTTTTCGTTTGCAACATGCACATTTCGCGATCACTGTCCAATCGTCGAGCCCTCGGGAAAAAGAGAGATAGAGAGGGAGAGAGAGCTGGTCCCCAAAAATGCACAAAACAAATGGCGAGTGAGCGAGCAAGCGAACCAGTGAATGCACTTGTGTTTGAGCTTATGTCCACACTGCTGGCCCAAAAGTGCAAGACACGAGACAAGACACAACAGCAACAGCAACAGCAACAGCAACAGCAAAAAAAGATGCAAAAAATCGCGGATTCGGATCAACGCTCGCCCGTCACGCATACTTCCATCATCGGAAGACATATAGTGGCGCAGGCTGCTGGCACCCAACAGTGTCTGCGGCAACAACAACACAGTCGTCTTATCAATGCGGAGACCCGAGACGAGTTTTTTTTTGCAGCACACACTGATGCCGCTGAATTTGTTGTTGAGTCCCACACCAGCACCACCAGCGAACACAGTGCCAAGGTGTGTCTCATCTGGCTGTCCATTGCATCTCTTCTCTTTCCTCTCGCGAAGCCCTGCAGTTTGCCGTTATTCGAGCATCATCTCGGGCATCCATGTCGAGGCAAACAGCATCAACAACAACGACAACCAGAGCATCACAAACTCTTCGCTTAGCTGCACAAGGAACAACATCAGAAGATTGGCGATCGCTTGCGCATCCTTTTTTGCATATCAGCCTTTCCTCCTTCTCCTGCATCTTGATGTCGGTTCTGCCTCACCTATCTAGGCCAGAAATACATAAAGCAGAACATCATCACGCATCGCCAAACCCACACATGACAACGGCCAAAAGGTCGTCGGCATCACCGTAGCTTCCCTCGTGCTGATATGGAGTGTCCCCACGCACACACGCATGACTGCTGTGTGCATTTTTTTGTGCAACCATTTCTGTGTGCGCCGGGAGTGTTGTCTAAGCCCCCTCTTGGACGCTTATCGGCTGCCTGGCCTCTGCCATCATTCTTGCACGCTTTCAATCTTTGCTACGTTGTCGTGGCCTGGCCACAGTTGCCGCTGCCGTTGGTGCGTTTGTACGCGTTTTGAGTCGCGAAACGATTAAAAGATTAAATGGTATCCATGCCACTCTACTCCGGTTTTCGGTTACCGATGGAAATGCTGATGCTGGATAGCAACGGCCACCAGAAATCTTTAGTGCTGGTTTTTGGGGGCCAACACTAAAACGAGTTTAGTGCCGGAGCCGGTTCGAGACTTAATTCCAAACGAAATAAGATTCCCATTTTGTTCGTCGCTTTTTTGGAAACGTACATTAAACACTAGACAGGTATATAAGCTCCTAATCTAACCACATAATCTTAAGATCCAAGAATATTCCGAATTATGATAAGTGTTTTGACACAAAATTGAAAGCGAATGGCATAGAAACACTAGTTAATAGAGTTGATAACAAATGTAGTAAACAAGTGGACAGACAACTGGTCTGTATGTAACGGATCAGTAAATTATCAAAAGAGAAACAATCACTCAGCCTGTTTGTCCTGCACCAAAAAGCTAATGCATTCCAATAAAAGCAGCATAACACCCTCGTCACTCCCTCCACCCCCCTTTTCGCGTGACCCCGATAGGAGCGGATGATGCGGAGATGCGGAGGCTTCGGTTTTGGAAAACGGATTGCATTGCATCCGAGCTGCTCCGCGGCACAAAGAGAAAGTTTTAATGCCGTTTTCGAAAATGCATTCCACGAGACAAAGATGCAAGATGCATGATGGTGAACACCATGGTACGTAAGGCCGTGCAGAAGATGACAGCCGCTCGACGTCGACTGATGGTCCGTAGATGATCAATCATACACCAAGCCGGAGCTCCTCTAGGACCCGGGAGTATTGGGACCGCATCGAAATGTTGAAGGATCATTACGAAGAAACTTCTCCGCCAGGGAATAGAGGGAAAGGGTAGAGCATTGAAAGAGAAAAATCAAAAACTTCAACATCCTTTTCGTTGCGAAACATCGCCACCACTATTCGATATTCGGCAAACCGGCGCGAAAGCTGTTTCGGCAGAAAGGGAGAGAAAGAGAGAGAGTGAGCGGGAGTTCAGTTTGGCTAAAGTGCCCCCCGTTGCAATTGCATTGCGCTGCACATGCGGATCCTTTTGCGTTCGTTCTCACAGCACAGTTTCCCTCCGGCCAGGCGAAGTCCGAAAGACCGAAGTGCAACGCAAAGCGAAGACCAAGAATGCATTCATTTTCTTCGCATCTTTCTCTCCATTCCTTTCAGCCCTTCCGAGGAGGAAGGACGGACGGGACGGGGTTTGTCCATTTAAAATGTTCAAATTTTTTTAGTTGCCTCACCCACCCCTCTCCTGTTCACCACCGGGAAAGGGAAGGGTTGCTGCTTGGTGATCGTGACTGATCGCCACATATATTCCTATCCGCCCATCTCTTCCATCCCCAGCATTCGTTATGTGCAGCAGCTTCCTCTACTCAGCTTTCCATCCTCTTCACCCCCTCCTCCCTTCCCCCGGTGGAGGCCTTTCTAGATGATCTTTAACGATCGCGGTCCTCTTCCTACGACGCAGCGAGCAGCGCCTTGGAGTTCGGCTCTTTCGGCTACATCTATGTGCAGCTATACTTCGAACACTCTCTGCTTGTGTAGGTGACTGTGTGCAGTTGCAAGGAGGAGATCAACACCCCAAAAACTGCATCGTGTGGGTCGCCGCTCCGCTCCGCCGAAAATGGTGAAAAATATAGGGATGCAAGCGTCAGAGAGAGAGAAAGAGAGAGAGATAGAGAGCTAGTGGGGCCACTGCTTGGGATAGAAGCCGTTTGGTGTTGTGCTGGTGGTAGAGTGGCAGAGTGTTGCTGCTGCCGTTGTGCTCTTTATTGCGTTTTCGTTGCACACTTTTCACCAGGGATTGCGGGGGGCTGGGAGGGCAAAAGAAAGGAGTGTCGTTGATTGACTGCAGGCAAACGGAACACGCCATGGGACGATGTGAGGAAGAAAGGGGATAGCGTAATGTATATACTCATGTTTGCCAATTTTTAGTTTCTTTCCGTTCCTTCGCCTTATGTGCCTCCCGGGGCTCATCTTGCAATGTTTGGCGACGGAAGAAAGAGAGAGATAGAGAGACAGCCAGCAGCCGTGACTAAGCCACATCAGCCAAGGCGATCGTGCAGCAAAGCAAGTGTCAATGACTTGGCGTGGCCGAAAGTTAGAACAAAGATCGCACCCAGCTTCACCTCCCCAAAAAAGAGGGGAGAAAATCATCATGCTTGGACATTTTGTATGTTGGGTGAGAGGTTGGTGTTTCCTTTGGAAGTGAAACCATTCCTTAGCATCCCCCGGCTCACTTTAAGAGGTCAACTAAACGATAACATTCGCCATGGTGTGTGCGTTTTCTAGCGCTGTTGATACGTCCTAGCCACAGCAACATGGTCTGAGCATTAGCAAAAGTGTCTTTTTTTAAGCCACACACCGGCTCAAACTGGATACTTGTTGACTAAACATCAAGCCAGAAGGCGTGAAGCGATTATACACAACCAATTTCCAAGAATTTCGTTCCCCCGCCCGTGACGACGCACCTTGTAGGGGGAGGTGCTCCATCATGACGGATCGTGGCCAGTGTGCTACAACGAGTTGCAAAAACAGCATAAAACGACAAGCAGCTCCATCAAACAAACAAACAAACAAACGACCTAGGAGCCGCCATTGTGGAGTGAAACACAGTGGTCGAAGCGAGAGGGTGTCTGGCCTGGAAACACTGCGCTCTGCCGGAGCCGGACACCGAACCGGAACTCGAGAAAAGGTTGGCTCCCAAAAAGAGCATCTAAATTGCACTACGAACTGCAGCCCAACCGTCCCAATCCAGGGCCCACTCGGTTGCAACGAACGGTGTACGGTGTGAGATGAAGATTTGGAACCCACCGCACCCCCTCGCGACGAGTCAGCGATCGTTGCAACGGAATAATCTGCGAAAAGAGCTGGCCAAAAAATGTCCAAAAACCATGGACCATGGAATCGGAACGGAAATGGAGAGGAGGAGGTACCGGGAGTGATAGTGGAGGTGCTGCTGCTGCTGCCACCCCAAAAACCCTCCGAAAACTATGTACAGCGTGGTCGGAAAGAGCACAAGATGGTGTAGTCGCTGCTGCTGCTGCTGCTGCAGAGCAAAAACCGGATTGTGAATAGAGCCGTGGCCAAAGATCGCGAAGCAACGAAGGAAACGAGGAAATGCAGTTGCACCGGGCCGCGGGAGGTCTTTACTGAACAATTTTGCAATTTTCGACGAATTTCAATTTTTTAGAGAAAGAGACAAGGAGGGGAGCGTGGGGAGCCCAGCCTGCACTAACCTGGCCCCAGCGGGGTCGAGCTACGCAATTGTGATCAGCGATCGTATCGTAGAGGGCCGTGAGGTGGAATGGAGGTGGCATGAGACCAATTTCTGACTCGCTTTTTTTTGGTATTTCTTTTACCACCAACCTCCCCCTTGTGGCCGGGGGTTTTCAATGAAAATAGCAGCATGATCATCATGGCTGATCATGGTGGACGGATGGGACAAAGCCAAAAAGTGCCGCAAAACCCCCCTAAACCGCGATGCAAGACGAGGAATGGAAAATGCAGCCGGAACAAAGCCGGTTTAGTTGGGAGAGAGGAGGAGGAGGAAGAAGGAGAAATCAACTCCGTTCCCTATAGCGCTTGTGCTTATGTGAGAGCTTTTTGGGGAGGCCACGATTTGGCCACGTCCCAAAAAACCAGCCAAACGGCTCGATCCTTGTGGTGCGGTGGAGTGATCGCGATGGCTCTCCTGCATTTCATCCTGCTCTGGCTTGCGGTTTCCATGCTCTATCGTCTCTACTTCATCATAGTGTGGGCATGGCCGACACCAGCGAGTTTTCGGCGGTCTCGTAAGAAGAAGACTTTGGTTTGGTTTATCATCTTAGAGCCTCAACATCATCTTCGCGCCGATCGACTGAGTGGAATGACCACATAAAGACGACAGTTTGGTTCGACAGAGAGGATCTCTCCCTCTCGTTGAAGCAGGAATCCAACAATCGACACGGGTCATAAAAGCATCAAAACAACGGCACTCTGTGGTAGGAGCTACGGAATGCAACTGGCTATCGGGGCTATGCATTAGCACCAAGAGTTGCACTGCGCCTGGAGGATAAAGAAACGATTTTTGGTGGGAGAAGATCACTCAAGAATCGTAACCTGACATGGACACTTAATACCCACCCATTTGCCATCGTATTAGTCTGTCTTCGGAACTGACACTAGCTCCTGGACATAACGACCGTCCCATAAGGGAAGAGAGCAATGAACTCGTGGTGTGTATTCGCAAAATTCCTTCATAGCTGAGGGTGGGTTTTGAAGTGTTTCGTTACGAGAACGATGCCGTAACCAAACCGTCCCCCAAGGGCAACTAATTGAGCCAGAACGAACGGCAAATTACCGTCATTGGTCGTTTTATGACCAAAAGTGTTGAGCTGTAGGCAACGGATTTTTGGGCAGGTCTTGCCAAATACCCATTAGTTTATCCGGTTTAACAGCCCCGTAATTTCGGTGCAAGGTGTATTTAAAACGTTCCACAGTGCAAAGCGCCGCCTAATGAAAGACCAGTGAAAGGCGGCAGAAATATTGGACCAACAAAGCAAACAGCCTCTCTGTAGACATTGAGAAGATGAGCTTCAGACCAACTCCCAAAGATGACCAAACACATCGAGGATGATTTCATTATCCACAAGCAGCGTATAAGCAATTAATGCCAAAAACCCGTTTCCACATGGTTCTTCTGGAATTGTACCACCAATCCAGAGCAACTAATCATAAGTTATTGAGCTTTCATTAAGGTCATTAAAGTGATGAACCGTGAGGGTCTGTATAAAATGTCTATATTCAGTCGAATTGTAATAGAAGTGCTTTTTTCTTTTTTACTTAACCGCTACTGAGCTGAAGAAGCGATGCATTTGCACTCAATTGCCATAATTTTATTCAGTTCATTCATCTAAAAAAAATAGCATCATCATGTTAGTCTTTCCCAACGGTTTGCAAATAAGCAATATAGCATCAGCCTTAATCCTGCACACAGCGAACAGAGACGGAAAAACTGAAAAACTGAAGTGTGCAGCAACAGTGTGTGCAAAATTCATGAACTTGTCAAGTGGTGTGAAGTACCTGAGCGTCACTTCACGACTATTTCCAACTATGTATCATGTCGAAATGGTAGTTGTTAGTGACTGGAGTATACTAACATGCAGCAAAACCAGGTGAATTGATCTGTAGGTGCCACTCATTGTCTTCAACTTTGCTGCCGCTGCTGCCGTTGCTGAATAGATTTGATCCAGTAATGCACCAAATGCTCCAACCTTCAACACTTGTCGGCAGGCGGTTTGCTAGTCCATCGTTAGTTGTGGAACGTATCAATGCAAACGAACATCGCGAGCGAGTAGTACGTTTGCTAGCAACGCGCCCGATAGCATGTTTCTAGCGTACGACTCAACGTCCAAAGCGCAAGCGAGAGCAATCCTCGAGCAACAATAAAAGAAGGAAAACGAGGCCGCACTCTGCAATCAGTCCTACCATCGACCAACCATCCAGTGTATCGGGCAACAGAGAGACAGAGAGAGAAAGAGAGCGAGAGAAGAAGTGAGAGAGTGTGACGAGTGGACCAATAAAGGAAACACCGGGCGAATGAAATCCTTTTTCCCTTTTCTTTCGTCGCAGAGAGGCAGGGTGTTAATGCTCCCCCCCCTCCAAAAAAAAAACAAAAAGGTAAATGCATTGCAGCTGCATCCGCACCAGCAGGATGGCAAGGCCACTAAAAAGTGCTAGCCTGTTGCACCACGGTACGGACCATCCTCATCGTTCCCGCGGAAGCATACATTGCGACCGACCGTCATCAAACGACCGCTAGGGCGCGCGTGAGAATCGCAATTCGCGAATTGCGCTCGATGCACTTGCTCCACAAGACGACGACGACGACCACCGCGACGATGGCGAGCGTACTAGCATCGAACCCAGTCGCCACTGGCAGTGGAAAGGAGCATGGCGAAAGTGGAAAGTGGAAGTTTCATTCATCAGTTGCAGTACTATAGCGGCAGCGCCACCGCAAGGCAAGAACGTTGGAGGATTTTTCATTCATAAGTTGTTCTCGTGCACCACACACCGTCTCGTATGCATGTGTCTTGGTGCGGGGGTGGTTGTGGGTGGGATGGAAGGGTGCATGCAGCGCCATATGCACATGCACATTCAACGCGCCACGGTAGGGCGCAAGCGACCGACGGGAGCTGCCGGTAAACCGACGCACGACGACATCGGTGGCTGGCTGCGATACCGCGAGCTCTCGCGACCGGCACGCGATGCACCGGCAGCCGACGACGAGGGGCTGTTCAAGTGCAAGTGCAAGTGCACTCATAGTTTTGCACTATTTTTAGAGCATCGGCAGTGAGTGGCACGCTCGCACTATATAGTGCCGCTCTCTCTCTCTCCCTTTTGCTCTCTCTCTCTTTAGCGTACAATCCTGGATCGGCTCACCTAGGTCGACCAGGTCTAGGATGTGGGTCGAAGGTGGGGTTTGTTGTTGTTATGCTTCCGTCGTCGTAGTCGGCGTCGTGTAGCGAGCGAGCGAGCGAGCGAGCGAGAGAGAGAGATTGCAGGAGATTGCGATAGAGATTGGCGGTGGCGATTTGTGAGGCTCGCTTTGGGGCGGAAAACTGAAGACTTCATCACGCCACCAGAACACGAACGCTCGAAATGCATTCGTCGCTAACAACCCCGATTTACAAGAATGGAATGAGATTACATATTATGAAGCTCAACACGTGTCCGGAGCGTGAGAAAAGTCAGGGCCAGTGGAGCGAAACGGCTGTCAGGAGAATGGAAATAATGAGATCGAACAAGAAGATTGGGTGGGGGAAGCAGGTTCTACGGTCCCGTTAGTATAATTATGAGCTGCAACTATGATACTAAGGGCCTGTGCACCGGAAAAAGTGCATTCAGTTGAAAGTGCAGCTGGATTCGCTTCGAGCATCACCAGCTGGAAATGTCCTCGTAATTTGTGATGATCGAAAAGACTTGTTGGACTTGAGAACAGCAAGAAGTGCATTTGTTTTACCAAAAAAAATGCAAAAAATGCTTTGCAAATGTGTAACGTTGCACATACCCGAAGACTAAACATTAGATTGAGCAACCGGATGTTGTTGGCAACACAAATAAAATTGCATTCTGCGCTAATATTGCAGACAACCAACGGTTCTTAGGCACCCAACCCTGTGCATAAAATTAAATGCCTTGACTGCCCTCCCTCTTGCCCGTTTGTTCTGTGTAAAATAGGTTAAAAGAAATTTAAAAATATCGGTGACTGTGCCGCGACCGCACAACTGTAAGATGATGCTCGCACCCAAAGCACGGTTGGCGAGCTGCGCTGGTGAGTGTCGCAACCGGCGACACCCAGGGCCGTCCAAGTGCGGACAAAAGGAAAACGATGATATCCCCAAACACCCGAAATTAGCTCTTTGGCCCCGGTGTGGTGATCGTTTTTGGCCTATTTGCACAGTTTGTTCACACAGAGAACGTGTGCGGCCCACCGAAGGGTGCATTTACACGTTGAAAAAAATTCGGACCAGTGATTGAGTGAGTTCGCTAAGTAACGAGCTACTTAGAGAGGATCATCTCGGGATTTTAGCCCGGTGGCAGTGGCACCGCTTATCAACTGAATCTGTCCACGGATTCTCTAAATTGTCCAACTGCCACCACCGGTTGGTCCGACTCAGGTTGGCATGCCAGGTGCTGCGCAATACCACGCGTGCTGCTGGTTGGCGTATGTTTTGCATTGCGTCTCACTTTTCGTTTTTCCTTTATTTCATCAAAGCCCCCGGACCATCACCCCCCAAAAAGGTAACACACTCGTGCGCTTTTCCCTAGGCAACAAGCGACCTTCTGGACCCGGGGGCCCAGAACCAGAAACCAAAAGCTCGGCTCGTTTTTTGCGTCTAAATATTTTAAAAGTTACACTTCCACAGTTCCACTGGCTGTGCAGTTTTGCGATCAATTCTTGGAATTGTGAAGTTCGTTCTAGGGGGGCGGGGGGGGGGAGAAGGGATGGGGCCACCATCTGCCACCATAACCTACCGCACCCTGCCGAGACTGACCTCAGGGGCTTGGTGGTGAGCGTACCGGTACAGTACAGCAGCAACACGTTCAGCTAAGGTGAGTTTACCAAATTTTTGCATTTTTGTTCCACTTCGGTGGTGTTTTAGAGGCGCACCACTGGTGAGCAGGAAGACAAACACGGTGATGGTGGTGCTCGAATGCGACTAGCGGTCACGAGTATCCCAATTTGGTTGAATTGCAAATTGAATGCAACACAGCCAGAGTCGACAGAAGGAGGGTAAGGCTAATGCTCCCGAGGCTCCTCCATCAAAAGTGCTAATCACACACCAACAAACTCGCTTGGAATGATCGCTCCTAGCTCCACTCTAGCTAATGTGCATGCATGGCTTTCAGTAACAAAGTGACTCGGCCGCCATGATGACATCAGTCCTTTGCTGTGAACGCTTTAAAAGGAGCGATTGCATCCTTGCTCAATTTTTTACGTTAGACAAAAGATTATTCGAGAGATACCCCAAAAAATTCTGCGATAGTCTCGGTTTGCTTTCTTTATGTTATTGGAATAAATAGCAGATCGGCGATCAGTGTTGCTAAGTGCCAAAACTGCTTTCGTTTTCCAAGTATTTCATCAAAAACCATTTCGCACCGCTCGTTTAAAGTGTAATCTATCGTTAGTAGAGTGCGACGGAGCGTTCTATACTGGTTGGCCGTTCTAGCCGCGCACAGTAATCAAATAACTAGCTAGATTAGCAATTTGAAGCGCTCGAAATGGTGCAAAATGAGCAACAAATCAGTAGTAATAACAAAAACAAAATCGCTGTTACTTACCAACGCGAAATGGGACACTCCCGGTTACCACGCGCAGTTTTGCGATCGTCGCGGGGTTCGTCTTCTGCTGCCTCGCGTTCACAAACTTGCACCACCTGTCGCGTGCGGTTCACATGAGGTTGTAGTCCCCCGAGTTTTCCGTTTTGTTTTTCTTCACTCTCACACAAAAACTATGTATCTTTTATGTTTTTTTTCCTCCTTCTACAATGGATTGCGGAAGATCCTGTTCACTACTCGTCCACATGCAACTAAACACCCAAGCACTTGGGCTCTCCACGACTGTAGCAGTCACTTCAATCACAACATATTTTCTTCACGTAAGGAGTATGGCTTCTCCCCGTTTTTACTGTGTAAGTTTTGGTGTGCCTCCAGTGCCACAGAGTGCACGCTTTTTGATCTGCGGTTATTATGAAGCGGCTGGAAGCACCGATCGCCGGACATTAACGTCAACTGCACTCCACGCACTGTAACACCGGTTACCCTTCGATGAAGACTGTTCACTAGTCCATCAGTATTAGTTTTTTCTTTTGCGCGGTACGCTTTTCCGCTCGAAAATTGCACTCGATTTCCTGGCGTTTTTGTTCTACACTTTACATTTACAACAATCCATATCGAAGACAAGACATCTACTAATGCCAACTGCAAACCTGGTAGTGGTGCAGAAAGGGAAAGAATCGAAAATATAGAAAACAATCAATCACACCAATTAACCACGTACTATGAATGGAGTACAGCAAATGCTACACGTCAAAAACTCAACGTCGATCGTACTGTCATGCGAGTGCGAGTGCTGGGTACGTCACTGATTGTCTGTGACGATCAGCTGCACCACTTTACAGTACGATCCCTCGCAAGGACACACTGGAGTCGTTCACAATAGATCACACACGCCCAGAGAGTCCTTCCACTGCAGAGGATCATTGTGAACAACTCGCATCACGCACACGCACAAACACACACCAAGGTCCACAATGAATAGAATCAACCGTTAATTCTAGAACACAGATTCCCAAAAAAGAGGAGTTTTCCGGAAGGGTAAGGTAATAATCGAAAAGATTAAGATAGTAGTAATCCCGCCGTATGTCCGCACCTAGCTCGAACGCTCCCCAAAACGCTTCTTCTTGATCGCTTTGTCGGGACAGTTCGAAGAGAAGAGAAAGCCCGCGCGGGGTGTGGACACGACCAATGACTGCTGCTGCAGCCTTCGACCGTACGGCGACGACAGCAACCCAAAACGACAACGGCACGCACCACACGCCAGTCACTACTGTCGCTCCGTTGCAGCGGTGCGTTGCGTTGCACCGGACGCAGGAAGCTGCTGCTGCTGCTGCCGTTGCCGAGCGGCAATTTCGGGGGTCTTCTCGATGAAGGAGAATGGACGGGTGGACGAGTGGACGAGTGGACGAGCGGCATGCAGAACGCACACCGAACGTCCTGTGCGTATGTGTCTGTGCGGTTGGTGGCCCGAATGCCCGAAAACGAATGCACGCAAAGCGTCCGTCCGTCCGTCCGTCCGAAAAAAAGGGGTAACAAAAAGGGGACAAAAATTGCAACACAAACACACACACCCATCAATCCCCCTTCGGCGGGGGGTTGAGGAGGAGCGGGAGCCCTCGTCCCCATGTGCAGCAGCCACAAAACCACCAACCAACCAACCACCACCACCGTTCGGTTGCAGTTGCGTGTGCTGGTGCGCTCCCCGTTGCAATCGGGGTCCCGAAACAACAAACAGAAGTAAAAAAAAAAGTGGCGAAAAAAATTATCAAACTCCCGCCGAGCGAAGCGGAGCGGAGTGGAGTGGTCAGCGAGGAAAAAATAGGGGAAATAAAATCAAGGTAATCGCGAACCGCGCGCACCGATGATGGCCTGACGACGACGACGACGACGACGACAGCCACCGCCTCGTGTTAATCGGTTCCGTTTTCGATGTATTTGCCGTTTATGTATGGGGCGTTGATGATCATCAACCAGCACCAGCAGCACCAGCAGCATCACATCGTGTGAGTAGCGGGAGTGGTGCGCTTGTTGCACTATCTACCGCTTCGGCCGCGGTTAGAAGAGCGATTGGAACGAAGCGGGGGTCAAGGAAGGAAGCTGGATGGCTGCTGCTGCTGCTGGTGCTCTCCTCTTCTGGCCGGCTAGAAGAATGGCGAATTTGGCGAGAAGAAGAGACTGCAACGCAAACAAGAACGCTTTGAATGATCGCCACCGAGCCGTCAACGAAGGAGAACGTGAGGAAAGGGGTTCGCGGGAGCATTGTGCTAGACAGTCGGAGCTCCTCCGACACCGAGCACCCTGCTGCTCCATCGCATCATCCTATCAGATGCGTTTCTTTGGAGAAGAAGAAGAAGAAAACAATACAAACGATCGAGCAACGCACACACAAGCAGCAGCAGCAGCAGCAAGCGGTGATATTCGGCGAAACGAAACGTCATCCACATTACCAAATCGGGATGCTACTCTCCCGGTTTGTTGCAGCGCGAGGTTTCACTGTGTGCGAACCCGAAGATCGCCGATGCGCGAAAGGATTGAGACGCGAAGGGGGGCTGAGAATAGAGGACGAGGACGAGAGGAGGCGAACGAAGGAAAAAAAAAATGGAAAACCGAAAATTGCACTACAATCATCACAAATTCGCTCCCTCTTTCTCTCCTTTTTGCTCTTTCTCTCTCTCTCTCCACTTTATCTCCCTCTGCTATTCTTTGTTCTGCGAACGAAGACTTAGACTTAACGGCGTGGCGAGGGGCCCTCTATCCGAAATTGCAACAGTCCCCCCACCGACCCCCCCTCTGGTGCACTGGTGTGTGAGCAAAAAAACGCACACAGACACACACGTGACATGGAACAAAAAAAACAAAACACGAACGCGAACAAAAAAAAAAAGTTGCCAAAAACTCGCTTATGCACCCCGGGCGCATGCTAAGCTTCATGGCGTGCGCATACGAAAAGAGCATCATCCCCCCAACCAAAAAAAAACCAGCAGGCTGTGTGTTGGTGCGTGCTAATACGTGCGCGAAAGAAAGGGAGGGCGAGATGATTTTTTAAAAATTCGCGTTCCTCCTTTCGCCGCGATTCGGCCGTTTTCGGCTGCGTTTCGGCGCATTGTGA
The DNA here is from genome assembly GCF_943734665.1 of Anopheles aquasalis. Taxonomy (NCBI): domain Eukaryota; kingdom Metazoa; phylum Arthropoda; class Insecta; order Diptera; family Culicidae; genus Anopheles; species Anopheles aquasalis. The sequence goes on from NC_064877.1 coordinate 12,384,868, forward strand.
GAGCGAAAGAGAGACTGCACTCGACTCTCGCTCTCTCCCGTGGCACTTAGTTCCTCCCCCGTGCCTACCACACACAGATTCTCCCGGGACGGGACGGGGAGGACGGGGTTGGTAAGCGGTTGGCGCACCCCAAATCGACCACGCGCTGGTCGCGCAAAAAAAAAATAATAAACGAAATCACAAAAGGAATCCCACGACCGCGCACCACAAACTGGGCCAACCCAAACCCCGCTGCTCGAAGCGCGCGCTGTTCGGGTTTTTACGCTCGGTTCGAGCAGTTTTTGGGGGTGCGCGCGCGATCTCCATCGGCTCCAGAGGTGCACGGCAGAACACGTGTACGTCGTTGTTGCTGTTACTTACCGAGCGGGCGGGCGCGCACGCCAAGGAATCCACGATGCAATCCTTGATCCTGGCACCTTTTTTTTGCGGAAGACACTTTTTTGCACAATTTTCGCGCTTCTGCTCCTGAACACTGCCACCGCGTAACTGCGCAAATGGTAACTGCGTTAAGTTGTATGAAGCCTACTTGGTGAACTATCGGCACTTGTCGTTCGGCTCAGTCAGTGCTGCTGCTGCTGCTGCCAATGGCTACTGCGAGCTGCTGCGTACTGCATTGTTGGCGCAATTATGCGAACGCGAACCGGGCACAACCCCGCCGAGGCCTATACGCACCGCGTACCGTTGAGTTCGGCAAAAATGATGCAGGCGACCCTTCCGGGGCGGTTTCTTCTTTGCGTCTAAAACGCATCGCCATTTCCGCGCACACCAAAAGTGCACACATCATTACCGAACCCCGGTTAGCCCGAGCCCGACAGCAGCGCGAGACAGAGAGAGACAGAGAGAGCGACATGTTGGGTCCTCCTCGCAGGAAAAAAAGGGGGGACCGACCGAGCCGCAACAGTACCCGGCCGAATCGGCGGGGGGAGGCTTAAATCGTTGCACTAATGCAATCCCGAAAAAATACATAACTAAAATCCCTCCACCATCCTGCCCTGCCCACGGATGGAAAGGATGCAGCACGAATACACCTCATCGGTGGTGGTGGTGGTGGTGGTGGTGCTGGTGACGAGTAAATGAGAGGGAAAATGGGGCCAAAAAGATGTAAAAAACATGCTGCGAGAAAGAGCGAAATAAAAATAATGATCCACGTGTGAGTGTGTATGTGTGTGAGGATAGGGTGGTAGGTGGACGGATGGATGGATGGATGGATGGATGGATGCAATCGAGAAGGACGAAAAACTAGGATGAAAGGGGGCGCGAGCAACTGAGCGAGCGATTGAGCGTGCGAGCGAGAGAGTGAGAAAATGATGGAAACGAAATAACACCCCCCACCCGGGGTGGGGGGGGAGGGTGTCATGAGGGGCGGGGGGTTGGAAAAAAAACGTGCCGGAATGACAACAAAGGAAGCAACAACATAAAACACAAAACATATTCCTGCGGCTCCCCTTTCCAGCTCGGGTGAGGATGCACTCGTAATGCTGCTGGTGCGTGTAGTGGTATAGACAAGCGAACTGGGGCTGGGGCGGGGGGATGCTGTGGGGGATGGTGGTAGGTCAAACAAGGCGGGGGAACGAACGAAACATGAAAAGCGAGCGAGCGCCAAAAGTGGAAAAGAAAAACTAAAAATAAACGAAAAGCAAAACCACGCACCCCAAAAACCCAGGGAGTGAAGCTGAGGGTAGGGGGTGGAAAATCAGCTAACAAAAATGCACCACCCTGTCCGGGTGGGGGGGGGGGGAGGGGTTTGTGAGTGAGGTGTATGGTTTGCACTTTTTTCCGTCCCTTTTTTTCCATTTTCCAATGTTCGGCCAAATATAAATACATAAACGAAATGAGCCATGCCCTTTGGGGGAGGGGCAGGAGGCGGCTGGAGGGGTGGTGCGCATCAAAATTTCGGAAAATGCAGCGTGGAGGAAAGAGAGGAAAAAAGCAGCTCATTCGTTTGCAAAAATTAAAACAGTTGCTTATCAGAGGAACAAACTGAAGGCAGAAAGAGATAGGGAGAGAGAGCGATTTTTAAAAAGAGGAGAGTGTGAGTAAAAACCAAAAAAAAAAAAGAAACTAACTTACCCCTTGACCTCTTACTGACCACCCCAATGCCGGCCCCTCCCCAAGGATGATAGATATGAAACAAATAGTGAGAGAAAACACACGAAAAATAGAGAGAAAAAAAGTGGAAAAAATGTCCATCCAGCGCGCATAATGCAATTCCAGGTTTTATTTCATTGTTATGTTTTGCATCGTTTGGCCATCATGTTTTCCCTCCATCCACCCCACCTGCACCCATCCATACGCCTTCGTATGGAATTTTATAATTTTTCGGATATTATATATTATTATATAGATTGACCTCTCTCTTTCTGTCTCTTTTTTCTCCCTTTCTGTGTCCCTTTCTCTTCTCTAACGTCCAGTGGCCCCCCATCCACCTCAAACGTGTGAGTTTCGAGTTTTGTTTGACTATTTTTCACGTTTCTTTTTTCCACGCTCGCCGCCTTCCACCTTTTCCTCATTTTGGGCCACAACAACAACGCCGCGGTTCCAACTATCGTTTTGCTCTGTTACGCGTGCTCACACACGATGCCTCGTCTCCCTTATGCCCACCTCTGGGTGGGTGGCTATCGCGCCAGGATAACGCTTCTCATCGGGCAGCATCATCCTCATCAACGCAGCGCAGCTCCTGCCCTCCGCTGGCCGCACTTTCACTGGCCACCGTTTATACTATTTTTTGGATTTTTATTCGGGAGCATGTGGGTTTGGGAGGGGGAGGGCGGGAGGTGGTTGTTTATTTTTTTGTTGTTTTGTTTTGCTTTTTATACCGTTCACTCTCACTCGTTCCCCCCACAACCGAGCTCTCTTTCACTAATGCGTTTCCTCCACCCCACGCCATGTCCTTTCCCACCTGACCCTGTACGGTGGAGAGGTCCTTTTTTCAGTTCAGCACCCTCACTCCACGTACCACTATGCTCTCTTTTTGTTGCTGGGCAATGGCACACTTAATCGGTGCACTCTGTCTCGCTTCTCTAGCCGATTTTGGATTGGGGATTGGTTCTCTAAAAATAATGCACACCTGCTGGGACAGTGGGAGGTGAAAAGAGGGAAAGTGGGGATGAAAAAAAGCACCCTAGGTACGCACGCACCCACACAGCGACAGCGAACAGATACATACGCACACATCATTATAAAAATTTCGTTGGTTGGCTAAAAAATCAATTGCATCCCATCCCATCCACTGCATCGTTGCAATCGGTTGCAATCGGCTGCGCACTTTTATGTTTCGCTCGTTGTCACTATCCCACCCTCCCCCCCGAGGGGAAAGCACTGGGTCCGTTACCGGTTTTTGTGTTGTGTGTTTTGTTTTGTTTGTTTTTTTCGCCAGTTTACATGCCACCAGACTCCGCTATCGCACCGTACATAGCCACCACTCCCCTGTCAGTCTGTCCTGCGTGCGTGCCTGCCTGCCTGCCAGCATGCCATCATTATCATGGTAATTCCGGGTGTGCGAGGAAAAAAAAGGGGGGGGGGGGAGTCCGATTCGCGTTTCTGGTCGGTGCCAGTGACAGTGGTGTTAGGTCTATGTTGTGTTTGTCTCTCTATTAGGCGCGAAGGCTCATCATTCAATCAATACCTTTATTTCGTTTTTTTTATTTTTTATTTTTTCTTTGCTACATGCATTATTCCGATCGCTACATGCAGCATGCCAACAGGGCACAGTGGGGTGGCTGGTTGTGGCACCCTAAATGGCAACTGTTTGTTCTGCTGTGGCCATTGTCTAAGCATAGAATCATTTGACTTTGCAGGGCAGTTATGATAATATTCTCAAATCAGTGCGTTGGTGGTACAATGAACGTAATCAATTGGCATCCCCACTCTACCTCTCTCCCTCCCTTTTTTTCTCATTCTCTGCTTTTAATGGAACTCGTCATAGCTGATACCGATAGCGATGTCTCCTTTGTAATCATCTCGAAGCCATCGTTACGCACTCCAATGCTCACCGGACGAGCTTCCCATCCTTCTGCATTTCCTTTAATAACACAGACACAGCCACACAGTCAAAAAGGCAGAGAGAGAGAGAGCTCAGAGTGACACGGGGCACTTCTATTCATCATGCATCATCGCGCGTGTAATTCGCCTTTTCTGCGGTTTTCACCGTTTTTCGGTCTCCAGCGCCACCCACCAACACTCACCCCCCACTCCATGGGGATGGTGTAGCGCTCAAACGGTTTCGTGTTCGGCTTCGGGCCCGGGGAGTTTGATCGTCCAAGCCAAATTGCCTTCGTCCTGCTTTTCGCTGCTGGCTGCTGGCTGCTGCTGCTGCTGCTGCTGCAGCTGTGTGCGGTAATGCCTTTGCCCACAATTGCTCCACCCAACTCCTCCAACCCTGTCACCCCGCCCGGTTTTGGGGCGAATGGAGTGCGCGAGTGCCAAAAATTACATCTGCAAGTGTACGTTCATAGCACCCACCGAAGTGCATCACGTCCACTGTAGTTGTGTGTGCTGTTGTGTATGTGTGTGGTAGGTAGCTAGCGAGAGATGATAATCAGTTACTTACTCTACCACTGTCCGCGCCTCCACCGCACCATGGCGTGGGTTGTATGTGTTGCTGAGGCTGCGAACGGTTGAACACTCGCCATAGAGAAGGAGCGAAAGTGGAGCCTACGAAGTGTGTGAGGTTTTCCTCTTTTTGCTGTTTTCCTCATTTTGTTTTAGTGCCGTCGCTATTTGCTTTTTTAATGCCGCTTCCCTCCCAATTCGACGGGATCATGGCGATGGCGTGATGGAGAGGGACCACCGATTGGAGAAACCACGATGGGACGATGTAAATGTGTCACAGGGGTGCGGTGCGTATTTTATTTTTTTGGGAGAGGGCGGGAGGAAGTTAATCAGCAATCAGCAACCAACGATGGAGCCAACCCGTATTGCTGCACATGCAATGCAACAGCATCGTAAGGATTTACAATTTCTTTGGAAACGATTTCTAAGATGCACAGTTTTCAGATGTGTTCTCCATCTAACGATCGTTGCTGTCCTGCTAAAGTAATTGTATAATAACAATTGATTTCTTTTTTTTTGTAATTGACATAGAAAACTATAGCATAGGATGAATATTGGGTGAAGATTGTAAGATGTTTTGGTTCAAATTTTGAAGTGAAACACGTGATTTTTTATGCTTATAGTCAAGAGTGACGCATTTCAAACAAAAAGTGGACTTTGTAAGCTTGAATATAGTGTTTTAATATTTAGATGGATTCATACAAGTGCTGCAATGTAGATATGATATGCAGAGTCGTTTTTAATGATATAATAAAATTAAACCATGTTATGAAATGCAGATAATATATCTCTCTTTTCAAACCTATTCTCATTTGAAATTGACTAGGAACCCTCGCTAATATTTCATTTCCCGTTGGTATGGTCATAAAATTTATCTGCTTTCGTATTCAGCTGCTAAATCGGTACCGCATTAGTTTGTCGGATTGAACAAATTCAATTTCAAATTAGAACTGATCATCGGGAATTCGAAACACAATCCTCGGCACAATAAAATTCAATAGTTTGATTGAAAAATGGTACAAACGTTGCATCGGTTGCAGAAAAGAATGAACGACATGGAGCAGATCGAAGAGCGTAGGCAGCGAAGAGCAAAAAAAACGAATCGAGGCTTACAGGGTGGGAGGAGGGTACTTTCAGCAAAGTATAGTTACAGTATCCAAAAGGGAACACACGAAAAAGAGAGAGAAAAAGAGAGTGCGTACCCTATGCACCACCGACATAGGGTGGCTTCGGCTATAATTTGACAATGTTAGATCCCGTTTTCGACTCATTCGCCTCATCCGTTGCAACGACTGCACTGCCACCAGCACACAAACACGCTGACGCAGCGCCGAAAAACTGCATCCCGAAAACCTGTATCGCAAAACCTTCATCAAAAATCCCCTGCCACTCCAAGGCTCACCCTTCCTGCCCTCCTTCGCCCATCACTCCCCTCGGAACCGATAGAGTTTGATGATGTATTTTTCGCATAGTCTTGCCATTCCGTTTCGGCTCCCTGGCGTTTATTGCCATTTTGGCTATCCTGCGTCTCGCTTTCGCTGCGTCCCCGTTCGCCCGGGCGCGCCTATGCAGTGCCGGTGCCGAGGCCGAGGCTGCATTACTGCATGCATTAACTCGACCCCTCTTGACGATGGCGATCGGGACTCTGGGGAACGTACAAACTAGCAGCAGCACACGAACACATGCATTTCGTTTCATTGCTGCTGCTGCTGCTGCTGCTAGTGGCGTCGTCCGGTGCGCATACCGTGACACCGTGGGACTTCTATCTCTGGCTAGATGCTTTAGCCCCCTCCCGGTTACCCGGTTTTGGTGTTATTATGATAATTTATTCGCTAATTTAGCGCTGCCCAAAAAAAAGCCACACCGAGCTGGTTGAAAAAGTTGAACCAACCAAAACGAGATATTGAAATGCACCGCGAAGGTTAGCGAGGTGAGAAACTGCATCGAATGAGCAAGTTTTTGGCAGGAAGGCACTAGCAAAGCTATACGATTTTGTGTAAAATTAAATAAGTTATTAAAACATGAAATATAATAGTAAGTGAGCTATAAAGGGGCCAAATCATTGCGAAAGAAAATCAAAAGAAAAGCGAAAGAGTGAAAAAGAGAAGTCGCTAATAGCAACCATGAACTCGGAGCAACACACATCTAATTGCATAAAGTACGCAATGTCTAACGAATGCAGCGAGGGGGAAAACTAAGAGACGATAACTAACCTCACAAAGCGTAATGCGCAGAATGCATTGTTTCCTCGAATGCATCGGGCTAGCGAAGACGGAAACGAATGCAAGCGAAGCGAAGTCAGAATCCATCAGAACGGAACTTGTTCCCTTTTCGTAGGTAGGGGGGGAATTGGGCAATCAAATAAACCAACGAGCAAACCAAAAAAAAAAAGAAGAAAGGGTTAGAGCAAAAAAGGAAAGAGAATCCAAAAGGGAACAGTGCAAAAAACCGAAGGAACCGAACCGACGATTTGCACGGCGTCTTCGGTGGCTTTACCGACCGCCTAGCGTTCAGTGTGATGACCTTTGCTTTGCGCGAGGGAATTCCGTCCAACGGTGGACGGCCAGTAAGTTCCTTCGTTCCCATCTAAGCTATGTCGATCGGTTCAAGGCACGTACACAGAGAAACCGTCGTTAACTCTTGCATACGTGCTCATGTACACAAGCACACACAAGAACGCTGCTATCCTGCTGGCCCACGAGGGGCTCGCCGAGTGAGTGGCTAGACGATGGAGAGGATGGAGGATTTAGAATCTTACCGGAATCTCGGGAGAACTGCAGAACGCACACGCAACGCTGCTAGGGGATGGTGTTGGTGCCTGGCTGCTGGGGTGCAATGAACTGTGTGGCCGCTTTTTTCGGCAACGCGAATGTACTATGAAGCACGCTTTTGAAGCGTTTTGAAGAGGCGAATGCTTTGGCGAAGTGGCGCAAGCTTACGATGCTGCGGGCATCGCTTCGTTCGTATTTGCAGACACAGGTCGGACCGGTTTGTAGGATCCTTGTAACATTCATATTTGGATACTAAAAGAGTTTGGAAAGAATATTAAATTATCTGTTTAAGATTTATTGCGATAAAAGTGTAATAAGTGAAGAAACATTAAAGAATGAGACACAACGATCGCAGAAAGTTTTCATTAAATCATAAAATATGTTGGTTAAAAGATTGAACTGTTCAAACACTTGTTAAAGAAAAAAGAAATATATTTCTTTTCTTCACATAATAATCTTATTGGTCCAGAGAGGGCTTTGGTTTTAGTCATCGTAGTAGTCATGCTATCTAACATTCGCCTGCGAGCCATCAAGGGTTCAAGAGGTCCTCCATGGTTCAACAGGTGACCAAGACGGCAAACCTTGTGCTCCACACGAACGCGCGTGAAAGGAATGGTTAACAAAATTCGTATGCTTCGCTGCTAAGAATAGCTACAATACAAGGGAAGGCACAAGCGACGAATGTGACTGATAAGAGGTAACTGAAAGCTCAAAGAATAATACGTGTTCCGAAGAAAAGGCGGCAAATAGCTTGGGGTAGCATTGCTGTCAAAATGTAGCAGAAAGACCTTTTGTTTTATGTTTTCAACATAATAAGAACAGTTAAAAGATCGTTATGAGTGGCTCATTGTTATGTTCGCACAAAGAGACAAATGGTTTGTCGGTTTTCATCAGCTTTTCTTATATTTCTCATCCTAAAATAATACCCAACATGGCAACTCATGAGAGACTTCAGGTTGATGGAGACTCCTGGTGCCTCGTTTTTTTTTGTCTCGTGTTTATGAGCTTTTTTTCGACGGCAATTTTAATTTCTCTCGTAGTTGTTTACATTACAATGACGTGTATTTTTTATGAACAATTTTTATACATAAAAACACACTTTTTAGGTATACTGTCTCACGGACAAAACTTTCAAAGTTCAGAAAAACTTGGGAGTAGTAGAGGAAATATTCCGACGTTTACTTTCCTTGGATTGTAATCAAATTAAATAAGACAAATCCATTTGCAATGCTAAATTTCGTAGTATGTTTCACAGTAAATTAGTAATATGTTTCTCTAAACCTTCACCATTCGCCATCTCTTGGTTTTTACAAGACAGAATCAAATCATTGAAGATTTTTAGTCAATAGGTCTATTCGATTTTTAATTCAAAACACTTATGATTGCGCGTATGAAACCTTATGAAACCGCGAATGATAAGCGCTGATAAAGGGCATAGGGCTTATACTGCTGCCGATCGGATTGCTCCGTTCGCAGAATTTGGTTTATCGTGATGTAGCCGTGCATGAAGCGCAGATGGTTTTTAACTTTTATTTGCTGAACGAGCACTTTTTGCCTACCTTTTTAACATCGATATGGTGCAGGTTTTTTTCATTTTCCCTGTTTTTTTAAATTTTATTTTGGCAAACAGAAAAGGGTTCCAGTTGGAGGAGTGCATGATTATGCGATAGAAATGCGTTCATAGTAATGCATTTGCTGGTGCGTGAGGGATCACTGCGTTTTATGTATAAAAAAATCTTTTTTTTATTATTGCGGAACACACTGTCTGATAAGCGATTGCGTGATTGCGGAGTGGTTGGCGAGGAAACGCCGGCGAGAAGACGCGAGAGGTGGTGGGAGAGGCGTTAGTGAAATGAGATCATTTTCATCGGAGTTCGCGCTGACGCCCGATTGACCGATGCACCGAACAGCCATCAGAGGGTGAGACGGGCGGCAAGGAAGGGGTGGTGATGGTGAGGGGATAGGTGTAATGTGTGCGAGTTGTGCAGTAAATGTGATACATATGTGCCACTCATCACAGCCAAACGTGATACCAACCCCTCTCCCCGCCACCACCCTTTTCACTCATTGCTTCAGCTCCCGTTGTCGGTTTGAAGGGAGAAAAAACAAACAAAACAAATCAAATAAAATACAAAAACGCATACCCACACAAACGATGATGAGCCAGCCCGTCGAAACAAACCTACTCAAACGGCAGGAAAGCCATCGATAGAGAGGCTAAAAAAGGAGAAAAAAAAAAACCAGAAATACACCAACACACACCATTTGGTTTCGTGATGCTGTAGCTGGACATGGGTGAACATAAAATGAGCCAAAATAAGAGCAAAATATCGCGAAAAATCAAACAGACAACCACATGAAAGAGAAAGAGAGCAAAACACAAGTAGAGAAAGAGAGGAAAAAAGAAAGAGATAGAGTGTGCGACCGATAGTTATGGAGGGAGATAGTATCGGATGAAGGATAGCGGAATGGGGATAGAAATGAGGAAAAAAGAATATAATCAGCCCCGAAATCGTGGAGCAAGGTAGCTGCTGCTGGCAACCCGAACTGGCGGTGGTGCACCAGCTGCTCCCGAACAATAGCACCATCGCTACCAGCGGCAGCAGGCATCAGGCATTGCATATGCACAAAAGTTGGGAAGCCCCTTTGGGGATCACATAATAATTTGGTGGAAATTGCAGTGAACCGTTCTGGTCGTCATGGTTAACGGCGGATGGCGTTCTAGTGCGCAAAGTGTGCTTCGATCGCCAATGGCCTCTCCCTCTTCCCATCTACCCTCCCTTCCCTTTGGTGACCTGGTGGATGCGAAGGGCGAAAAGCGTGTTTAAATCCATTTGGAACATTATGGAAACTCTCGCAATGGATCACATCTGTGTGGGTGTGTACTGGGCGGGATGAAATAAATTGGGAAAAATGTATCGCGCTGGCAGGCAGCACCTAGGAGCATGCAGCGAGGATTTGGTTGTTGTTTTTTAGATGCTCGCTAGCTTTTTTTTTTAATCGGGTATTCGCCTACCGATTCGCTAGCGAAAATCCTCCGCCCCCGTTGGTGTGGGTGCTTGGTGAGTGAATAGTGCAACCAGCGCACCAACCTGCACACTCCAAAGGCTCGTTTGGGCTCTGTTCTGCACGCACTGTCTCGCTCGCGGTGATGTGCTGCAGTCTCCAGCTTTGCTCCATTCTGCTGCAGCTTCTGTCAAAAAAGGATATCGAACAAACGGGAAGTGGAAAAGCGCGATCAACGGTGATCAGAGGCGATAGGATGGTCACATTTTTTCAAATGATTTTCTAGCCGAAGGTCGAACGAAATGGTAGCTAATGTTGGTAAAAAGGAATATTTGAATCATCAAATTTTCTACAAACCTGAAATGAATAAAAAAGATGAAATTATGTTAAAAAAAATAAAAAAAACATCAAAAGAAAACCGAAAACATAATGTTCAATAAAAAAAAAACCATACACAGCAAAAGCCAAACAACGAACATGTTAGAAAAAAGGCATCCAACAATACCCGCCTATAGCAATAATAATGCATGTAGCAACCTATCACGCTGCTTTTTCGCTTTCCCGTATGCATTTCGGTACACTCTCCAAATCGCGCTCGCCAAATTTCGTGACTGGCGCCACTTTTGTTGCCCTCACGGCCTCTCGCGCGGTTCGCATCACTTCATTTCAATCGTTTTTATTCCTTTTTTTTTGTTAAAAACATTTTCCATCTCGTCTCAACCCGACACCCATTTGTAGCTCGTTTCATCCTTTCATCGATTGGCAATTGGCGGTACTATTGGCTCGCTGATTTGCCGTGCAGTGGCTGGCTGGGCGCTAGGCTCGGGCCTAGGGAGCGATGCAATTGATTGCTATGCAACGCCTGGTCCGCCTTTCTGCCACTCGCCATCGGCTATTATTCTCTCTTCATTCCACCGATTAACTGATTATTGGATTTTACGGCGCCGTATCGTACCCAGGCCGAGCTTACTGGTTTGTTTTTCTGGCAGTTAGAAAAATCCTTCTGCTCTTATCGTTGAAAACTGTTCCTTTTCTATTTTTTTGTGATTTTTTTTTGCCTTGTTTTTATTCACTTAAATGTGTTTCCATTTCACACGATTACTGTTTTGATTTTTGATTTTGGTTTTTCGCTTTTTCTTCCCTTTTGCTCTTTTGCTCCGGTCATGGTGGTGGTCAGCGTTATCGATATCAGCTCGTATGGCCTTTTTGACCACCATATTGTGCAGAAGCGAAGAGTACAAAAAATGCGACCACCCCGATAAGGATCACCCGATAACGCCCGATATTCGCCGCTAATGCTGTCGGTGATTTATGTCCCAAATTGGAACGACAGGTGCAGTAACATGATGAGCATTCATGGTGCACGAACATTCGGGATTGATATAAAAAGGAAATGCACTGGAAACCCGACAGACTCACGCGTTACACATAGCACCCCCGAGGGAGGGTAAGGAAGTGCAACGAAAGGGTGTAGCAGTGATACAGGGAAGCACAGGAGGAGAGCTTTTAATCTCATTACTGGAGCAAAGCAGAGCGCGGAACGGAACCGAACGCCCAAACAAAGTGCCCGGGCGTTGTCCACGTTGTTCGGAAGTATCCTCTGTCTGTGTCTGCGTGGGAGTGTGTGTGCGTGGGGCTGCCAAACTAATTGGGAGGTTTTTCGTCGGCTTTCGTCCAACACCCCATCACCCACCAACCCCCTTTCGTGGTGTTTGGAATTTTATAATTTTCCATTTTCCTCTTTTTTCGGGGCTCGCTGCAGCGCATCCGCGGGTGGTATTTTCCAGCCCGTTGGAAAATTGTTACGCACACGCGTGCATGCACCTCCCCCCCACACATACACGGTGCCAGACCTACATTTATTTATGCATTTTACGTTCCACCATTTCCCCTTCCACCCAACTTGCAGCTTGTTTTTCGGTACTTTTTGGGTGGGGATGCCAGCCTGTTTTTCATTTTCCGCTTTTTCCTTCTTTTGTTTTTTATTTTAGGGGAGGGGGTGGGGGATGATGGCTCCCAATTTTATGTATTGTTTTCCCGGGCCACCGGGGGCGCTTCTGTATTTTAGTTATATTATTTTAATGCTCGTTACGTGTGTGCGCGTGTGTGTTTGTGTGCGAAGGACCTTTTTTCCGTTTGCATTCGACAATTTTTCGGATAATTATGGCCCGGCCAATAGCAGCAGCAGCAGCAGCATCAGTCGGGAGTCCCGGAGAATGGAAAAACATCGCATTTCAAATGGAAAACTCAGAACCTCATCAACCTTCAAAAAAGGACACTGGATGTGATGCGATGCGCTGTGGCTCGCTGTAAGCTTTTAGCTGTTGACCATTGCCCGGTCTGACCCTAAAAGTCGTGCGGAAAGTGCTGATGTTGAAGTTGGTGGGAAACCAGGAGTGGCAAATCAGTAACGGTCATGTGGCTGCCCGCGGTGCGGTTTTGGGTCCGGTTTACACACCGACAGGGATGAGTGATGGTGCCATCCGTTCGGAGTTGCGGATCATTATAGATAGAAGCCCATTTGACGTGTCCTCCGTCACATCGCGTATGCGGTGATATAGAGTAACTAATTATAAATTTCATATTATGTATCCGTTGGCCACCCTTCCCGTTGGTGGGGTGGGTGCGAACCCCTTTCACACCACCACGCACAGACCTCCCTCCCCCCGCACCAAATGACCGTGAGTTTCGGGTTCGAGCGACAAAAATCGACAAAAACATCACAAAAACCCCGGATCGGTCAGGATGGTGATGGAAAGGGTTCTAGAGGGATGAGGAAGGGTGTACTTTGGAGGTTTTATTTTCGAACATTCACATCCTTTTTCCCTCATTTGGGGAGTGATGGATACGGCAGTGGGGCCTTTGGAGGGAGAGAGGGAGACAGAGACGGGTAAAAAAGAGAGAGAGAGAGAGTACGCATCGACCTCGTCGTCGGACTGGGATCCAGCCTGCTTCGCTTATCGAATCGAAAGGACGACAGGCTTACAAGGGTGGCGGGGAAAGAGGAAAGCTGCCGAAACATAAAAATAATAATAACGCTAATAATAATGAAACACCTATTGCACTGCACTTTTAAACTCTTTCTCACTCTCTCTATCTCTCGGCCTGATCCTGGCGAGTGATGCTGACACATCAGTAGGCGATGAACAGAATGAAGTCTCTCTTTATCCCTCACAATAGCTCACTCCTTTGCTTTACTCGCTCCATCTCTCTATCACTCTCTGTCTCTGTCTCGTTAATATCAAACGACGAAGATAAAATTTTAACTATTCCCCCAAATCTGGGAATCATGGCGGTGAGACGGGACGGACCTTCAGCACATGAGCGCGAACCGGAACCGCGAACCGGTGATCACGAGCTGCTCCCCCGTTCCATTCGCTTCCCCAACCACCGGCACGATCCCCCACCGTCCGAGCGTTTGGGAGGAGGAGGGCAGTGCATTATTTTTCGTTAATGTTTGATTTTCCACTTTTTCCCCTTTTTTTCCTACCCTTCGGTTCTTTTATTTGCCGGGCTTACAGTGTTCGGCTTTTAGCCGGGGACAGCGCTATTTTTCGGCTTTTTTTTTGGCACAAGTTTGGGAAGAGGTGTGGGGAAGGTGGCGCGGTTGGGTTGGGGGATTCGATTTTATATTTTTTGGCGCATTATAGAGCATGCTATCTCTCGGTGCGCTATTCGGGCGTGAGGCGAAGCGGAATTTGCGTGAACGAGAGCCCACCAATCGGCACGATCGCGATGGATGAGGATGCTGGCAATAATGGCGCACGGAGGAGATAGAAGCGGAGGAGCGGTTGTAGGCTGGCTCGCATGTCGAGGATTCATCAGAAATTGAATTAAAATGCTGGAAAACCGATGCCACGGTGGTCAACACGGAGAGAGAAAAAGAGAGCAGCAGAGTGAGAGAGAGAAGAAAAAAGAACGATAAAAAAGGAGGAAAAGTGAAGCAGAAAGGAAGGAGGAGTCGTGATTAAAGAGGAAAAAGGATATGAAACACATTCTGATGGTCTCTCGTGCGTTAATGAGGAACACACTATGGGCGACCTCCTGCGCAGGATGAAGAACGAATGATTGATAAGAAGGTTGCTTCAAACGAACTGACTCGTCAGCTCCCGTGCCTCCCTAAATATTGCTAACCATTATATTTGGTTCGGGTCCTTCATTTCTCCATGATAAGAAGTGATAAATTTTCAATTTCAATAAGAAAGCAGACTTCTAAAACCTTCCTAGCTACGTATCTAGTAATTGTGACCCATTTTAAATGTTTTTTCTTTCCATGTTTTACAATTTGACGCCTAAAATGGTTTAAAAGCTGATTGCTTTATTATCTAGCAGATATTTAAATTTATTCTAAGCATAAATAATCTAAAGAATTATAAAAAAAAACATCCCAACGAAAGACTAATTCGAAGAAACACTATTCGCCGCTTCCACGGCGTTGAAGTTATCGAGCTTTTGGGCTAGTCCTAGGAGGACAGCTCGAACCAAACCCCGACTATCATGGACTTTGCGCGTTCCAGCCCAACATGCCCGGGGGACAGGAGCGTACGAGCGAGCGAGCGAAAAGAGTTCGATGTTCTCGTTGGGCTTTTCACTCCTGCGGCGGCACAAGGGTGCTTTCACTTCCGTACCACTATTCGCTGCTGCCAAGGCGGATAAACTATATTTCTATCGGGATACTCTACTAGTGAGGCTTCTGCATAGTTACTCTTTTTTCCTGTGCTCTACACTGAGCTATCCAACCTATAAAATGTGGGATATCATTTGTTGAATGCAGAAGATACTCCCCTTTTTCATGAAATATCAAAAGAAAACATATTTTATCGCCTACGCATGAGATCTGCTATACATTTTGGGATTGTCATACATTTTCTTAGCAAAATTATAACTTTTACAATGCAACAGAAGGCTTTTAGAAGTCAAAACGCATTGATTATGGCTTTGTCAGAGCAAAAATACCGTGAAAATAGATCAATTGATAACATTTTAAATTAGATGATGTCGAAAACCAAACGATGTGGGCACGAAAAAGTATAAAGAAAATAATGTTAAATAGCCTTTGTTTGTGAGAAAGGTTCCTTGAATTGCGTATTTCAATAGATAATTGATCTGTTAGCGCATACTTCTCTTGAATCTATTCTTGCAAACCTAAAACTGGTTTCCTGAGAAATATCAACGGCGTAGTGAATCAAAATCGATTGTATTCTGTTAAAAGGGCATCGAAGACGAATATTTGTATGTTTTTTTAACATTTATAATGACGGGCGACCGTATGTTTAGAATATTTATAAGTGCCACGGGATAAGCAGCTTGTTTAGTATACGATGTGCTACAACTTATAGATCATCATTACAGGCTACAGGTAAGCGTTGTCAACATAAATCAATTTGAATTTTATTTTTAAAGAATGCAGCTTAAAGTTTACAAAACACATTTTTATAACAAATATATTTTCTACAGTATACAGAAAGGACATAAGTTAAAAGCTGAAAAAAGTAACTCTTACCGCTTTGGAATTTTTTTTCTATTTACCTAAAGGTTTTTATAAAACTCGGTTTACTAAAGTGGAGTGATCCAGGACCAAAGGTATGTATAATACAACTTGTTGGACGAAAATATGATCGATCATAGCTAATAGCTCGTCCAAAAACTCCAATAATCCAATAAGCTTTTTATAAATAACTCCACGGTGGATATTGATAAATGATCTATTTGCTCGATAATTTAATTTGCTTTGTTTTTAGCTATTAATTGAAACAACATCTTCTCTTAAAATTCCAACTGTGTGAAAAGCGATCCTGAGGAACACTTTAAACGTTTCTAGTTGGAACATAAAGGAAGAAGCTTCGAGAAACAATCATCTTCCAGCGCATCGCAAAGAGTCGCGTTTCGTCGAACCATCGCGAACGCTTACGACTTGACTTTCCGCTTTCCTGCCGTGCAATCGCCTCGCGCATGACCTCCTTCTATTGCCTATACCAGAGCCGAAGAGGGCAGCTTCCTTTAAACCCATTAAAAGTCCTTCTTTTTCTCTGTGTGCTTCTTCTTTCCCCCCACTTCAATTCCATCCCTCGCTTCTCTCTATACAGCCATGAATGCTGCACTTGGAGTAGCGATTGCTTATCGAACGCACACCACCACATCCCGGGGCCGGTCACGTACGCCCCGTGGCTGCCATCCATCGTAAAGCAAGCTTTATCTGCGCGCTTTTCGGCGCAACATTTGAAACCCCGCTTATGCTCCGTCCGTCCAAGTCCGTCGTAAAAATTCGGTTACATCTTGGTGCATCCCAGGCCAACCACAAACCGGGTCCTATAACCCCAGCATCAGCAGCAGCAGCAGCAGCAGCAGCAGCGTGAAAGATGCAATTCGTTTCTGCGCGAAAAGGCGAAATCGCAAGGCGCAGCAGCAGCAGCAGCAGCATAATGTTTCGTTTTCGCGTACACCATTGCCACAGAACAATGCGATCGTCGGGCGGATCGTGGCAGGATGTGGCAAACCATCGCGGTAACAACTCCCCAAAAAACCGGTCACAAGTGCCGCTAGTTTCTTCGCGTTTCTTTAGGACTTTTTTGGCCCCCTGCCCGGGCCGGCTCCTTGCGTCCACCAACCCATCGTTCCGTGATCAGGCCAAGCTAAACTCTCTCCCGCGATCCCGAGCCTATCGCTACACCGCCTGCTCACGATCCTCGCAGCATAATTTGCGCTTTCCTCTTTGCCCACCGACAACAGGCAGTGCGGCTCCACCAGCTTACAACTTCTCTCGCAGCGGCACCACAGTTCAATAGCTTTTGCGGACGGGGCTGAAAAGAGGATCCACAATAAGGATCATTACGGGGTGCCTTTTGCCTCGCGGACGGCCAAAAAGTAGCCACATCACATTCGTGTAATATTTGGCCACGTTTTTGGGCGTACATTTATTTGATCACTTGCTTCGTTTCGCAACGCTTCTTCCTGTTCCTGGTTTGTGTCTTAGCGGCTGGCGTGGCTCTTTCTGTAGCGAAAGATTAATCACTCGCCTTTGCCGATTGCTAGTGTGTGATGGGCTGGCACTAGGACTGCTAGAGAGCAGCCCACCAACCGTTCCCGGCAATTTGGGAATTATACGTTCCATTTCCCGCGATTGAGAACTGCGCAGTAAAACACGATTCCGCGGTGTGGAAAGCTCACTGGAACAAGATGAATTTTGGTTCTTTTTTCCTGGCGGCACTATCGGCTATGGTATAGAAATTAAATGATTTTTTAAGAGTTACTTGCCACACAAAAACTACCTATAACACTGCAAATGTTCGAGCTAGCGCGAATGGCAAAACGATTTACAATCGCTGCTGATTTCAGATTGCATTATTGTTAACAATCGATCGGAGGATATCATACCGGTTCCATAGGAGCAACGATTCAATGTAGCAAAAAAGCAATATGTAAGCATCGGTGACAAGAACAGTAATGGGAAAATATGTAAATCATGCTGCAATGAAGTGAGCAATGTTAACAAACTCGTAGCAAAGGCCGCAACAAAACAGCGAAACAGCGGTCGCCTGAACGCGAAACATAAATGTCACTTTCAATCGAACAATAGCAATGAAAATCAGTTTAGCGCGAAATGGTTATACTACAGTATACGGCCGTATCATTGACACATTGAAATGTGAAATTTCCTTACAATGGCAGCGGCTGTAAAAAAGCATGGAAACATTTGAACAAACAGGTGGTCAAAATGGGAGGGAATCGTGTATCTTTGGTATACTAAAATGGTACCAACTGACCTGCGTTGCCATCCGCTAAATCATGTGAATGAATCATGAAGGCTGTCCGAAATAATGCTTTTAAGTAACGAAGCTAGATATGCTTAAGCATCCTTTTTAAAAATGTTTCTTCACCACACGAAGAACCGATAGTGTAGGTGTTAATCTTAACATATTTTTTCTACAGTTAACAAAATTGAGTTTTGCAGCGGACTATGCTATAGACATGTTTCCTTCTGAATATAACTTGTTAGATTAATTTGAGGTTCCACGCCCTGGCTGGTCATCCGGTAGGGTAAAGGGCTAAAACGGTTTTACGAGGTGAGTAGTTGCATGCCATTGTCATGATAGTTTTCCAATTTCCTTGAAACTCAATTGCGGGCCAAAAACGTCGATTTTTTTCATAATTTATTATTAAACATGCTCTTCACGCTCCAAATTTAGCAAAACATGAATGTAACAAATGATTATCCTTTAGTTAGTTGTTCAAAACATCCTGCGATTTAAAAGCTTTTGAAGTAATATGAGGAAACATGATTAAAACAAGAAGATAGTATACCTATACTTACAGGCAAAGATACTCTTATATGCATTATACAAAAATGTGACTTTCTTCTTTTCATTGGCTATGGGAAACGGATGACAAATAGGAAAGACAAGGAAAAAATATCCCAATTACCGGCCAAATAAGGTGCATCGTTACATTTCGAGTTGTCACCGTCGTGGTTCCCAAACCTTCAAAATACCTGTGCATACTATCGCTTGGAGTGGCCCAAGTATCGCAATATAGGTGCACTCTAAAATGCCGAGCACGTTCTGTATCTTGCCAAACGCGCAAAACCGGAAAGGTACGCGGACGATGATTGTGCGAATATTGTCTAATTTGTTATGTGACCTACTTACCGGATCCGGACAACAAAGGCAATGATTCAACGTCGCTTGTCCTAAAAACCATTTTGTAATCATTTCAGCAAATGACCGCTCCGTAGCGTTGTAATGACTCGTACGGAAAGAGAATGCCTTCCCATGACTCACTGTCCCCATCTTTTGGCGAGGAATTTGTTGCAGTTTCACTTTTAAAACTCTCGCGATCTACCACTACAAAACGTCTGCTTCAGGAGAAAGATAATGCAGAGACGGTTTGGCTGGCGGAACATTGAATTACTTAGCACAGTTCCATAAATATTTTCATAGAGCATATCATTATGGATTAATTAAAAAGAAAGAATCTTCGATCTGGAAGGATAATACCTCTAAGATTCATTTTATTAACGAACAAATACGTGTTACTATCAATACTATCAATACTTTTCAATTCCAATTCAAGTAAAATTGACCTATAAATATTATGCAAAGGATAAAGCACCAATATGGATTCATCATACATCGCATAGTATGTGAATATGAGTCAAGGTGCTTCAGCATCCATCTCCAAAACGTAACAAAGCGGTTACGATTGTTTCGGTTTTTTTTGTGCTTGCGTATTGCTTCATTAAAAATATGCTTTATTCCAAAGTGCATCCCATGGATGGTACATTTTTTTTACACAAATATGAGCACGCATTTATTAAAAACCCGCTGACACAGTAGCTGTTTTGAAGGGATGGCATGGCGAGAGTCCTTTTATCTGCTGTTGACCACAGTGTTGGAATGTGAACCAACCAGCTCGACCAAATGCCATGGAATCCATTTAAATCCCATCTGCTACCGTATGCTACTCATTACACCGAAGCTGATCGGACATTATCTGGCATTTATAGGACTATGAGAATGGCAGCAAAAATAGAGATATGTTTTCGACAGTTGCACCGTTTGTTGGGAAACAATGAGATTCTAACAAAATGCGATGGTAGTGGCTTGATCTTCGATTAACGTAGCAATGACTCGATGATAGTCCAATGAATCATAAATGAATTCAACGAGTAAACGCAAATTGAAACAGACAGGCAACCAATCATGTGTACAGTATAACGTGTTTGTAAGGAATTTCAAACAGTTATTGTTAACGATAATAGTGATGAACATTACAATACACTTTTATGATTATAAATTTTCAAATATCGTCTATACTTGTATAGTATCCTATCTATACATGTACATGCAACAATTACAAATATGTTGTCCATGTTTCTTTTATAAAAATTATCATTAACATCGGCTAATGAAAGAAGTCAAAATTTACCTTTCAGGGATACTGTCGAGTAGGGATCGGTTTAAGGCGTTTCAAATACTTTCTCGGAACGAAACGTTTGTCTATAGGATACCGTTCAGTTTTATTACCGTAACGGTGTTCTTCAACCTTTTTGTCACCTATTAGTCTGCGACAAAAAGCTTTACCTGATGTTGTCACATTAACATTACCTTGGACATGTGTCTTTACCTACCTATTTTGCTTACCTACGATTTCTATTATGACTATTTCACAGTTTGGTATTGATGTGGAGATAATTATGTCACTTCATTTACAACACCCCTTCCAGGGTCATACTTAAGATAAGGCTACACAGTGCGCAGTCCTAATCGCAATTCCATTGGAACAGCAAGAAGAAATTAGAAGAGTTATACAGTCACATTTATCCGATAAGTGAAATTGAACTAGATTATCTTTCCTGATAAATGTGGATGGTATTATAAAGTTTACAACACCGTTGCACACTGGTATAGCGCTACTACCTGCACTCTGTAGTAGCTGCAGATAACATTCGACCGATGCATTTGTTCATAGACTTACAAAGAAAAGAAAGTTTATTTTGTCGAATGAGGTTGTTTTTGTAAGGTTTTGTTCAATTTAAAATTGATTGTTGGCAGTAACTGACAATTTCAAAGATTCCATAAGCCATTACCTTTCAAAATGTTATGCAATTTGTGCGATGTCACACGAGGTTTTAATCACTGCGAAGGTTCTGAAATTCAGTAATTAAAAAACATCCAATATCCTGTCAAATTAGCATAGCAAAATGTGTATAAAAATGCATTGTGTCGTTTGAGGCGGCGGGATGAATTTGGTTTTTTGTTTTTTCCCGGAAATATGATGCATGAAATAAATTATAATACACGATGTCACGATGCGGATCCTCCTCTTCATCCCACAGCCTCGTTCCTCGTTACGTCCTGCCTGTACTTTCGCATCTATGTAACCAATTTGCGGTTAAACACTATGTGTAAAATTGTAGACATGTACGCATATAAAGGTATTTCCAAAATAAAAAAATAAAACATCCACCCACGATAGCAAATCGACAGCATCCACTGAACGGCCGAGGGAAAGGAGAGTAGCAGGGGAACCGAAAAAGCACAAAAAAAACTCCAAAAAACCAATCACCAAAAAAGGAACATCCTTTCCATCGGTGCATAGCCCCACCGCGTAGCCACCGCTCCCCGTAGACCCCAGAAAGGCTGCACATTTTGCATTCAAACATATATAATTTCAATGTGTCTGTGTCGCGATCGGGTCATTTATGTGAGACCCATAAAACATATAAAAGTATTTGCTCGCGAGCCTAACCAAACATAATCTACGCCTACGAAGCGATAACGTGCCCGAGCCACGAAAATGGCGTCCAAAAAAGGCGGCGACGAGCCAATCCGAAGGCGGCCAGTAAAATAATAAGAATTAATTATCATCGGCACAACAAAGCCCAAAATAATTATGCCCACATACCGCGCTCTCACTGCCTGCCACTGGAACGCTGCGGGGGGCATGTGATCGTTGGTGCTCGGCCGAGCGGAGCATACCTGGACTACTGCTGTTGGTGCCAGGAATCGCCGAAAATCCTGGGACACACAGATTCCACGGAACGCAGTGCAACGCGTTGTCATTCAATTATGTTGGGGCCTCTACTACTAGCACAGCTCGTAGCTGTAAGCAAGGGTGGAGTGGCCGGAGACAGTCGTCAGTCAGTAAATATTTTTCTGTAAATAATTATTTTCGGCTACTGTCGGTCGGTACTGTGCGAACCGAATGGCAAACTATGCTGCATCCGAGCGGGCTAGAGCACAGGAAAGGGGAACCTTTAGACGCGGGCACCGGGAAATTTTGGCCAACGCATTATATGCATTACGAGTGCATCGAGTTATCCTTTTTCCATTCTCACCGAGCGCGCGTATTCGAATTCATTATCTCATGCTAAATTAATGTCGTGCTGGCCAAATCGCCATCCAACAGTGTCTTCTGTTCCGCTGCTTCCCGATTCGGCCACTCTCTCTCGGATTGGCCAGAGGTCCTCGAGTGGTGCCGTGATGAAAATCGGGAAAACGAGTGATCCAACCCACGCCCGGCCAAGTATACAGCAGCTTCATCAGCCGCATCAAATGAGGTAAATAAATAGGAAATGCACAAAACGCCCGGGGGCCTAAAAAACGACGAACAAAAATGCCAAAATGATTATAACAACAGGATGATAAAGTAAAAAAATGAAATAAAAATGGAGCATATAATAATGAAAAATAATACCGTTCCGTTTCCATTACCGGGTGGAGGTGGGTCGGCGGATGTTGCCATTGCCGCTCTCACCCACTCCTGTCCTTCTGAGCACCGCGTTGAAGTGATGAATCCCAGCTGTA
>NC_064877.1:12417500-12425000 GCF_943734665.1 Anopheles aquasalis
GTGTTCGCGAAGAAAATCGGAAGGCGAAAGCACCGCGGGAGAAACGGAGACATTCCGAAGCGAACGCATCGTGATCAGCCGTGGCGTATCGATTCTGGTGACGATCGATGTGCGTTCGCGCACCGCCCGGTCTCTTGGTGGCCCGGTCAAACCACGGAGGAAAAGGAGGTCACATGTACGCATGTTTTCTCAAAACTTTCACGAAATTTCCGTATCGGAACGTCCACCCACCCACCCACTCCGGCCCGGGAGCATAATGTGCAGGCGCGATGGAGGATCTTCCAGTTCGTTCGAGTGAATGAATTCGTTATCCACCCCTTCACCCGCGAGCATGCGTTGAACAGCAATCTCGAGTGTGGCCGCGATACCGGATCAACATATTAGCATTTTACCATGACAAATGAATTCCAAATTGTGCCGAATCTTGTTTGCACGCAGCGGACCATGATTTTCGCTTTCTTCCATCACGCCCATCTCAATTAAGCGCCCATCAGCAGCAGCAGCAGCAGCAGCAACTCACAGTTGCTAACGGTGCTAATCGTTGCGGTTAACTACCGCTAACTGGAGCAGCTAAAATGCTTCAATAGGCTCACAGGTTCATTAACAAAGAATTCTAAATGAACCATTCTGCATCTCGAAAGATCGCGCTTCGAGCGAACAGGCGGCATAATGCATTCGCCGGCAAATGAAGTGCAGATCGAGCCACCGTTACCGTTACCCATGAGGGCCAACCACAAATTGGTCGATTAGCAGTTCTCATGCTGTGATACTGACGATGGGTGGTAGGGCAACGTAATGGACAACGGAACCTTGTTATTGGCAACACCAGTGGAACCGTTGTTCGCTTCAATTGAGCTTTTATCTTATTAATGCTCCATTATGATTCCCTTCAATTTTCCGTTTTTTTTTTGGCACACAACCACGTGCGCACGTATAATTGCTGCCATAATCTGGAGTACCATTTGAATAAACGCTGCTAACTGTTTTTTGCGAAACGTGATCACGGCCATTCACATACATTCGGAGGGAAGGATCACTTGATCAACCGTACCAAATATCAACTATAGATATGCATGCGTTCCTCGCTTGTCAATCATTGAAGTCTTTTGTTTGATATTTGTTTTCCTCAAACGTTTGACGTCAATTTTTGGAAACAAAAAATAAAAAAAAAACATCCGTGCTACAATCCATCCATCGTATGTAATCCCATTACGTTGTTCGCCATAGAAACCACTTTCCGGCCTACTCAGCGTGATGCGCGGTTGTTACTTCATCGCGCAGAAACCAGTTGTTCACACGCATGTGCTCGATCTGCCTTCTGCACCGTTCGCTTCTTCTAATTACCGTTAAAATAGTAAATTACGATCTATTCTCTCCGCGTTACCCCCGCTTGTCCCTTTCCCCAAGTACGGAGACGCAGCGTGTGACCCCTGGTATAGCCACGCTTGGCGCAATTTTCTGTGTAAGCTCGCGATCACTAACCACACAGCAGTTCTACCAGAACAAACGTTCGTTTGGTTATTGAATCAGGGATTTTTTAAACAAAATATATGTGCACACGATCACTGATAAGTTCAAGTTCACAGGACTAAACCAATGCGGTCCAACACGGTTCAATCCAACTATGCCCACGTCTTGCGATGCGATGAGCACATCGAGAACACAACTAAACCGTACCTTTCTCCTCGAAGACTGGCGACCAACTGTGCGGATGATCGGAAGAAAGCGGCCCATGACACAATTTTGCTGTGGCTCTGGCCGTCCATCTCCACCACCACCACCACCACTAACATTACCGCCACGGCCAGAAGCACCATAGCGGAAGGGAGTTCCGCAACACGCGCCAGATCGATGATGGTATCGGCGGTTGGCTATCGGTTGGTCGTGCTGCTGCGCCTTCGATTCGCTCGTTCACAGCTCGTTCGTTCGCCATCGTTCGTTCGCTTTAATGTTTGTTTCTTCAGTGTGGTTCCACCGTCATCAGGCCATAAGCTTGATTCTAACGGTTCCCCATATCTCTTTCTCTCCATCTTCTCGCAGTGGCCAATGGCTCGGGATGTACCGCTGATTCCACCACTCCCCACACATCTCAAATCTTCGCATTCCGCCTTGCCGTCCTCGGCATACTCGTACGCTTGTGAGATTCTGGTGGGTAGAGCAGGTGGTAAGAATGTACGATGATCATGCTGCTCGGTGTTTGCGTCTTGCGGTGAGCGTGGGATAACACGCTGCATATGGACAATATGCTTTGTTTGCGAAGAGAAAAGGATGGCCAATTCGGAACGGAATTGATTTTTTCGTCACAGAGAAGGCGTTTTCTGAGGTGCTGATGGATCAAACATGATTCATCTTGTTTTAAATTGTGGCACAGATTGGCCAGAAATCACAATGATGCAGATTGATTTGAAACCACCAATTTTTGGTCAATGAAAAAGTCTTTTAGCAAGTCACAAAAAGGCGTATAACATTCGTCTACCTTCGATACCTTGAAGCCAGGGTGACAAAGGCTTGAAACCGATCGGTTGAATTGTGCCAGTTTCACGTGCCGTAAGCGTTGTGGCGACAGTTTTGGTAGCGCTTTCACTAGCGAAAGGTTTGTTTTTCGTCTCTTTTTCCGGCATGTGCATGGACGGCGCTGGTAATGCGCGGAATGGTTCTGGTTTTGGACCTGCACACGTGATGCTCTCAAATACGTGCTGAT
Source organism: Anopheles aquasalis (assembly GCF_943734665.1). Taxonomy (NCBI): domain Eukaryota; kingdom Metazoa; phylum Arthropoda; class Insecta; order Diptera; family Culicidae; genus Anopheles; species Anopheles aquasalis. Next base: position 12,420,202 of record NC_064877.1, read on the forward strand.
GTCCCACTTGTCACTTTCCATACTCGCGAATTCCATGCATCGATGCAAACGATGGGTGCAAGTGGCGAGCATTCACTTTCATTGCTAGCTGCCGGACTGTGATGACCGCTTTTCCAAAGCTAGACTAGCAAGCAACTGCTCCCGGACCTTAACACTTCTGGTACCAACATTTAAACAGGGAATGATTTAATTAGCTATTTAAATTTATTATTGTTTTTCCCCCTTTTCTGTAACATTTCCTTATCATAGGAACCGAAATGTGTGGGCCTGCAATGAAGCAACGCTGGAGCAACGGAAACGAAACACGAAAACCAAATTGCAATCTCTTCTAAAACGCTTCCTTGTTTTTAATGATATTTAAGCATTTTGATCAAAGATACAATGCACATCCACAGTCACCCGCCCCAACATAGCATAAACAACATAACAAAATACAGCTCTACACCCTTCCATTGCGTCCCATCGATTGTTCGTTGACTCTCGATCAGTTCCCTCACCGTCGCGAGTTCCGCTCGTCCTATGAGGAGAGACCGAGCGTTTTGCGAACGATCCGCTTGGCAATTTTGTTGAATTCTTCTCGATTCTCGCGCCACATGATAGCTGCATCAACGTTAGCACCGGACTCGTCGTTTGGTTCTGGAAAGGGACATAAAATGCAGATAAACTCATTAAGTTCGGTATTCGAGGAATCATTGATTAGTGTCCCGGCCTGTCCTTACCTGCCAGCATGCTGACTACACTTAGCAAGATTTTTTCCACACTCTGTACAGGGCTCCACCGCTCCGCGGATAGCTCGTATCCTTTGAAATAAGAGATTGAATACGAAAGTAGTAAAGAAAGGTTCACAAATTTGCTCTGGTAACACCAGCTTACCTAGTGGGTCGTCTCCGGGTGCATGTAAAATCGATATGCAAACGCGGCCATCGGTAAAAACTAAATAGCGCCAAAGGGAAGAGCATTAGGCAACATAAGTAAAAAAAAGACGCTGCTCTGCTTGAGCGTACTACTTACTATTTGGATGGAACATTTCACACGTAAACTTCATTTTAGGCGGACTGAGCGGATAGTCGGGAGGAAAGACGAGTTTTGCTGTAAATATGCCACCCTCGAAGCAGGTGCCTTCTGGTCCACTGAAATGAAAGCCAACCAGCCAGCAAGGTCAAGACAGACCAGCAAACAAGGGCAGTAGAGGCAACTTACGTTATAAGTGCTTCCCATTCGAAGAAGTTTTCCTCACTGATGGGACCCGCAATGATGCCTTCCGGAGGGTTTAGCGTGAGTTCTGGCACAGCAACGATACGCAGGACAAGGAATGGCAAATTAGCATTTTATCATAACATACGGTTCGATAACGGAACGTGACCGTGCATCATTATTGTGCAACGTAGCCCACGACGACCTTTACATCTCTCTGCGGAGGCACGGGGCAGCCTGTTCCATTGTTGGCTTTAACCGCACAGCTGGATCAGCTACTTACGCTTGTATTCGGCCATCAATCTTCTTAAGGCAGAGCCTGCCATTGTGCAATTAGGGCAATCGGTGCTTAATCCGGGCGGTGCGACAAAACGAAAAAGGGGTTTCCTCGGGGGACCAAGTTTCTCTTTTCTGGTAATTTTGCAAACAAACACGCAACAAAAAAATCGGACTTTGACGTCGTGATTTTGACAGCGCCTATGTTTACGTCGCCACGGCCTGGAGGCGCACACATACGCATGCACGCACGATTTTTGGGAAGGAATCTGCGGTTTCTAAAATCCAATTTTACGAAATCCGCACTACTCTGGTTCCATGCGGACATTCGCCATCGAATTATGGTTTTTGCCTTTTTATTCCATTAACTATCACGCGGTAGTTTACAACAAGCTAGCTTTATAGTCCCGCTTGCAGACCGAAGCCAGGACCCTTGGGCTCTTCCGTGAGCGATGTAAGCCCCTTGACCGGTTCCGACGCGTATCGGCCATTGCGTGGACCAGGGCGCGGATTCTTTCCTTGCTTTAGGCTATCCAGAATTTCTTCCGTATCGGCCACGCTCAAGTCTTCCTACGATTGAGTGAAGCAAACGCTTGTTATCAATAGGATCATAAAACACTATCCGGCGGTAATACTAACGTAGTAATCATCGTTAACGGCTAGCATTGGGGCGTTGACACAGGCACCCAAACACTCCACCTCCGAGATGGTGAACAAGCCATCCTTCGTCGTCTCTCCGACACCGATTCCGAGATGTTTCTACGGAAGAAATGCATTCATTAGACGTTGCTTTAGAGACAAGCAAGCAAAAGAAGCTGGTGCTGCATACCTTACAGGCCGCTAGAACCTCATCTGATCCACACAGCCAGCATGGTGTGGTGGTGCACACCTGGATGTGGTATTTGCCCGTCGGTTTGCGCATAAACATCGTGTAGAAAGTGGCCACCTCGTACACACGCATATGCGCCAGTCCCAGAATATCGGCCACCTTGTGCATGGCGGAGATTGGCAGCCATCCGTGCTGTCGCTGGGCCAGATCCAGCAGTGGGATCATAGCACCGCGTTTGTGCCCTTCCGGGTAGATGTTTAGGATGGCTTCAGCACGCTGTAATGAATAGCGGGATCCGCTCAATTAGTACGATAGCGCATTCCTCTAGGGGCAGGTTCAGCGATGCCAGTACCTTCTGGTTTTCGGCAGTAAACTCGAACGGGATGCTGGGGTTATCCTCGGGAGTATCGCGGTGCACGAACAAGTTGTCGCTCATCTTCACCGCCGACGTGCTGAGCGGCCGTACCGCCGCAGTCCTCTGCAAGTACCGGGGGAACTTATGTAATACTGGCCATCACAACAAAACTACCGATGCCACAGGAAGCCACTGGTCAAGGACCTCTGCGGGCAGCTTACCAGAGTGTTGGCAAATAGGCGCAACATCGCTACTTGCTTCGCAAAGGATTTTCCTGCGCAAAGAAAATTCAGCAACCAGCCGCGGATCCTCTAATTCCCACCCAGCTGACAGATTTCTCAATGTTATGATTTTGCGAAGCCCTTGTCAAAACCTATGAGCGTCCAAGGCTTTTTAGAGCGAATCCAGGCTACTGAGTACAGAAAATTGAGGTGCCTTTTGATAAAATTATACAGAAAATTTAAATAAGTAAACTTTAGCGCAAAACGAGCAGAAAATTAAATTATTTCAGTGTTTACAGTGTGTAGAACACTCCCTGAATTCCGAGACTGTCAAGTTGACTGTCAAATCGACTGTCACGGCGAGCACGTTTTCGAAACGATTTGGAAGTGTGTGCGCGGCGCGGTCAACCTTTTGGAAATTCGCGTTAAAACGGAGTGAAAACTGCTTACCGCGCTTAGGTTTCGTTTAGGAAATAGGCCAAAATGTTTGTTCTCTACGAAACGCCGGCAGGCTATGCCATTTTCAAGGTAAGTTTACCGATCCAGAGCTCTCCCGGTGTACCCGGCGACCGTGATGCTCTTGAAGGCGACGCGCGTGGACACCCATCATGTTTCGGAGGTTATAAAGCGGATCATTTTTGTCTTTGCAGCTTTTAGACAACAACAAATTCAAAGAGATCGACAATCTGTATCTGGAGTTTGAATCGCCAGAGAAGGCCAGCAAAATGTAAGTTTCGTTCGGTGTCCCCTGACCCACGATTTCTACCCTACAGACGCTTAGTTCCGTTTGATCGTGGAAGTGAAGCGATTGAATTTTAAGACGCGTCTAATAGCAATCCATGCATAAAATTTCACCTTACCGTCGTGAAGAATCTAGATTTGTCGTAAATTTTGCTTTTATGCACATCCTGCCATCAACTATCGTATGCCGCCGGGTGTAGGTCTTGTGTCAAAAGAACACTATCTAATTCCTCCATCTCTAAATTTCAGCGTTAAATTGAAGCATTTCGAAAAATTTGCCGACACAACTGAGGCCCTGTCTGCGGCGACCGCCGCGGTTGAGGGTAAGGTCTCGAAATCGCTCAAGAAGGTGCTGAAGAAACTGGTGGTCGATGATGTACAGGAACAGCTACTGGTGGCCGATGCCAAGCTGGGCAATGCCATCAAGGACAAACTGTCGCTACAGTGCGTTTCCAACACATCGGTTCAAGAGCTGATGCGTTGCATTCGCAGCCAATCGGAGAATCTGCTCTCAGGACTACCGAAGAAGGAAATGACGGCCATGTCGCTGGGTTTAGCTCATTCACTATCCCGCTACAAGCTCAAGTTCTCGCCCGACAAGATCGATACGATGATCGTGCAGGCCCAAAATCTGCTGGATGATTTGGACAAGGAGCTGAACAACTATATGATGCGCGTGCGTGAATGGTAAGAAGGGAAGAGGTCCACAACACTTAACGAACAAGGCATTACGAACGCATTCTTTTGGGTCTTCTTGTGAAGGTACGGATGGCATTTCCCTGAACTGGGAAAGATTCTTACCGACAACGTGGTGTATATTAAGACGATCAAACTCGTCGGTACGAGAGATAACATGGCGGATACGGATCTGTCGGACATCTTGATGGAAGAGCTGGAACAGAAAGTGAAAGAAGCGGCTGAAATTTCTATGGGTAGGTAAACGATCCATGACGAGCCAAATAGAGCGGATTATTTATTCGTAAATATTCATGGTGCTACAGGTACGGAAATATCGGATGAGGACATTCTTAACATCCAGAATCTGTGCGATGAGATCATATCGATCAACGAGTATCGTGCCCATCTGAGCGACTACCTGAAGGCTCGAATGATGGCTATGGCTCCCAATCTGACGGTGCTCGTCGGAGAAACGGTCGGTGCCCGGTTGATTGCACACTCCGGA
>NC_064877.1:12435000-12437500 GCF_943734665.1 Anopheles aquasalis
TCGTCGCTTCATCGACACATTTCAACTCGCGCATACCTCGCGGCTCCTGCGGCACTGCTCCCGGTTCCGAGTGTCCAGGAAAATCTCCGTCACCAACCGTACCAGACCTAGCCCTTCCATACCCATGGCAAACGGCCAGTAGCGACCAAACGCTGCTCCTGCTATGCCAGGAGGTTCAGATGAAACGGCGAATGTCATCATATCTTGTCCGTCCGTGCGCGTGTTCCGGACATGCGCACCTCGAGCGCCATCGTCTGCCACCCAACCAACCAACCGACTGTTGATGATCGATACTTCCTGCTGCGGCATACTCCACCACTTGCCCCCCTTTTGCGCCATGGCGCACTGTTCTAGGCTAATAATTACTGGCCACTAATGCTTGGTATGTATGCGACGTTAGATATCCTGCCGTTTGGAGCCGGAGCCCTTGTGTTGTGCCGACCACCACAAGCGTTGTCGCCAGCATGGCGTCTTTGTTTCACCTTCGTGGGCCTGTCCGTGGGCTCGTGGTCGAGTGCAGACCATCCAGTGAGCGCTGATGGTAACTTGCAAAACCTGGCCCCCATAACCATGGCCTGGAGTAGAGGACTATTATTGTCCTGACGGAACCTCGGTGCACTAGGCCGTGCGGGCTTTTGTGGGCTTTGCTAGGACGATGATGATTATTATTGCGAGTATATTGTCCAATTAGCGCAACGTCCTATGCGACTCGGACCTGAGGGGAGTACCTGCCGGCCATCATGACCGGTGCTAACTTGCTATGTACCGTGGCGCTCCGAAAGGATGCACAGCAGTTCATCCAGCGCACAAGAAACACTCCGGATCGATCGGGGAAATGGATCGATCGTGGTGTGTTTGTTCCGTTCCAATGTGTTTAGCTATGCTACTGCTAACCGAATACATAGTTTCGACGGATTGTCACATTGGCTCGTGCGTCCGTTGTCCTGTTACTGGCGATACTGGCATGTTGCCTGACTGCCTGCCTGCCTGCCTGCCTTCTTGTCCGGTGTCTATTCTAATTCGATTGACAGGCCCGGGATGCAGGTTTCAAACCGAGCACCGAGCTCAAATATGGCTCATGTTTTGATAGCGCACATCCATTTGTCACATTTGCCCGTTGCCGTAGTGCGGTCACTCCCGGGAGAGCGGACCATCCCTTGGCCTCCTCATCCGGTGTTGGATGTCACACTACATATGGACGCAATGTAATAAATATTCAGTAATGCTATCGCCGTAATGAAACCAGTGAGTGAGTGAGTGAGTGAATGAGTAGGTGAGTGAGTGGAGCAATCTTTTTAATTGATTGCCGTCAGGTCGTTGGGGTCCCCCGGATGCCACGGTCCGATGGCTATTGGCTTCTGTAATAGAAACGTAAATTGCGTTTCCAGTATGCGCCCCGTGGCTCCAGTAATAACTGTAATCTAATGAGAATGCGCTTCCTCGAGTTCTGGCGAGATGTCAGGACGAAGGCCAAACGATTACACAACGCAATTATGGACAGGGGACAGGACTCATTTCAAATGTCTGTCCAATGTCGCTCCACCTCGTGCGAGTTGTTTAATTAGCTTTCAACTAGCGAGATTGTAAGTTTGCTCCTCCAAGTGTTATGTCGCTTAACGATTCTTAACATTACAAACTTGGTCCATTTTGTCTTAACAGAGGCATCGGATTGGATCATTGCTGTGGTGATCCTATTGTCAATATCAAAAGCATATGCTGCAGCATTACTTTATGCTGGCCGTTAGCTCACAATAGGTCCATATAAAATGTGTTACTTACCGTGTGCAAGCGGCAGGGGACACTGGCAAAACCATGGCTCGTTACGCGAAAGCATAAAAAGGTGCCCGACCCCATACTGTCCGAACAATACCAACCAATCTCAGGTACCTGCCATTTGCGTAATCACGATACACTTTATGAAATGAGAAGAAGAGGAACACGACCAGCAGCAACAGCAGCAGCCGTTTCCAAATCGTTCATCGATGGAGCGATATTTTTAGGTTGCCATTCTTGATTCTCCTGTTCTTTCTACTCCAGGCTTTTGCTGTGTCTGTCTCCAAAGGCGCGCTCTTCTGTGGGGGATAATGTTGAATTTTTAAGGAAAAAATCTTTATCCAGCACCTACTATCCCCGATGGGGGTGGGCGAGGATGGTTGATCCTTCAACCCGCTCAGAGGGCTCGACCGCGCGTCGTCACGAAGCACCGTATGGAACGCTGTGTGTGCCCACCTTCGCTTACTTTAAGATGGAATCTCACGCTGGCTGGTAAATATTTAATTCAAAACGTTTTTCCCTCCCGGTATCGTCAGCCCTCTCCGTTAAGGCGTGTGTGCGACATGGTGGGGGGGGGGGGGGGAGGGGGAGGAGGTCACAGATTTAAAGAAATTTGGACCACGATATTCCATTGAAGGGAGGCCGGTCGGGAAGGTGCGAAGCTGGTTGAACCCGCGATCACATGAAATCGGTGCCGCGGCGGTGTGCGATGATTTTTTTTTCGCGT
>NC_064877.1:12455000-12460000 GCF_943734665.1 Anopheles aquasalis
AGCCAGCATTCAGCACCGGTGGTAGCGGTGGTTATTTTAGCTCGCTTAGCCCCACACAGCTTCAAGTGGATCATGCAAACACCAATCACAAACTCAAACTCTTAGGAGAACGGAAACCCTTCGGAAAGAAATTGGCCGCGTGGTCGCGTTGGAATTGTTCCCCGAATCGAGTGTCTCGAGAGAGAGAGAGAGAGAGAGAGAGAGAGAGAGAGAGAGAGAGAGAGAGAGAGAGAGAGAGAGAGAGAGAGAGAGCGAGAGCGAGCGTGAATGAGATACAGCGTCAGCAGCAAGGACTAAGGAAAGGCAAAACAAAACGAGAAAGAGGGAAGAAAAAGAATAACGGAAAGCAGCAGCAGCAGCAGCAGCAGCAGCCCATTATTACCTTCAGGGAATTGCCAAACGTCGTAGATCGGACCCCGGGTTTTTGGCCCCACCGGGACCATTCAATGCATAATACAGCACAAGTGAAGCATTGTTGAAACAACCGTTTTTCAAATCCATGTTCCCGCTTATCATAACACACACGGACACAAGCGGACGCACGCATAGTACCGAAGCAAGGGAACCAAATTCGTTGTTCCCGTTCCCCAGTGAATCCGACGGACCAACCGACCGGTATGGACATGTAGATTTCTCGAACGTCGTCCAACGTTTTGTCGGTCCAGACAGGACCAGGCCTCTGTGGCCAACCATCCAACGGTGCCACTTGTCGCTCAAGCAGTTCGTCAATGTGCGGCTCGCAATACGATCGCCGAACATCTCAATTTTCTCGCGTGTTTTGTGGCCGCCACGTGACACGGCACGTGTGTGTCCTCCCGGCATCCCGGCCATGCCACGCCGGTTACGCTCGAACACCTTCGATCACAAGAGGGGGAAGAAGATGCACGCCACGGTTCGCTCGCTGTAGTTTGTGTAAAGATATTTCGTTTCAATTGATATTTATGACATTGCGCGAGATATCCTGAAACAAAAACGGGGACTCGGCGAGGGAGTGAGCGTCGCGTCCCCTTTAACCAACACACAAACGCACGAACGCACTGGCAGCACTCGGGAGCTGTAATTGATCACAAACAAAATCAATTACTGTAATGAGAAACAAACCGAAATTGCACTTTACATCGACACTCGGCGGGCGACGGCCCGATACCGCGGTGCACAAGTGGTGCGCCATTAATGTGGCCAATAGTAAGGTTTGGTAAATTGTTTTATAGTTGTTTTTATTTCTTTTTCGATCCCCTGCCTCTGGTGGCGAGAGTTTTGTTCTTTGCCATGAGACCGTTTTGTTCTTTCCGGTGCTCGGTGGATGGAATATGAGGCGGGATGATGGAAATCAAGATAGGTTTCGTTACAAAACGGACGGCAAGTTTGCTGTCGTGATATCAGCAACGTTTGTTTGTTTGCTTGTTTAAAGTGTGTTTTTAAATTGTGGGGTTGCTAAAATCATAAATGATTGATGGCCAAGGATCATGCTCCTTACTTGATCTGTTCACTTCAATCGGTTGATTGGTTTTCAAACAAACGTTTTGAGAGTTTGGGTGTTAAAACCATGTGCATATTTTTTTTCTATCGCTCCAAAATGATGAAAACAAACCTGATGTCGAACAGTTACCTCTCAATTTTTCTCTTTTTGTATAAACATTAAATGTACTCGATTAACACCCTTGCGTCTTCATGAGTATCATATCGATCTGAAGCTGCAAAAGGACGAAAAACAGGAACAGAACTACAAAAGCGAATTATATTCAATTGAATTTAAGGTGCATTTTGTAATTTGTTTCATTTTTCACCAGTATTAACAAAAGGATCTTTCCATTTTAAATTTAAAAAAAATCATAGACAAATAATTATACAATCTTTTCTTCTGTGTTATACCACGGACTAGTTTTTACAGTTATAATTGAGCTTTAAGACAGATTTTTTTGTCCAATTATTAATATGTAGTAAAATATAGAAATAGAAAGCATTAAGAACAAAACTGTAAAACAAGGTGCTCAGTATATCAGTCAGCTCAATGTCAATTCTGAATGTTATACCGGCGATTCGTCTTACGATGAGATCAACCTTCATTTGCATCCAACACTCCCGCGCTAACACTATACCCCATTTGGGTTTGGTTCAGTCGTCATTTTCCACAATGCTGCTACTGCGCTGTTTGCTTCATATCCTTTCTGCACGCAGCGTAAACTCTCACTGTTTACATACGAACAATGGCGGGCGTAGGGCGCAGTAAACATTACTACGACCTCCCCTTTAGCTTAAAGGCGTTTACTCGCCAGCAAAATCCGGCCAGCTGGTATGAGAGTATGCGAGATGAATGTCATCGACGGCGGCGCAGCGGCGCTGGGCCGCGGAAAACGCAACGTTGAACGTGCCATGCCGGAAAGCAGAATCCTTCATCAATAACTAATGAAAGACGCGAGCCACCGCGAGTGTACCACCGTGTGCGGCCGCTATGGCCGGCGGCCTGTACCCACGGCCGACTGTTGCCGACGGGCATCAGCAGCATCGGGATCGATAGCGCGCGATGGTTTCACGCAAGAACCGCAAATTAAGTCCAAACCACGGAGGTGGTTGTATCGAGAATACGTTTTTGTTTCGCCAGTTGATGAAGCGAGTTGGCTTGGCGTTTTTTGTGCAACAGAAGAAATGGAGTGTATTTTTGGAGTAGAATTAATAAAATGACTCCAATGCTATCATTCCTCGTGACTCTTCTCCAGGAAAAACAAATGACAATCCGTTGGACCACCTGAATTCCTGGTTCCTGGGTCCTCAGCTGTCACAATAGACATATCCTCTCGCATGTGACCACACCGAGGACCGTGCGTAGATAAATCGATATTCTGCTGCCTGTATGCATGAAAACAGCCCATTACCGTGTTGCGTAGCGTCGTTTGGTGAAATCATGGTATAAATCTATTCCATTCCGTTTTTGGGCCACAAAGGACGCGTCGCAGCGCTCTCGATGTCCGTCTACTCGTCAGCATTGCCACTAATCTTGCCAGAACAGAGTTCTAGAGGGAGAGAGCGACAGAGCACGAGAGAGTGGCCGAGTAAGGGTGCTGCTACATCCGGCGGTGGTGAAAAGCCTTTTAGCTGTACCGGAAACGAACCTTGCTCGTCCGCCCCCCGCCCGTTTGCCGGCTCCAACGTGGCTCTCCATCTCTTCTCTCCTGCACAGAGTGTTCTGTTGTTGTTGTGCGACTGCGCGAGATGCTGCTGCTGCTGCTACCGTTATGTGTTGTATTGTGTTTATGCTACGCCATCCCCAACCTAAGGGCAAGGCAGCTGGCACTGATACTGGTGCTCCATTCCCAACATGGCAGCCATATCACGGCTATCACGGCAAACAAACACACGCGCAGGTGGGGTTGTCATCAGCCCGGCAGATCTCCCGGAAATGGATTTCCCGGTCGACGTTTGAAGCGAATACCGAAAATGGTTCCGGCCATCATTCCGGACCCGGAATGGATTCATTCTTCTCGCTGCGCTCCGGAGGCAATGAAATCACCAAATCGAACCGTATGCAAATGGCGGCGGTGGCGGCTGCTGTTCGTTCGGTTCGAACCAACCAACGAAGGCACCGCAAACGCAAAAACGGAACACGGAAACAAAATGGAAAATTAGAATAAAATAAATGGAACCGTAGCCCGGTGCCGACGCCGTCGGAATGGCTGGATGAAGATTCCTATGAACCACGGTACCTATAGCACGGGGTTGGTGGGAGAACCAAATCCAGAACCACCCTCGAGAAAAAAGGACCATCGAAAGAAACGGAATGAAATGGCCCCAGAATGGCCGGCCGGAGGCTCGGCGTTCGGTGGTTGCTTTGGAGTGAAAATATATATTTTTCAAACCGGAAGGTGGACATTTCTTTTAATGAAAACATCATGACGAAACCGGTGGCCTGGTGTCCCGGAGGCCTGGGGTTTTTGGGTTTGATAGACACATTTCGTTCCCTCTCCGAATCCGGAGGCGCAGTCGTTGAAAACGATGAGTCCATGTTTTGTGGGAGTTTTTTTTCTCTTCTCGGGTTGTTTTTTGCTTTGCTCGATTGTGTATCCTTTTTTTTCTCATTTGGGAATGCGTGTCTCGGTGCGTTTGTGTTTATTGGGATTTTTATTTTTGTGTTTCGTTGAGATTAGGGGGGTTTGTCTCTAAATTTGTATTTTTTTTGTTGTCACTTCTGTCGCGCTCGTGAATGTTAAAGAATTGTTAATTGAATTAGCGGAGAATGGCTGTCGAGAGTTCGGGTCACACAGTGTCTGGAGGGTAATCGGGGTTCTGGTCGAGAATTGAGATATAATTGAAGTTCTTTTTCATCGCAGTTCATAAAAAAAGATCAGCATAATTAAACAATTCAAATGAAGAGGTTTGGAAGAAGTTTAATCTTGTCTGTTTGTTCTAGGAGACCTTTCAGTGTGAAATTGATATGATATATTTTTTTCGAAGCAATTGTACAATACTTTCATCGATTGTTGAATTTTAGAGTTGGATTTATGCCTTACAAATTAAAAAGGTTTCAATTATTATACTATATTTAAATGCTATCATTATGTTACACTCTAAGAAAGCAGCAAGAAGCAGCAATTTACAAGAATATTGGATTTTCACAATATTGGATAACAGCTTCAACTTTCATATTAGTTTACATAAAAACCATAAACGGGATATAGACAAAATGTTAAGTTTTGCATTTCATCATCATCCTTTAAGCCAACCTTTAACCTTTAATCATCAATTTATGTTCAATTGTTCTTAAAAGCAACATACAAAATAGTATGTTTTTGATTGATGATGGAATGTGCACGGTGTCCTGTTGAATATCTAGCTTCAATCATCCCAATAAAAAATACCAATAAAGATTTGTTAATATTCAAGATTTGCTCCACAAAATGATCTTCAGATCAGAATGCCATCTTCCGCATTCTTCGCTTTTTTATCGAACCCATCGCTCAAAGATTAAAGAACCATCGTACCATCGTTTGATTTCTCCCTTCTTA
>NC_064877.1:12477500-12482500 GCF_943734665.1 Anopheles aquasalis
GGGATGGTGTGTGCCGTGTGTTTGGTGATTTCGCTGAAGGAATAGAGACGCGCAGATTAATAGCCGCGGCCTATGGTGGCAGTCGCTGTGGGGAGTGATTTACCATCTTTCTGCGTTGCTGTGGCCAAGCTGAGGCGACTTTTTCGGCTACTCATTTCAGTGTTTGCTGCGATTTTACCGCGGAACCACAAAAATTCGGTTGTTTTCGTTTGCCCGCAAAAAAAAACATACAATCCGTCAACCCGGCCATATAAATGAACTCGAAACATCTGCGAAACGTCAGCCAACAAGAAAACTGGCAAGTTGGCTGATTTGGCTTTTTGGAGGATTTCTTGCCGTGTTTTTCGACTCCGTGGCCATGAATTTCAACGCCCAAGCTGGATCCGATGGCCGCCGTAAGTAGAAAACAGCATCCCGACACGACCGTAGACATCGTTATACATTCCCAAAATCCTTCCCCGTTGCAGCTCACCGGCTATCGAAGAAACCGAAGAGAGTCAGCGATGCGAACGCCATGGGCAGTACGATCCCGTATCCGCAGATGACATCACAGCCGCCCAGCAATCAGTACATGCCCACCGATCCTAATCTACAGTACATGACCAACAATCCCAATCTGCAGTACGCGAACAATGACCCGAACAACTGTAGGAAGACTTCCGTTTCGCGGCATGTGCCTCGGAGAGCATTACAACTTACCCCTTTGTCTAATCGTAGATTATGGACAACAGCAGGCACCGCAGCCACCACAGCCAGCTTACGGCTATATACCTCCGCCGACGCAGGCGCCACTACCGGACATGTCTCAACAGCCAAAAATGGGGCCGCACATGGGTGGCCCGGTCGGTGGTATGGGCCAACAGTTCACCATGTTCCAGCAACCCATCGTGCAGGATATGGCTATGCAGTACGGTCAGAGGTTGGCCGACCAGGGAAAGGAAATGGTCCATTCTCAGATCGAGAAGTACTTGCCAACGTCCAAGCTAAAGTACTACTTCGCTGTGGACAATCTCTACGTGATAAAGAAACTGAAAGTGATCTTCTTTCCTTTCCTTCATCAGGTATTTTTTTGGCGCTTAAGATGCTCTCGTTTGATTGATGAGATCATATGATTTTTACCTTACTCTTACCCCCTCTTCGTTACAGGATTGGTCTATGAAGTACGATCATGAGAATCCAGTCCAACCGCTGTATGATATTAATGCGCCAGACCTGTACATCCCGGCCATGAGCTACATTACTTACATTGTGCTGGCTGGTATTGCACTGGGTAAGCTAGCTTATCAAAGCGAAGGCAATACGGACATAATCACAAAAAAATATCTAATCGTGCCATGATTAAACATCTTGTAGGCATGCAAAACCGATTCTCCTCGGAACAACTCGGGATCCAAGCGTCCAGTGCCCTGGCGTACAGCATTTTCGAGATGGTCATCTACACACTGACGTTGTACATAAGCAACATCTCGACCTCGATTGGCACATTCGATCTGTTGGCCCTCTCCGGTTACAAGTATTCAGCTATCGTTGCGATCGTGGCCTCGAGCATACTTCTGAAACGAACCGGCTACTACCTGGCGCTGATTTATACTTCTGCTATGTTAGCATTCTTTTTGGTAAGCCATCAACGCGTGCACTGCGTTGCCATAGATACGTTGTGATTGCTTTTCTTTCCTGTACTGTTCTTCGACTCCTAGTTACGTACGATGAAAGCCAAAGTGTTGACGGAACCGGTCCAGACTCAGCCCTCGGTTGGATACGATCCATATGCGCAGCAGCAGACCGACTATCAACTCGGACGGAAGCGCAAGCTGTACTTCCTGTTTCTCGTCACCGGTCTGCAGCCGCTGCTGGCATTCTGGCTGACGGTGCACTTGATTGTGAGCGATCCTGTTCAGGCTGCCTAAAAGGCAATTCCCGTTTTTGGGCAGACATGAAAAATGCGTTTAATGGAAATAAAGTGTAAGTCAATTTATTTTTTTTTATATTTCTCCAATGATTGTTGCCTCGAAAGTTGATTCTTTTCATCCAAGTCGGCCGAGTCACAGAGAAAGCATCTAAAATTATGTTGCAGGAGGTTGTATGGTTTGCCAGTATTTTGTGAACGACAAAAGACTTCCGTATGTGCGCCGTTCCCGACGGAGACCCTTTTCATCGCAAGCAATGCATTCTTCATCTGCATTCCATTCTCTTTGTAGCGTTGCTAGCCAGGCCGTCCCCGTCTCTGTCAGCAGACCCTCTTTACGGAGCATTCCAAAAGCCTCTTCTCTACCCCATCTCCCCGAGAGCACCTCGGCACCCACAGCAATAGTTTCAACAGCAGGCACGGCAAGGGTAAATCTCGGTGCTCGGCCTCATTCAGCGTCGCTCCAGTTGCCTGCCGGAGGTCCCCCTTTGCTTTGCTGTCCGAAAATGGTCCACGAGGGGCCATTGTGAGTAATGAAAAGCTCAGCTGTAATAAATGTATTGTACGAAAAGTGCCCATAAATCACTCAGAGATCGTGTGAGAAAGGCCATCTCGGATAAAAGTGGAGGATAGGGAAACACACGGCGCCACCACATACATGTCGGCCAACCGAGATAACATGCTGGGGACACACTGCAGGAGACCGGCGGCAACGGTAGCCAAGTAACAGGTGCAGTAGCGCCGAATAGCGCCGTAGGCCAGGAAGAGGGTCAAAAGGCTCACCCCAGTGGGCGCATGCGCTGGCCGTACGTGCTCTCACCGTACTCAATGTTACCTTTATCGTGACTCGTGAATTCACCTTCCGAACCGTCGCGCCAAGTACGTAACGGAAGCTTTTCTCTCGGACAGCAGTCACTCGTTGCAGGTTGCCGCGTTTGGCCGCGTTTTCGGAGGAGGGCTAGTGTTTCAGTCTACAAGGACTTCTGGGAGACCGCTCGGATACAGGACGGCACAGGCAATGGTCGGTTGGTAGAGAACGGGCGAGCAAAGTCCGCGGTCGCCAGATAGAACCGATCCGCGTGGATATAGTACAAGCGGATGATAGGTCCAGTTCGGCTGTCGAATACGAGCGGAAGTGACGCACATCTGACGCAGTTAACAGCTGCCACCCCCAGCAGCTGTCCGGAAGAAAAAGGGGGGAAATGATTAATTCAATCGATAAATCTTGCGGTTAACCAACAGCAGCAGTAGCAGCAGCAGAGGCAGAGGCAGAGTGTGTGATCCCGTGCTATTCGTCCTGTGGCGAGACCGTCTGTCCAGTTCTTTATTTTGAGCTTTTGTGCACCCTGGCGTGCGTCTGTGGTAGCGAGTGAAAGGCAGAGTTTTCTGCTGGTAGCTGCAAGGAGAAGTGTTCACCGGAGGTGCAGGAACGAAAAACACGGTTCCACACTTCAGCCAAGAGTCGTTCGTCAGTGCGTGAGTCAGAAATGTTTGTTAAAGTATGCCTGCTGGCACTGTTCAGCCTGAGCTGCACGACGGTCGGCCATGGCGGGACCACCTTCGGTGCTAGTGGTACTGGCGGCGATGTCTTTACCAGTTCGTTTCTGGTGCGGTTCAGGCGCAGCATCGATAACCAGTTGGTGCACGATATCGCCAGCCGTAATGGTTTCCAGAACCTTGGCGAGGTAAGGCTCCTTTGACGGACGGATCATACATCCTACGAGCAAACCGATGCTCTCATGCATGCTCCTGCTGGAGGACACAATAGCAAGCGGTGGAGAATGTTGGAATGAAATGCGAAGGAATCGTGTTACTGTGATCTATCCCGTATCCAACATATGGTTGAGCAGCAGTGTGAGAGCAGCATTGTGCAAACCGTTTCCATCGGCATCATCAATGTGTGCCCAGTGTGTGTGAGTGTGTGATGAGTTATTTTTTATTTTATTTTTGCTTCTAGCTTCCGGGCAGCGGCGGTAAGGAGTTTCACTTCAAGCACAGCACCCTACCGTTGTTGCGCTCCAGGCGAAGCATCTCCCATACGCGCGTCCTGAAGAAGGAACCACTGGTAAGCAAGGAGAGAGAGGGAGAGAGAGAGAGAGAGAGAGAGAGAGAGAGCAAGGGGAAAGAGGGATGATAAGCGCGCAATAAAGAAAGGAAAGCGAGAAAGAGAGAGCAACAGAAAGTGAGTGGCAGTCGTATGTCGTCGGCCAGAGGTGGCCGGAGGTGAACGCAGCCGCAAAAGTTTGGCTCGCTTATGCATATTTATGTTGTTTTCCATTATCGGTCTACCTTATTGGTATTGCTGTTGGTACATTTCCGAGGGTGGTATCCTTCATGCCACACCGCCACCATTCCCACCCACCCCCATTGTTGTCGTCGCCATCGAGCGCCATTTTCCATTTACGTCATATCCAACCGGTTCGGATGTTGCTTCAAGTTCTCGTTCAATGAGAAAAACAGCGGCCTTGTAGTCATTTGAGATGCTGGCTATCGCTCTTTAACCACTTCACCGATTCCTTGTGCTGTTGCCATGTTACCGCACCTGGAAACCGGAATACGGTGAATCGATGGAGGCGCATGACATGACCACGCTGGCATGCGGCTAGTATATTGCACAATACCGGCGTCCCGAATGTACCGGCATGCCACAACCGGCCTGTGGACATCACAACCACGAAGCCACGTAATTCAATTTTCGGTTCAGTTGATAAATGTGAGATTTTCCAAAATAGCTCCATCCCCCCTCCCACATTTTCCCTTTCCGGTGAACTTTCCGCAAGCAAGCAATAGGCCACGGTTGCGGTATTTTTGGCTAAAAAAAAACGGACGACGTTATAAAATGGAATTCTATGTAAACACGCAATGGCATATCTTAAATGGGATCCTATAAATACCGGCCACACAGAAAATGACTCTGGGATGTTACGGAGTCTGTTGGTGCCACCGCTTCTGTTGCACGTGGAGTTACTCTGTTACCACGCAACGTGCGCAATGCAGCCTCCTACGACGGAACGACGGATTTAATGCAACAGCACATGCAGGACTCGTTATCCTCATCATCAACATCATCCTGATGCTGTCACATGCTGTGCGC
>NC_064877.1:12495000-12507500 GCF_943734665.1 Anopheles aquasalis
ATGGTACGTCCTGTAGTCCAGATGATGAGCGCACGAAACAATGATGTTGATGACGAACGAGTTCGTGAGATGTTTCCGTGTTGTTGACCTTCAGTGCAGGCGAATGATTTGCATAAAACTAGTAACGTCTAAAAGCTACTACCGCACCGCACTCTCCACGTACTTCAGCTCGGTTCCTTGATCAGCCGAGCCAGAAGTCAGTTGCAGTTTGCGCTGGAGTGCCGGTTCGCTTTGTTCCGAGTATATGCATGCGTGTACGTGTGCTGTGTATGTGTGAATGAGTGAGTGGAGATGCAATGTTCGTGTTCTCATCATGTTAGGACATTCCGGTTGTTACACTGCCTTCCAAGACGGTCATCGAGAGTCCTGGTTGTCGGCCACGGGTTGCATCCCGATTCCCCGCTCCCGTTTTTTCCCCCTAGGATGCACTTGCGTTAAGATTGTTTGTGTCTCTGTCTGTGTTGCTTGTGTTGCTTTCCATTCCGTTTGCTTCTGCTACTCTTTGTTCGCTTTTCCGTTTTGTTTTTGGTTACTTCAAATGGCCACGTTTTGCTCAAAACGACGATGGATTTAAACCGTTTTGTTGCTGATGCTGCTGCTGCTGCTGCCTCCACTCGTCCTGCGGTACCGATCACCGCGTGGGCACCAACTCCACACGATTGCAGCTGCGGTTTGGGGCTGTTTGTGCGCTTGTTCAGCGACCGAAAGGAAGGATGCTGGGAACCGTCGTCGTCGTCGTCGTCGTCGTGATCACGTGCAGGTGGTGAGTTTGCGATAACGCGATTGCACGTCTTTCGTCTTCAAACACAAACCCAGCACAGGAGTCCCATCCGCTGGTGGCAATACCATCACCATCCTCCTCCTCCACACCACCGTCATCGTGGCTTATCTGGAAAAGTGAAGGAAAGAGCACGAAATTAGATTCGGATTGCAAACGATAAATGGCGACCGAGGGGATGATTTATCACCCGGGCCCAGGGTTTTCGGGGAGGGTGGCGTGAGGTGGTTTTGGGCGGGGAAGATGACACTTTTCCTCCCCTTTCCCTCAATGAAGTTAAAAGTGAGTGTGAGGTGCACGCGCACGCTTAGCTATGTAAATGAGAGGACTGAAATACTGGGCCAGGATTCCATCTTATCTCGCTCAAGCATAACCCCTCGTCTATTGTGCATGATTACTGTTTTTTGTTGTTGTTGTTGTTACTGTTGTTTTGTGGAAATAAATCAACGACAGGTCATTACCGGTGGCAAAACGTAAAATAAACTAAAATTCCCGCGGCCACTTGGAATTTCTGTCACATTTTCCTGCGCCAACTTGGATATCCTTACAAAACTATCCCCCAAAGTTCATTCATGGGCTGTCCATGGCCTACCTTGCGACGATGAGCTCCCCACGGTTCGCGACCATGTCGAGGGACGCGCGCGAACCAAGATTCGAGCGTCCGCTCTACATGGCCACTTAACCACGCTGTGGTCTTCCTTTGTTACTGCTGCTTCGGTGCTCTCTTCAAGGAGAGGAAGATGATGATTGTTTGGTGTGAATTGCATTCCCTGTTTCCGTTGCCCTTCGGTGTTCCCCGGTTGCCCGCGCCTTCGGTTCCGAGGACTCGTGGAGTTGCAGCATGAACCACTCCTTTCCCTTCGCTCCTTTCTGCCTTCAGCACCCCGTACTCCGTGCGTCCTTACGAGACGGTTTACAGATGGTGCGGATAGTACTCGGCCGGTGGGTAGTGGTAGCCCTGGTGGAAGGCCGGATCGCCCGGTGCCCGGTGCATCATCTGTGCCTGGCCGTCCATCATGTAGCTCATCGCGTCCGGATAGCCGGCCGACGGTCCCGGGTGGGTGTACACTGAAATCGGAGAATATACTGGTCAAATAGAAGAGAGAAGAGAGAGAAGAGAGAAAGAGAGAGAGAGAGAGATAGAGAGCAAGAGAAAAACGAACGTTCAGTTAACTGGTCAACGACAGGGGAGCGTTTGGGGTGGTGAGGTGAGTGTCAGTGAGTGAGTGAGGTGGTCAGCATGGGTGGAATGTGTGAGGCCAGCAGTAAAGACTTGTTATCTTTTCGCAGAGAAAGACCAACACCAGAGGAAGGATGCCCCGTAACGCATAACTTGTTCTAGTATTCGCGATTCGTTGTTTTGGGTTGTTTGTGGAATGAAATGGAACAAGCGGGACTAATGGAATCGAACGGAGTCGATCGATCGGTGATGGATGGACTTTTGGAATGAAGGAACCAAAACGGGACGCGTTTGAAACTGGTGTGAATCAATTGCTGTCACGCCAATTTAAACTGAGGAATTTGGGCTACATTCCGGCCATCAGGACCATGGGTCTGGAATGTGCGAAGGCTATTAAGGCCATTTGGATTGTAGTATTCCGTCTATCGCAGTGGATTCGCGCTAAGCAAGGACTTGCGCCGTCAGTAGGAGTTGTTTGAAATTAAATTCCAACATTCGTTGGTCCTATGGAAGACCGTCAGTGAAGCATTCGTTTTTGTTTACCAGGGAAGAGATGGTGGGGGGGGGGGGGGGGGATGATGATAATGGGGATGGCTGATGGTCTAAACTAAGCTAAGCTACCAATTTTAAAACCGGCACCGAACGGTGGTTAATGGTCATAATTCCTAAATACTTTACGATACGCTACTGGCCAGGATGTGGAGCAGGATAAGAGGAAGTGGCAGGGGATGGGAGGAGGTCGGGTGGTGCTATAATTAACCTCCAGCCTCCGAACACCACGGAAGACGAAATGTTTCGCGATTGCTTTATTGTAGCATCAACGCTTCTGCCACCGGAGCGGACGCCGGAGGACGAAGGGTGGCTTATCTTCCAGCACTTTCCGCGCTGCTCCACACCTCGAGGTCCATGTTTTCCACCGAACGGCCTGCGTGTCAAAGCGTTCAAGCCCCACGGCTCTTCTTTTGGCTTTTGTTATCGCTTCGCTCGAGCGCACCGAGCGGGGTTTTCGCGGTTTTCCGGGCACACCCGGGGTGGGGTGGGGTGGAGTTGGGAGGTAAGTTGGGAAATTACATTTTCCCCGCGGTTAGCACCGACCGCCTCACTCGCTGGCAGGGGCTACCATTCATTAGCCCCGTGATGTGATGCGGCCCTGGTGAAGTCGCGCGATAAAATTACGGTTCCGCGCGCGCCTTGGACACCAACGGAGGAACAGAGATTAGGGAATGGGAAGAGGAGGAAGAGGGAGGGAATGAGGTGGCGCGGGGGGGGGGGGGGGGTTAGGTTTGCTCACGCTCTGCGCGCAACGCAACGCGACCAAATACAATACACATTAACAACCATTAGCTACGCTACGGTGGATAAGAAGGATAAGGGCGAATCCTTCCACTTCCGGTGGTGTGTGAGAGCGAGAGAGAGAGAGAGCGAGTGAGCGAGAGAGGGGCAGCGGTGAATGAAGAGGACGAGCTGTGACGCTGTGGCTCGGGCTCTGGCTACTACTAACCTGCTCGGTTGGACTGATCTATCATGGGCTGCACTATTCTGCGCCTCGCGTTGATAAACCTGCGGAATGGAGAAGAGAAAAAGAAGAAGAAGAAGAAAACAAGACATGAGTGTGATGTTCGTTGGGGTTGAGACACGTGGAAAGGATACGCCAGTCTGCGTGACCGTGCCACACGACACCGAGGACACGAGATGGCAATGGCGGATCCTTGTCGCCATCCCCATGGCCATGGCCACGGGTGGATGAAAATGGAACAAACACATTAATCAAGTGAAGTGAAATGATTAGAGTGAACTCCACGAAAAGGGGATGAAGGGATGAAGCATATCGTTCGAAGACCGCCCTGGTTCTGGTCCTGGTCGTCGTCGTCGTCGTCGGATCCTGCGATTCGGTGATAAAACATTCAAACAGCGACAGCGACCCGGGACACAAACAAACACACAGACCCGTTCCGTCCTCGCTGGAAGATTGTCAGGACTGTCAGTTCAGGATTTTTCCGGGCTCGTGCCCACGATGCGGCCAACACACGGAGGACACAACGACAGCCAAGATGTGTTAGATAAAAATCTGTAATTTCCACAACCCCTGGGATGGAGAGGGTGGCCCGCGGGGCCCGCGGGGGGGGTCACAGTAGAAAATTCCGAATTCCGAATTACATGCCCCCGTCCCAACCTCCCGGACCGAAGAAGATCCTTCCAGGGGGGCACTATCGGGGCCAGGAATCTGGAAGGAACGTGCCGCCACGTGGGTTTCGGTTCGGGCTTCTTGTCTCCTAAGCTTACGCTTCGGTCCCCCCTCTCTCTCCCCGCCGAAACGGATCGAAACGGAACGGATTCTCGGCATTCAGCGAGCGACGGAGGAGAGAAGGGAGCCCACGCCGAGGTGGAAGAGGAAGCCGGATAAAAAGGGAAAAAGGGAAAAAGAAGGAAAGAAAGAGAGACAGAGAGTGCGCCCGGATTCTCCGGATTGGATTGCGCTACACAGTTTATTTGATTTATGGAAATTAAACAATAATAAATCACCTCATCTAGTGATTGTGAAAGTTTCGGCCTTGGCCACATTGGACCCGGGGAGAGCGGAGAGGGGAATCCCTTTTTCCCTTCCTTAGGGTGGCGCTTGGGAAGGCGACTCTTCGCCGAGCTACTACCGAGCTAGAGCTGCTTCCGGTTGCCGTTTTCCCTCGGATTTCCTTCGGGCCCCGAGAAGCAACCTAAAGGGTCTGGAGAGAAGGGGATTCCATTTTTGTTTCTCGGATATTTGTTTGTGCATCCAGACCGTTCTCTCTCTCTCGCTCGCTCTGTTTCGATCGCGTAAGTTAAACATGAAAATTGCTTTCCAGCAAACATCCAGCAGCAAGGGTGACATGATGTGGATGGTGGGATGCCGAAACGGGGATCTGACCAGGGTGTGTCTGTGTGCATGACCCAGTGCGAAGAGTGGAAAAGCGACTCGGTTTCACCCCCTCCCCTTCCAGCAGCTCCATTCATTCCCCGGGAAAAAGGTTTGAAACACGGATCGGAAATGTATATTTGTTTGTTTCGGTTGCGACTCTTTTCTCTGCAGCTGACGACGATGGAAAGAAAGAGTTACAGAGTCCCCCGGATGGGCCATTAGGAGCACATGAGTGTAACACAGCGGCTGTCAAGATGGCGGCCGCCTCCAGCCACGGCCAGCTCATACGCTTCCAGAAATAGAGTTTATGTCGAGAAAAGTGTCAAGAACGAAACATGATGGTGGCCCTATACTTTAGAGCAAGAGCTAGTTGGGTTGCTGCCCACGGTGACGGTCACGGAAAGCGCTGCGGATGTTGCGCCGGATTCTGCGGAACATAAAGACCGGAATACCCGGTCCCGGTGTGTTGCTGCATTGTGAGCATTCCATCACGGAAAGTGGATGATTTAAATAGCTTCCAATGGATCAGCACTTCAACGAGAGGAGACGAGCAACAAACGGTGTACGTCGATGCGATCCCATCCCTGGAGTACCTCTGGTGACTCATCGCGAGCTTCCAGCTTCCAGGTAACATGATCGAAAATTTTGCAGCATCAAAAGTTGATGCAGATAAACGTTTAAAAAATCCTTTAAATGCTCGCGAAAGAATTCTCGATCTCGATAGAAGCGACACAGTTCAAGGTCCAGGATTCGCAGGAACTCAAACACCGTCCGTAAACGCCTTAAAAAAACGGAACGTAAATCAGCGCCTGCTGCAAGCGCACGTCAACATCTCACGGACCTCCCGAATCTTCTGTTCGCTTCCGTGTGCGCGTTTGAAGTGTTGTTTGGTTCACGAACGGCCACTTGGCTGCCCTGGTAGTAGATCCTCCTTCAACTCCTCCCCCCAGGGGTTCTCTTTCGTGACACATTTTACCTGTCAAATCGTCCACTCCCGTCGACCTGACGTTTCTCTTCCTCCTTCCCTCCCCCGGGGACTGACGGTGCTCAAGAACAGGCAACCAGGCACCGGTTCAATCCCCTTGGCATCGTATTCGCTGAGCGTGCACTCAATAGCACACGAAGCTAATCAAACACTGGCGTCACACGGCGTGGGGAAGGGGAAAAAGTTGGAAGCATATTTTCGAAATTTTCCGACATCTCGCAACTCTCGGGAAAGTCCGATGTCGAAGTGGCGCTAGGGGAAAAAAGGGGTCAGGGGCGGTGGATGAAGTGTTTGAAGAACATTTAGTACAGAAAAAGGGCTACACAATCGAACAATTAAACTCTCTTTTGCTCGTTCGCATTCGTATCCCTGAAACGAGGGTCCCGGGAATCCTATAGAAAAGGGTTCGAGAGTTGCTGGCAGTAGGTGCCACGGCCACGGCCGCATACGCATGTCGTATGCCCGCATATGTGGCTTCCATCGAGTGGTGGTGTTTGTTGGTATTAGAACGGAAGGCTTAGGGTCCAGAATCCCGTCGGCACAAGGGGTTGATTTGCCTACGACGACGACGACGACGACGACTCTGGTGGTGATGGCTCGGATTGACTGGTACCGGACCGGCCGACCGACATGGTGCGTTCCGGCCACCGTTAATTCCCCAGCGACAACCGGAGCTCTATAGCTGCCGCGCGGAGTGGAACACTTACCAGTTATTAACTTGCAGTATCGTCAGTCCCGTGTCTTGTGCTAGTTGCTTCTTCTGGTCCTCCGATGGGTAGGGATGCTGTGGAGAGAGGTGGAGAGAAAAGCAGAAGAAAGAAGGCGTGTGTGAGTGGGTCGAAGGGTTAGAACAACAAAATTAGACATTAAAATCTCGCCCATAAGCGAATGGGTGCCCCGGGGTGCGTAAAGCATTTTGCCAGCAATCAGCCAGCCCGCTCAAGTACCACTTGTCGTCGGTGTCGGGCGCATATGCACACCCCCATGCCCCACACACCAAAGGCCGACGGGGAAACCCCTTTTTTTGCTGGTCCCCGGAGAGGAAGGAAAGCTAGCAAAAAGAAAAATCTCGGCCTCAAGAGAGGGCGGGGGTTAAGTGTTGTTCGGGAAATTGAACTTCCATTTGGTGTGGACGAGCAAACGAGACCCCGGAACGTCGTTCGCCGATCGGGGAGATTGTCTTTTAATTGAAATCTGGTACTAATTTCGAGCGCGTGGAGTTCCCGTACTGTGTGAAAGGGCTGGAAGTACCCTCTTGGTGGATTCGAGTCGAGTTCGAGATAATTTTTCGTTATTTGTTCTCGATTGGTGGTTTGTTCAAGGGTTTTGTTTACGTTGGACCCGCTTTATCGGTGCGTGAATGTATATGTAGTCATCGGTAATTTGTGAATTGCTTTCTCTCCTGTTCACGTATTACAATGCGTGCTCTGTTTCCAAATTGTTCCAATTCAAATGATAGTTTTTCCTAAATTTTATATCGTAATTTTTGTTTTCTCCAATACTCAATTGTGTCTTTTCATACAACAGCAACCACTAAGCAGGCTGCAGTTTGACAAGTTGCACCACAAAAGCTGAGCAACCATTTTCTGCCCATCTAGTACACATTGCGTATAACTATTAATTTTATTGCCAGTCTGTTCGTGTCTTCTGGCATTTCTTTATCCTAAAGTGAAATAATCATATTTAAATCGTGATCATCGTTCACCTTTAGACAAATTAAATCAATTTGCCGTCCGGTAAAGGCAAGTATGGTCCTCTTGTCGCAACATTTCCATCTTGATCATCGACAGAAATTACTCAAATCCCTTTCACCAATTTCAGGGCAACCATCCGTAGCCACTATATTCTGTGGACTGTATTTCTCCAGTGGAAAATCGAAAAACTTCCCAAAAAATCCTCGGCCGAAAACAGCAGTACGCTACGCACGATCAGATAAGAGCGCCGTCCAATACCATCCGTTCCGTTCAACCCAGTGTTTCAGCTGAATCTTCATATCGCAAACCCACATCCGACTGGCCGGCGCTCACTTATGATTGACATAATTTTGCGGAACATTGTTTTTTGGAGTGGATTTTGTTTTCGTGGCCAACAGACAGCCACGCATCGGATTGCATTACATCATGCAGCAACCAGATCGCGCTGGTGTGGGAAGTTCGATCGATCCAGTGTGCACTGCATGCAGCACCAGCAGCCGCAGCAACACTCCAACAGCAATCGCTGCGACAACAACGCAGGTAACGCGCACCCACTACCTTGCTTCATCTCAAAAGAAGAAGAAAAAAAACAGAAAAAGAAAGAAGCGGTCGGCACATACAAGGGGCCAACACAACAAAGAACACGGCATTTACATCGCGTAACGCCAACCTGCACCGTGCCAGAGATCCGGGATTCGCGGGATCCTGCCGAGTGCAGAGTCCGGTGCAGTGCGATGCAGACGGCTTGTGGTTTGTGCAACGAGCGAGGGAGGTGCAATGATGATGGAACCGTGCGTCGGTCGCGCGCGCTCGCTCGCTCGCTTCCCAACCATCCCCTCACACCCTTCCCCGCCAAAAATCCCAAAAAAGAAAAGAGAATTATCTTATCCTCCGAGCGGGGTCCACGTGAATGTCAATACGGACTGACAAATATTTTTAGACATTTATATTTATGTAATGCAAATTATTGCCCATGTATATGCATATAAAATGCGAAAATCTGCTCTTAAATCAGTCGCTCGCCTGTGCCCCGCTCCAGCCCCCCTTTTTGAACGTTCCACACCGTCAGTGGCACCGGGTGTACCGCGAGGAACGTGGTGCTGCTGCTGCTGCTGCTGCTGCTGCTGCTTGGAGGAAGCTTCATTGATATTCCATGGCGAAATGCATAAAATGTGGCTTCAGCCGAAGCCGTGTGCCGGGGTTTTCTTCTGCGTCGCCTGCGTCGTCTGCGTTTGTAGAGCTGTGTGCTGATGGCCACGGGAGTGCACGTACCGGGCCCGGCTGACGTTCGCATACGTGTCCTGCCTTCCTGCTGCGGGCTGCAAATCCGGATCAGCTCAACCGCCGCGATGACTCTCACTCGCTTGCACTCTGCGATCTCTCTCGTTCTCTCTCTCTCTCTTCCTTTCCTGGAAGCTTTTACGGTCGTTAATCGTTCCGCGAGAGTGCGAGAGAGAGAGAGATGGGTCCATTCGAACACGTCCGTCACGAGGTCCCAGTACGCCCCCATTAGCCTCACTAGGTCCCGCGGGCAAGTGGCACGGGTGTCGTGTTTTGTACTTGCTGCCGGTACGCAACTACTGCAGCCCTTTGGCCCAAGATCGGGCCAAGAGCCGCCAGCAATGATGCATTTACCATGAGGCCTTCGAGAGCCTCCGATCACCTCGGATGGATGGCAGAGGGCCCCCCAATGCCAATGCAATTGACAATTGCATTTTCCTGGTGCATCGTGAGTGATCGATCGATCTCGGTCGCGGTCCCTGTAACGGTCCGGATCGATCAATCGATTGATCGAGAAACGATTGATCTCCCTGTGGATCGATTGAATGCGTTCGCCATGCGGTGCAACCTTGGCGCTCTGTTTGCGTCGCGCCGGCCTCAGGTTACGGCAACGAGGACAGACAGAGTGCGAACGAGGAAACGAATGGCCGCCGACTATCACCACATTTGCCAGGTCTTGCTCCTCCTCCTCCTCCTCCTCCTCCTCCCTTTGCTTGTTCTGCTCCACGGCCACATTGATGGCCGCAATGGCGAGATCCGATCGAGGGATTAATGTCAAATGTTTCAATTTAATGTAAAGTAGTAAAAATTAGGGGAGAAGAAACGGAGAAGGAAGGCAGAAAGAAGAGGAAAACAAACGGGGGGAGGAACCCAAAACAAACCATTCCCCCCCCTCCTGGCGCACCGACTCCAGTGATCGAAACTGCGAACTCGGCGATCGGATCGTATCGGATCGGTTATGTTCCGGCAATGAAAATGCAATAAAAACCGGCGTTGACCGGCGTGGAGCGCCCCACAGACGCAGCATGAAGGCGGTGAGGCAATGGGGAGGGAAATATGTGTTTTTACGATCCCGTTTGATGATCATTAGGTTCGCACAAGGGAAAGGGGTCCGGGGGAGGGGTTTGGTCTCCTCGATCACCGACGATACACAGATGCGCCGAAACCTGGGGACCGAACCGTTTTTTTTTTCAGATGACAGAGGGGACGAGACGGACGGATCGAGAACCGATCGATCGAACACCGTATCATCAAGTTGTCGTGGAGGTCGGATCGAAGTCGATCGTCATCAAAAACGGAACCGTGCGCGTCCGAAGCTCGAGAAGGATCCCGGGCGCGCCCTCTCTCTCTCTCTCTCTCACTCGCTCTCGCGGTCTCATCATCAGGTTCATCGAATGTTCTGTCCCCCCGGACCGGCCGGCCGGCTGGCTGGCCGGCTGACAGACTGTCCGGTCGCTTCTAGAACGCACGGCGCCGCCGTCGCCGCCACGAGGGATGAAATTTATTGCACTTTTACGACTCTTAAGTTATGAGCCAAATGATTTATTTAACAGCCGAGAGCAGAGCAGGAGCAGAAGAGAGAGAGTGAGAGCGAGAGAGCGATCGCGAGTCAGTCAGCTGGTCCTCATGGGGGCCCCTCACGGGGGCCCCCGACCTCCAAGGAGGGCGGAACAACAGAAAAACGGGCCGCAAAACACAACAAAACGGGGAAAGATACTTGGCATACCGAACGATTTAATTAGCGACGGTGCGCTGCGAGCGAGGATGGTACAAGCTCCCCCTTTCCCCGAAGATGCGAAGGAATGGTCACTCAGGCAGGGAGGAAGGGCGCAGCTTGCAGGGGGGGGGGGGGGGGGGGTTCCGGACCGGGACGTCAGTGTCCTATTACCGAAGCAAAGTGTGAACAAAATGCCTGATAGATGAGATGTGTGCTGCGTTGGAATAAATTTGCATTATTGCATTAAATGCCCCCCTTCCTCCTCCTCCCTCTATCCCCCGTTCCCCCTCACACCCCGCCGTTCTCCATTGATTTCTTGTGGCCTTGGACGACCCTTCTACGAACGGTTCGGGTTGATCTCGAACAAAGTCGAAGTCTCGTGGCTATGCAATGACTGCGATGACGATGACGAAGGGCGATTGACGGATTTGCCGATTGGCTAGTGCAGTCCGGATGGTTCTAGGCCAACCGAGGATCGTCTGCGGATACGAGGACGCGTATCGAATTACGCGTCGGAAAGGGGGCCACGCGGTCACAACCATTTGCACCGCGCGTAAGACGCAACAGTCTAGCGGTCGTCGTCGTGGTCGTCGTTGTTGGCCATCGGCATCGATTACGATTATCGATTGGCGCCACGGTCTACGTCTACGGTTCAATACCACCTCAGTGCGTTCCGCTCTCTGGGCCTGGGTGCATTTAGAAAATTACATTTTTCAATCCAACGCCAAGAATGTTCCCCTTTTTCCGAGCGGTGCTGGAAGGAATCGGAACCGAAACCGGTCACGGGTCAATGGTGGCCACACATTTATAACTGTCAACTGTGACCGACCGGCCGGCCGGCCGGCTGGCTGGACGCATCAAAGAAATTGAAACGCATCATCATCATCATCGTTGCCATCATGGTTGAGCGCCAGGAATCAATCCATTTCCCCGCGGTGGTGGTGGGTGGAAGCGGCTGGCAAGGTAGCAACGACGAGAAGGCGGTCATGATCCGTTGTTAACATGATGCTGGTGCGTCGGGCGGGGGTGGATAACATTTATCTCACGTCACGCCACGTCCTCCTTCAAATACAAGGAGAAGAAGAGCCGCCTTCATTTCTCGCTCGCTCGCTCGCTCGTTGGTATCGATCTCCAGCTCGGTCCAGAAGGTCGTTATCGGGATGCTTCAATTATGGTGGCGGCATTGGCATGGCATAGAGTATGTGTCGTGTTTTTGGCGAAGCAAAAAATAAAACTGACATGAAGGACCTTAAAGAGCGCCAACGAATAATCGCAAAAACCGAAAGCAAAAGGAGAAGACAACGTCGGACAACACCGCAACCTGGCGTAGGCAGCGTAGGTGATGCCCCCAAAAGCCTGTAGTGCTTCTCCTCCCCACCATTAGAAAGAGAGACTTTTCTTTTGACTTTTTCCCGCCTTTCAGTTTTTTATTGTTGTTGTTGCTCTAGCACTGGATCGGTTGGATCGAACGGAATAGCACGAACGGCACGGAACGGAACACAATGGTGGTGATGATGGACTTACCGTTAGGTGTTGGAACAGCCACGCCCGCAGAATGTTGGTGGCAACCTTCGGGAAGATCCCCCGCTTCTTTTGGTTTTTCTTGCCGCTCGTATCGTCGTCCTCCTCGCCCGTACCCTCGCCACTGCCGATGCTCGTATTGCTGGCATCACCTGAAACGATAAACAGAGAGAGAGAGAGAGAGATGGTGAGAGAGAGTCATCGATGGGTTGGTGGTTGGTATTGTCGGCTGTTTTTTTTTTAATGGTCACATCATCACCATCATTGCCGTTGTCATTGAGAGCACTTTTTGCGCACTCGTACCACGCGACAAGACGCGCCCAATGTAGAGCAGACCCCGGACGCTGAACGCTGGCACACGCCAAGGGCTTGAGAATGTCGAATTCCGGGCGTGCCGGAAATGTACTCGATGCCAGTGGGACCTTTCTAGTTGCTAGAACGCCCTCAGACG
>NC_064877.1:12512500-12520000 GCF_943734665.1 Anopheles aquasalis
GGAAAATGTTGTTTCCACTTCCGCCGTTCGGTGTGTGCGCGGGCGCCCGGCGCGAATTGTGTCCACTCGCCGACGGCCAGGCCTATTATCGGGGGGGTATCGGTTTGGTCTGTGGCACACCGGTAAAGCAGTGAACGCCACCCTCGCTGTAACATGTCAATTTCAGACGAATTCGTGCAGATGACGGATATGCGGAACGCACCGTGGGACCACCGGTGCCGGGGGTGGGTAAACGGGGTGAATCGGTGCGACCAGGACGCATCTGCGCCCAAAAATAGGGCTCAAGGGGTGGCATACGGTCGAGCACGTTTTCCTGCCCCGTGCAGCAACAGCAGCAGCAGCAGCAAAGGCCACAATCTACCGGAAGCGACACCGAACCGAACAACCACGGGCTAGTACACGTGGCAATGGGGCGGATACGCCTGCAAGGTATGTGACAGATATGCACATGTATAGCCAGCATCCCCTTTTATATCCCCTGTCGCGGGCTGATGTTGGCTCAACAGACGAATGGACTGGGATGAGGGAACGAGGTACATCGCCACCATCATTGTCACCATCAGCATGCCGGATGCTGGGAACGGGAATTTGCATGCACCGAGTACTCACCTGGACTGCCGAGGAAGACTGAAGAGTAGAGGACACGCCGGGACTGATCGACTCGGGCATCCGACGGTGACGACCATTCTCGCCTCGAACACCATCGACCTGCGGGAGAGAGAAAAGCCAAAAAGAAAGTGTGCATTAGGCACGGAACGGGGTAAAGATCGTATCGAACACAATGCCATCGGTTGCTGCATCGAACGACAGACCAGCCAGCCAGCCAGCCAGCCAGCCAGCCAGACAGACGTTGCCAGCAGGAACACCAGGAAGAACACCTCCTCCACGGGACACTGGGACACTCTTCTCATCAGCGGCCCACAGGCACAGTCAGGTTCTGATTTACTGCTTTACGTTCGAACGCCTTTTTGCCAAAAAGGACCTCGAGAACCTCTGCTTCTGCTCATGCTACTACTGGAGGTACACTACTGCTGCCTGCAGCAACAGCAGCAGCAGCTGACTAGGATGGCATTCGGTGTTCGGTGTGAGATAAGAGATGATCGGACACATACAACACAGCACCGCTCACAGGACCTCGCCTGCAAGGAGTGAGTGTTGGAAATTGCTTTTCCAACCGGCGCAACCGGAGTGACGTTTGAACGTGAACGCAACATGAAGCAGAGGCAACCATCTTCCTCACATTACCAGTACGGTGGCCACAAAACACCTCTTTTCGAGATCGTAGTAATCAGATTCGTCCTTTTAGACGCCACCGCTCGATGTCAGCGTGTGGTTCCCTTTATCGCCGCTCCGTGGCGCTGCACTCTCTCGGGGGGAGAACAGGCATCGTCTTCGCAGCGTTTCAAAGCGTTCCCTTCCAGCAACAAAAGATGAGGGAATACAAAGCCCACCAACAACCACCAGCACCAGTATCTTGCTGTGTCCTCCACCAACACCCATGCCTCCTCCCACCCCTTGCGCCCACCGTGGGTTCGTTAGTTCTGTTAAACACCTGGTTAAAATCGATTACTCATTCCTCGATTTAGCACGCCTGCTTCGATTCATCGACCCAGCCCGACCACACCACACCACACCAGACCAGACCAGAAAGGAGGTTAATGTGCGTTGCTGTTTACCACGGCCACACACCGGTGTGTATGTGTGTTTGTGTAGGCAAATGTGTGCTTCATCTTCTGGAACTATACTTGTGGCTGGTGAGGTGCGCTGGCGCTTGGTTTCGTTGCAAATTCTCATCCACCAACAACCCCGTCGGTGATCCAGGTGACTCTGAACGGAACAACTCTTCACCGTCGTCGCCTGCTACGTTGCCTAGGCCTACCAAGATCAAGGGAAAACTCCAAAAGACCAGCGGGAAGATCACCTCAAAGACAAACACACAATGAGCGCAGCGATATGTGGAAAAAGGGTGGAATCCACATAAAAAAGACCCAAAAATCGCGCCCAAAGCCTGCGATTGCGACGATTCTGTTTGAACTCTGGCCGCTCGGGGCCTTTCCAGGCGAGCCGATGCTCGCGCGCGGCGTTTACGACATTAAGGCCCCGTGCTACAGAACAGTTAATGTTGGCGCGCCGTTCGCACCGTGGAAATGTGTTTCCCGTTCGTGGAAAATGTGTGTATTTTTGTGTATGTGTCACTGGGCAGGGAATGATGGGCGGAAGATGCTAGATGAGGCGAGGGCGAGGACTACAAAACGATACACGGTGCTGTGCTCTTGAAGAAGATGAAAAACCGGGGGAAAAACCATTCCTTCCAATCGAACCGCGGTCACGGTGTGAGAGAGGGCGAGAGTGGCCACGTTGTTACAGATTTCCGCGAAACAAAACGCACGCATCACTGACGTTAGTGGAGATCGACCATCGTTCGTGTTGTTGTTGTTGTTCCCAAGGCGCCCAAACTCGAGGAAAATAGAATTCCCGTTTTTTCGAATTTTCCTTAAAAATAGTTTACCGTTTCCCACATCCGCCAGCAACACAACGCAAACACCAGGCCAGTTCGTCTCAAGTCAAGTTCAGAAATGGTTTTGGTCTGTAGTTCGACGATCGTCCGACGATCCGCCGACGGTATCTTGCCCGGTGTTTGGGTGGCGGTCATTCGAACACCAACACCTTTTAGGGACGGGACTCGGCGATTGGGAAATGTGTGGAAATGCTAACGTCAGTGAACGGCGCCTGACACGGCGACCGGAACCACGTGTCAAACGCCCGTGTGCGCTCGCTCAAAACACCGGAAATGGTCGCTTCGAGATGGTTTAAGTAATATTTTCCCAAAAAGTGTCTATCTAGCGAATGGGCTCAACGCTGCTGGTGGATGTGTCAGATGCTCCGCGTTTGATGATGCACAGCGTTTGAAGCGCTAATGTTGCGGCCCAAGCAAACATTATTGTTTAATTTGCCGGCAATAAACAAACGCGCCGCCGAACGGAGAAAATGTCTTGGTTGTTTCATCATTCTCATCACCATCATCATCACCATCATCATCATCATCATCACCACCATCAACATCCAACCGAACAGAAGCAGCAGCAGCATCGTAGTAGCGGAAGAACACAGCACAGCAGCAGCTAGTTGGATGTGGAATGGCCACAACATCTAATGGCATTTGTTGCATTTTCGACCGATCGCTGGCTGGCTGGCTGGCTGGCTGGAGCACCGAAAATGGATTATGTTTTCTTGGCGCGTTATGAAAACATCCCGCACCTCCAGCCCCCCCGGGAGGAAAAAAGTCATTCCGCGCCTTGCGAGGTTCCGGGTCCGGGGAGTAATTTAACGCGATATTTCGGTTAACGAAAACTCTCATTCGATGGCGGCGGCGGCTGCTGCGGTTGATGAGGTGCGAACATGCTTGGGAAGATGCTGTATACCTCCTCTCCGTCCGTCTTCACCGACGGGCACGGGTGCGTTTGCGAAAATATTGTTATTAATCGTTTTAGATTGCCAATTTTTGAACGGTCCCCAACACCGGACGCACCGGAAGAAGAGACGGAAGAGGAAAAAAACGCCGTGGAAAACCATTTTCTTTCCCGGAAAATCCCGAGCCACCTTAGCAGCACAGGCCAGCACAGGGCGTCATTTGATGAAAGGTGGGGTTGGGGGTTTGCTGGTTAGTAATAATAATTGGTTTGCCAAGCCATTTTCCAAAACAAATTTGTCCTCGCTCGCTCGGTGGGCGGTCGGTCGGAAGGATCGTAATTTGTGCTGCCATTCCGCCGCGCTCTGGCCACCACTGCCATCAACCATCAACAGCATCGTGGTCGTCGTCGCCGTAGCACCTAGCAACCGGCACCATATGGTGAATATGGAAATTCGCGGCATCACGGAAATCTCTCTCTCTCTCGCGCTCCCTCTTCGGATGGCGTCAAGAGACGAGACCAGAACCTGAAGTCACCTGAAGCTGGGGAAGAGTGGCGCTCACGTGCGCTTTGCTTTGGTGTGGAAGGAAAAACCTATCAGCACCGAGCACCAAGGGGGTTATACGGGGTGGAAAATTGATGTAATTTTTATGGAAAGCGTTATTTGCTTCCTTCACTGCCATCGTTGTCGTTGTCGTCGTTGCCATTGTCGTCGCGAGGATGCGTGGCGCACAAGAATTGCGGAAGAATTTAATCAAATTCCCTTTTCACCACACTCCTCCTGAGGCACCTGAGCCATCGGGGGTGGTAAAAAGCAAAGATGCACCTCTCCTTTCCTTTCCTTCTCTTTCCGGTCCCACATGACCCGCGTTTGGTGTGTTCCATTAAAAATCGTTTCTTTGCGCTCGCTTGCTGCCACCTTGAACCACCCTTGGAAGGTCCCCGGAAAATCTGTTAATCAGCTCGCGATTTAGTTTCACTGCTTATCTGATCCGCACCGTCCTGCTTGCCAACCTCCTTGCCCACGAAAAACATTCCAAAAACTCCCCCGAAGCGCGATAACCGATCGGCCGACAGTGAAAAATGAATGCAGAACAAGCGAACTGGAGTAGCGTGTGGCTTTGGGTTGGTGGATGGGTGGGTGTGTGAGGTAAGTTGGGAAAGCAAGCGGAACCGGCTGACCCCACTCCCCACCCCCCAAACCTCACAAAAGCCGGCCAAAAGTCGATCTCAAAATGAAGGAAAAGCGAAAGAGGTGAAAAGCGTGCTTGGCCACCAACGACAATGACCAAAGGAAGGTCTCTCTTTCTTTCTCTCTCTGTGCCTTTGCTTGACGACGCGAGACTTGGAACTTCCGGTGACCGATGACGACGAGACCAATGGCCAAGGGGGGAAAGGAGAAAGGGAAGGGACCTGCGCTATTATGCGGTACGACCGCGGTACGGCGGGCACCATATGCCATTCCGGTGAGCGGGGATTCATTTATTCCCTTTTGTTTCTATAGAACGCCACCACTCATTCCACCCACCCACCCCCTAAAATCCTCTAGTCCTCCTACACCTCATTGCTCATGTTGTTGTGTTTTTCATTTCGGCAATTTTCGGCAAACGGGACCCCGCTTTGGCCACCGTCATCATCATCATCATCATCACCACGAACACCAAACAGGCTTCCTTCTCAAACAGTCAAAGGGGTTCTTCCTCATATGGAGGAGCATGGAGGGGTGCGGGTGGTGGTGGCTTCGTATTGAAATGAGTTACCTTGCGGCGGAACCATTTTGAGGTTCCCGAGAGGTTGGCAAAATGGAGACCCCGGTTGGAGTTGAAGCTGAAACCGAAACCCACCCCACAACCCACCCCCGGTTACCAACCCCCCCCCCCCCCTTCCCTTCCCGCCCTCTTCCCATACGGCCACCTCAGCCAATGGCCGCAGCAGCAGCTGATGTGGAAGGGAGTGACGTTCCGGATGGCAAGACGAACGGATGACGGCTGGCTGGGCAGTGGGGGCGCCACCCTTACCTCCAGCCCCCTCGTTGGTGATGAAATAAAACCATCGAATCCGAAACATTCGGTTCTTCGGTTGCCCTAAACTGGCGGATGAAGCTGGTGAAACGGTGGGGTGGGAGGCGAAACAACAAAAAACCGAAACAAAAAGTTCCGAAAAAACAAAACCCCAAGTATGCTGCTGCCATACACAGAGAGAGAGAGAGAGAGAGAGAGAGAGAGAGAGAGAGAGAGAGAGAGAGAGAGAGAGGCACAAACACGGTTGAAGCACCATCCACACAGGTGTGCCTCGAGGGCACGAATGCTAATTTTCGAGCCAGACCCTAAGCCAACCGCCAACCGAAACCGGCGAGGACGACGACGACGATGGCAACCGAGAGAGACAGAGAGAGAGAGAGAGAGGGGGTCTATACGCCAGCGAATAAGGCACCATCGAGGCAGGCGTGCGCGCGCGCTCCTTCTGCATAGTAGGCCGAGGCAGGAAGGAACACAAAAAGGATAATGCGAAAGGGGATACGGAAGAAGGTGGAACGGGTACCCCCTCCCCCCGCCCTTTTTGCCTGTCCGCTCTTGAAGAGCAGGTGGAACTGGATCCATCGTCGGCCGGCTGTGTGGAGTTCTGCTTGAAAACACCATCACCATGCAGGAACCGAATTCTGAAGTTCCTCCAGAAGTTTGAAGTTCCTTCAGCGCACACTAAGCCTTCTTCGATTCGTCGATGAGCCGCGTACGAGCTGCGTACGGTTGTTATACATGAACATGTAGACAAGCCTGCTCTGTGGTGTGTCACGGTCGGTCGCCGACTTACTGTGATTGATCGGTGATTGAGCCGAGCCGAGCGCTAGAGAGTACACTCGATAAACAGTTTGAAAGTTGGGATGCCTCAGCAGGCACCACGGACGCCGGTCACTCTAGATCGACTGTCAGAGCGTCTCAACTCATACTCCATTCCCCCCTCTCCCTCTTCGGAATGTCGGAACTTTATTGGAAAGTTGGATTGGAGCAACGATTCGGGGACGTTCTGCCGGCCGGGGTATAACTACCGGGACCGGGTTGAATAATGGCATAGTCGTGACATCCACACTGTGGAACCGGGAGTCGCCTGGAGCACAAACTAAACAAACAAACAGCGTTACTGTCCAGGCTCCCTCTTTGTCAGGGTTTGTCAGAAAATGGCACAAAACTTCGCGCGAGATAGCGGAGCGCCAGCGCCAGGCAGTTCATCAATAGACAATCGCATGCCGGACTGCCGTGGAAAAGTTACCAAGTAATAAATAGTCCACAAAGGCAAGAGTGTATGTTTTCCTCGGTAGCTAATAACTTCCCGGGGAAGAGTGAGAGAGAGAGAGACAGCGATCTAGTTCCCTGTTTTTGATTACAGTTTCGGTCTGCTCAGCAGTTGGCGAATTGCTTCTCAGATGACCGAAAATATGGACCCTGCACAAGGTCACTAACTCACCGAGGCTCTCTGCTGGCTCTATCGTGATTAGTCTTTACTCATTCGCCACACGAACATACACTCTTCTGTCTCTCTGATGTCGCGGATTCGCAATGGGACCTCAGCGAGTAACCGGGGTCACCGAACCAATTAGCCGAACGGAAAAACAAAACCCCATCAAAACACATCACCTTCTTATCTCTCGAACGGCGAAGGCAAACATGGAATGGGAAAACGGTCTTCATGCTGCACGCGCGAGAGCGCCCTCGCGCCAAAGACATTAATCATTCCTTGCCCGCCACTTTGGCTAGCGATTTTTCGACAGCCACAGCTCCCTGGTCACATTCCGTAAGCGGTCTAAATGGACGATGGACGCTGGAGTTGACTGTCTGGTTCATCGCACGCGCTTAGCAGTAACTCGGTGTCGCATTAGGGTTTTGTGGCGATCAGCAAGGCGCACCGGGGAGACGCAGGACAAGGATTTTTGTTTTGGATATTTTTTTGGGAGTCCAACCCCCAGTTGGTCTCGCTATACTCCTCTCCTCTTCGGGAGTTACTTTCTTCTGGCTTCTGGCTGTCCAAGAATACCGGGAGACTCGCACCTTCATGCGGTGCTGTCGGCCATACGTTGCCGAATGTTATGACACCG